>NC_044501.1:12806980-13139480 GCF_902362185.1 Chanos chanos
GAGAGAGTGGAAGAGGGAATGAGGGTGAAGGAGGTCTAAAGCCCGGGGGAGTCTGGCTGGGATTCTTGCCGCATTCCAATGGTCCCACGGAGAGCAGAACCAGGCTGGATCTTCTACTCTCTCTCTCTCTCTCTCTCTCTCTCTCTCTCTCTCTCTTTCCCTCCCCTCCCCTCCTGTCTAACTCTTTCTCATTCCCAGCCCTTATCCTCCTTCACACTTTCTTAACTTGCTACCTGCTAACCATCATCTGATAAAAATCCTTCAAGGAGTGCTGTACTCAGCCCACAACATTTGATGCGCTCCAGTTCTATAAAGTTAGCATCCACATATAATCTGAAATGGTAGAGGAGATAGGAGACATTGTGCCAAGTCTCCTCTAAGCTTTGCTAATACTTCTGCTCCAAAACAATTGAAATAGCGTTTTAGTTTCTCCTTTGGGTCAGAAAAATGAGCACCAGATAAACTGTTCTACCATTATTGAGAAACCGTATATTTTGTGACGGTGGAGAAGGATGGCGTAATAATGCATCTTTGCACATACTAGAGACAGGGGTAGTGATGTCGTGTGGAGCCCATTGTGATGTCATAGAAGCACCCACTGTGATGCATCTGGCTTTCATCTATGGTAGTCAGCGTCAAAGAGGGCACTCTGAAACATGGAGAGGAAGGTGTTCCAAAAAGCAACTGCAAACTCTTCACAGTTTTTTTTTTTTCTTCTTCCCTTTCCTTATAGAACTGAAAATGGTCTTAAGGTTCACTAAGGATGTTCTCAGAACTTTGTGTTTATATCAGTGTAAATATTTGGGAGTACAGCTCAAAAGACATTTCACCGGATAGTTTATGGGCTGGAGAAAAGCACAGTGTCCACATGGCAGTGAAAACATTTCACCAAAACTGTACATACGAGTCTTCATAACTTTCTCCCATTCATCACAAATTCTGTTTGTACTGGAACATACGATTCTTTCAGCCTGATAAAACTCACAACAGCCTTCAAATGTGATTTTTTTTAATGCATTCTTTTAATTTTACACAGACAAAGTGGTTAAATTGTATTATCAGTTGCCACTGGCGATACGTCTTTTTTTTTTTTTTTTAATACAGAGCCAAGATTCGCTCTGACAGGATGAAGTCAGACATGGGTTGAAGAAGTGCCTTGAACAAAGTGGAGAAATGTATGTTGTATGTGAAAAAGAAAGAGAGGGAGAGAGAAAGAAAGAGAGTTCCCACCATGAGGTTCACACCCTCCCCTCCCTCCCCACTGGAGGTCTTATCACTGCCTGTGATTGTCTAACCTACTTGCAGTTCTTGGTTTCTGGGACATTTCTGGAATGTTCCCACAATGTTATTTTTCTTTTTCTAAGTCTTTTTTTTTTTTTTTTTTTTTTTTTTTGAGGAGAGGACGGTGTACACAGTTAGAGGTGGAGTGGGAATGAGAAATTGTTTGTGTAGCCTTGTTTAGGGATGTTAAAAGTTGTGGTAACTAGTGGGGAGACATAGTTCTACATTCACCATTACGCAGCAAATTTCTACTGATAATTTTTCCATTATGCGCTTACACTGAACAAGCAGCGCAAGAGTGGTATGCTTTCCATCTTACTAATCATAACGTTAAACACATGCTGTGCATTTAATGCATTAATACATTTACCCATCATTCTCATCATTCATTCCTCTTTTTTTTTACAGTCTGGAGATGTTATCCACATGTCTGAGTAAAAGTGGAAGCAACAAACAAACAAACAAACAAATAAACAAACAAAAAGTGGCATTGCAGCTTTGGATGGACAGTCCCTGCGAGTGTGGGAATCCTAAGACTGTTAAACGTCCCATTAAACTTTCCTTCTCCCGTTGAGAGGTGACCTTTTAAATGCCCAGCCCTCAGCTGCGATCATTTGCCCTGTCTGACTTGGCTTATTCCCTTAGCCGTGTTTTACAGAACACGTGAAAACGCAGCGTTAACAATATAAGGGCAAACATGTTTTTTGATCAGACCTTTGCTTTTATATTCATTCATGCTTTTTCAAGTAGACATACATGTATACAGAGAGAGAGAGAGACAGACAGACAGAGAGACAGCGAGACAGACAGGGACAGAGAGAGATTTGCGAGTGTGATGTGTATTTTCCAGTGGCTCATTAGTGTTTCCCCTCATTCCAGACTCTAATGTTTTACAACCGATGCTACACTGGTAAATAGGAACGGCCACTCAGTTGAAAATGATGTCTGTAAACAGCTGTGTTTCCAAATAAATGTTTGGCATCTTCCCATCTGGGGACGTTTTGCATTATTCACTCACATGTTTCCATCGCTGGGTCGCCACCACTCTGAGATCTCAAAACTCCTTTGGTTGTAATGACACAGCAGCTTCAGTTGTTTTAATTGGTTTGGAACTCTTTAGTTGGATCAAAATCAAGTCAATCAATTCCTTGAGAAGAAACAGCAGGGCATTTACATTTACAATGACCCGGTCTTCCTGGGACACTTATGGCACTGACTGAAACAAGATTCAGTGTCCTGATCTCACAGTTATTGGCAGACAAAAATGTGGAAATGTGTCCTACGGAAGGAACTTTAGTGCTGTTTCTGCTACTCAAGGTGAAATTTCCCGTCATAAAAATAGTAAACACGGGGTTGAGTTTGGCAAAGACAAAAAGCCTGTCTCTGTTGTGCCCACTTAGTCAACTTTTTTGGAGCTCAGGCAAGCTTTTTTTTTTTTCAGTATAGGCGCTTGTGTTTTTGGCCAGGGTAACAGTCACTTGACAGAAATTACTGGGGCATTTAAGGTGGCTCTCTCTAAGCTTCCATCTGTGCTTATCATAAAATTGTTCTTGTAATTAGCCAGTTCCCACAATGCAACCTGAAATAATCCAGTGTCACGTAAACTGGAGAAAGGCACAAGGGGAGGCTTGCTTGTTAGAAACAAAGTGGTTATGTAAAAGAAGTTGTGTAAAAGAGGAGAAAAAAGGAGGAGGAGGAGGAGGAGGAGGAGGAGGCAGTTAAAGAAAGAGTGATTTAGAGACACTAAGGCCATGGGCAAATACTCAAAAGTAGTTTTCCCTATTTCATTCCTTCATTCTTTCCCTTGTAAGTGATCTTTAAGTGGTTTGCTAGCTGAAAGCTAACCAAGCATTAGAAGGCTGCTTGTAGGCCCTTCTTGTACAGATATCTTTTTTTTTTACATACCAGACCTGTAGCACAGTATCACTTATTTTGTAACCTAAAATAAATTAAATATATTTTGACTCACTTAGCGCCTAACGTCTTATTGTTACAAGACCCACTTACATCTGTCTAAATTCTATCAATATATAATTTGACAACGATTACTTTTTTTTTTGTGTAGCAACATGCTTGGTATGGCAAATAACATTCCAATTCATCAAACCCTTGCGGGTCGTATCGATTCCGGAACGGATGTGTTTTTCCAAAAGATCTGTTTCGATATCGGAGAAAACATTAAGGTCCGCACCAGCATGGAGGTGGGCGGCGGAGGGTGAAGTGTTGTGTGGGTTGCAGAGAGAACACAGGCAGGAGTCCAGCTTTGCTCAGGTTTGGTACTGTCACCATACATTCCTCCCCATCTCTGCCATCACAAAAGGCCTCTTTGTGGCTGTGTAAAAAAAAAAAAACTACAAAAAAACCCCCTCAATGTCATTTTGTTAAAGGACAAGGTGACATGGGACAGGAGTAGTTCGGGCCAAGGCGTGTTGTTAAACCTCAGAAGAAAAGCGTCAGCTGCTAATGGAATGAGACCGTAATGGGATGTAACATCAATTTAATTTGTTAAACAGTAGATAACGTGCTATCACATGCACGTTAAACAACATTCACCTGTCCGTGCACACCGATAAGCGCTAGGCATTAACAAAGAGATCTTATGCCATTTGGATGGAATCAGTGCAACAGCTTACAAAGCTATTGTTCTACACCTCGGAAGAAGAGCTAACCACATTCTCAAGTTGTGACACATTTTGCATAACACCCCCCCCCCCCCCCCCGCCCCCTTCCTACCAACAAGTCTCAAGACATTCCACAATGTATAATTTTTCTCCTTTTCGGTAGAAATGGACTAATTATTAAAATACCAACTGTCACTGTCATTGCCATAATGGATCCATAATGCCACACCATGTAGTACTGTAGTAGTACTGTAGAATGCAGTACTCTCCAGATCTTGACTAAAATTTAAATACATGTACGAATAGAAAGTTTATTTTTCACTTAAAACGGTTCTTTAGAAAAATGAAATTGTTCTCTTAAATCTATTGTTCTTGTTTAATTTACAGGACTCATGCCATGACATTGCTTTGCCTTATTTGGTAAATGTGTCTTATGTAAGGCCTGTTCAAGTGCTTGGGAATTCTGTCTTGACTGAAGTGCATGATCTCTCAAATGCAAGTAATTCGAAAAGAATTTTGACATTGACATTTACAGATAGCATATGAAATGTTAGGCGCTGTACCAACCTCAGAGATTTTATAGAGCTGTTCAAACCCGAAAAGGAGGTGCTAAATCATCAATGCAGACATGTGCGTTTCTAAGAAAGCGTGTGTATTTTTAAACTAAGTTTGCTGTTTTGTGATAATTGTTTTTGTGCGTTCCTTGCCGCTCACATATTCTCATTTATCCTCGACCAAAACATCAAGACATCAGCTGCACTAATGCTTTAGTACCACGGGTGTGTGTGTGTGTGTGTGTGTGTGTGTGTGTGTGTCTGTGCTTGTGTCTGTTTTGCAATTTATTTCAAACCGTTCCATCACGGTCCTGTCTGTTTACAAACAAGCTAAGTTACGGCTTCAAACATGTTTTAAATCAGGTCCGTTCCTCTCCGCTTTACGGGCTCTCCCTCTCCTTTTTTTTTTTTTTTTCCCTCTCCTCACATCTTCGTGTCTGGATGGGAATGGCTTCCACGGCCCATGAGGATGTCAGGGTGAGGGCCTGTGCAATAAACGTGTGTTTTTCCCCTTTACTTGCCGAGAAGGGGCCGAGATCGCATTCCCCGGGTCTGACATCATCCTGGAGTGCCTTTGTGTGCTCCTCTCGCAGTAAAAGTTTTTAATCGTCTCTGTGCCGTTTTTTGTTATTCCTTTCTTTTTTCGCTTTTTTTTTTTGTGTGTGTGTGTCATGCTAGGTAAAGTATTATTGTCGCTCTGCCAAGGGGAAGAGTGATTTGAGAAAAAAAAAAGGGGGGGGGGAAAGGGAGAATAGCGCATGATGTAAATTTGGCATGGGCTTTATTTTTTTCTTTCATTTTTTTTTTTCTACAGGCTTCTGTTGCGCTCTTTCACTTGGATTTTTTTTTTTTTTTATTAGAGTGTGCAGGCCACAAAATTTGGTGTCATGGGAAAAATGTAACTCATAGCAAAAGTGAATTATCTTTCTGTGTATGAACTGTCCACCAGTGCCCTGTAATAAAATAAATGGTTTGCTTACATTTATTACTTCACATTAACAAAACAGACAGTTGTAAACAAAAATCAGCAATCATATTCATATCCACGACATGATTGCTCACAGAAAATCTTGATGTGGACCAGAACCGAACAAAAGCTGGAAGTGTCATGTCTAGTATATCAGCCAACCAGTCATCAGCTTTGTTTAAGGAGGGTCCTGGTAATAGTCAGTCAACTTAGTCACGAGCTGCTGACTGGTCAGAGAGCTGGCTTGATGCCCTCCAAGTCCAATGACAGCAGACTTTAAGGTTCCCATTAGGCTACTTTACGTGTCTACTTTATAATCTGAATGACTGTAGGGTTTTGTATCTGGAGATAATAAAAATGGCCCCAAAACCAGACCTTAATGATGATCATCTCTGATTAGCCTCTACATTTGATTTGATTCACCGTTAAGTGTCTGATTTGAACCCCACAGTCGTGCAGAGACAGTACGTTCTCTGTCCGGTACCAGTAAAGAGGATCCACACAAACAGGCCTTGGCAGCAAAAGTGGCTTGAATGGTTTCTCCAACTTTTTGTGACGCGTCACATCTGGAGTTCTGGAAGTTTCTCTGCATTATACACGAATAGAACTCCGCCTCCCCTCATAGACAAGAACAGAGGGTTCCTGTCAGACATGGTCACCCCATTTCCCTGTCCAAGCACCATTTTGGGAGACGATGGCTTCCTTCCACATGGTTGCGCTGTATTCATAATACCCTGACATAAACTTCAGCATGCATTTTTAAGTGTGACGTCTCTTTTACAGAGTGGCTTTTGAGTGTACGGGAAATATGTTAGTGTCTGCACTACATTCGTCTTTGAGATTTGGACAGCCTTTACTGTTACAACTGGCCAGAATTTTCCATGCATCTTTTCTTTTCTTCACAACAATGCCTTTTGTGGTAGTTTTTAAACATCCTTAGACTTATTTCTCCTGTATTTACCCTACAGATCCAAAGTTTGCACGTTGTTTGAAAAAGAAAAGATTGTTCTGCGGTAGACAAAATGAAGATACCTTCAAACACTACAATCAAATGTGTGATTATAAAAACTGTTTTGAGATCCTATATTTAAACCTTTACTCTTTCTGCTTATTTTGCAGAGACGTCTTGTAATCAGTTAGTATCACGGTTGAGTATTTACATTCAAATCTGATTGATCTGTAATGGGCCTTGTATGTCTAACAGACAGAGCGAGAGAAAGACACAGAGAGAGAGAGAGAGAGAGAGAGAGAGGGAGCATGTGTGTGTGTGTTATAGTTTTCTACTAGAAAGAAGACGTTGTGGAACAGAAACCACATCCTGGGGGGCATGTTATCTACTCCAGCCTAGTGTTGGCACACAGACATGCAGTGGAGTGTTTCTCAATAAAAGCTACACTAGGTTCCTGACAGAAAGCAAGGAGAATGTTTTTTATTAACTTGTGTAAATATGAATCTGGAAACATTATTATAAATAACTCCAGGGAGGGCTTTATTACAATTCGTAGGGTTTCTTTTTTCAATTCTCTCTTTTTTTTTTTGAGCAGAAGTTCCACAGGGAAACTTTGTCCAGATTGCTTAACATACAAAGGATTTCACTAATACACACATGGGTTGAGGTATTTGCACTTTTGACAGAATCTTCCCACGCATGAGGCATATTACACATGTACATTCCAGGATGGTATGAGGAAAAGGCACAACAACACAATGAATGTTATGTGCATGCTGGCATGACTTTGTATACTTTATGGAAGATTCCAGAATGAGTTTAGCTATGTGTCGCAGGTTGAGGATAGCCGTTGATTTTCCAATATCTATATGTTTTACACTTTGACGATTTTATTAATGATGACCAAAGTTAAACTTAATGGGGGTACAGTTGATATAGTTTGTTGAAAGAATATAGTGATATAGTGATTCCTATTATGCATTGAACTCTCTGCATAATAGGAACTCTCTGATGGAACTCAGCCCTGTCTGAAAATCAGCAACATTTCTTATGAGGTGATTCCTACAGTCAATTTTAAAAGTATTATTTAATGGATATATCATAGAATAAGTTAAGCTGTGTAAATTCACATGCAGTACAAAAATGTATTGTTATTCGTGTTGCAGAGCAAAATACTGCTTAGGGCTATGTCGCTGACGTCAAAATGATCAGTTATATCAGAGAACTTTTCTTTGCACAGCTGAAATGTTTGCGTGCACAACTTTCCATTGATCTGTGTTTGCATTTTTAATTTTTTTATTTATCTATTTATTTATTTTTTGCAACCCCACACTAGTTGTTCCATAACAACAGTTTACAAATCCAGCAGCTCGGAGGACCCTCTGCCTCACTCCTTTTTTTTTTTTGTGCCAAAGCTCAGTATTAAATGAAATCATCTGGACATAATTGGTCTAATCAGAGTTCTATTGTCAGCAGGGACACATGCAGAGCTTAACAGAATTTAGCTGTTGCGAAAGCAGCATTAGGTTCCCGGGACTAGCTTTTAAGAGCACTGATGTAAACTTTAAAGGGATGTTGAAATACTGCCAAAGTTGAACTTCATCCAAGCTTTTTTTTTTTTTCTCCAAAGACTCATCAGGTAGCCTAGCCACGCTCATCGTAACAACATCCTTAAAAACATATCTAAACAGTCTTAGAGGGATAGGTAATTAGCCTCCCGACGAGGGGAAGTATTCTGTATGTTTGCTAACACTTAAATATGAAAAATAGCTGTGAGAAGCTTCGGGACAGAGAGTGTAAATATCTACTCTGTCAGGCTATCTTTGATATTGTCACTCAATAACGCAAAAGTCCTCAACCAGTACTATGGAAATATTTTTCACTACCTTGAAAATACGCGAATTCGGAAAAAACAGTTTGCGTGATACGTTTAGCGTGTTGTCTGTTATTCATAGCCATAGATCATCATTTCGCGCTTTTCTGAATGCATCGTGCAGATTTGTATGACGCTCATATGTTGCCTTCACTTAATTTTCGTCCTCTTGATGCGCCCCGCCTATGCGTTCGCTTCCTCTGCTGTTTGCAACCTCGACTCAGCATCGTCTTGTCGGTCAGCGCTTTCTACCATACAGGTTTGAACTCAGTCCGGCGAACGTCGCGTTGTGTGGTTTAAGATGGATAACCTGCAACCACGTTACTTTTCAGAAAGGCAGGTCTGCTATTCAGATGTTTAAAAGGTTTTGTTTTGTTAACTTTGCGGACCCCCTCTCTCCTTCAATCTGCATTGATGATAGTCAACATCACTGCTGTGTGGAGTTCTCGCGTTCCATTACGTCTTTGCTGGAGTTGATAAATTTTACTCCGTTCGGTTCCTCGTTCAGTTTTGGATAATTCTATGTGGATAATCTCCGAAAGCAATGGGGGATTCTGTGTTCTTCGACAGGCATATCTCTTACCTTGTAAGTATTTTGTTTTAAATCTTCAGAATAAGAGTGTGTCAAGCGTCTCTTAAGTTTCCCTATAACACAGACGAAGATGTCAGGTAAACCAAAAAGAAAAAAAGGTGAGATTTAGTCTACGGTTAAAATTTGTTTAGAGAGACAAAATTACTTTGACGGAAATGAAACAGACACATAAAAAAGCGTTAATCGCCGTCAGTATGTGGACTACTGTGCACTGCAGAAGGCAAGTGGCGCGTCACCATAGGGAAATGGTTAATACAAGATAACTGACACCCCTGGCAGCATCTGTCTGCACTCAACATCCGTTGCATTCATTTATAGGTTGGGTATAGGTTATAAAAATGATGTCATGCGTACATGTGTAATAGTTTTCCCCCCAGCAATGGCCAGTTGTAATCGTAATAAGACGAGTAAGTACATCATTACCATCATTATATTTATCTTGTGTAAGCATTTTTTTTTTGTAATTACCATTATTATTTTGAAAGAGACTGCTGCGGTTGTCCATTGATAACATGGCGGCTTCTTTAAAATCTCTGTTTAAGATAAGTATTTATGCATACGCTGTTCGGATCTTTTTAAAACTGCGAAAAGACCTGTGACTTGGAGAGGAGTCTGGATTAGTGGCACCTTATGACTCAAATTAACGTTTGGGCTGCCTCCACCACCAGATGACACCTAAGCAGTCGCCTTACGTTAAGAAAAGTCAAACGATGTCAGCAGAAAAAAAAGGAAAGGGGGGGGGGTGGGGGGTGAGCTCGGAACAAGTGTTGTTGATCCACACCTGTGATAAACAAGGCACGTGAATGAACTCACAGAACTTGAAATGACACATCCCCAGGCCAGTGATTTCCATATCTGACCGCCTAAAGTAATCGTCTCCTAGCGTCGCATTTGTTTCTAATCAAAGGAGGTTATTCGACTCTTTATCTGGAGTGGGATCAAGTGCTCCGTTCTGATTCATATTTGTGTCCTTTTCACCCCACTACACGCCTCTTACTGTGCAGACAAGACACTGCTCTATCAGTCTTGCATAACAAGCAAGTAAGTCATGTGCATAATCTTATCCATTCAGCTCACTGTAATGTACTGCTTCCACTTTGTTGGGGAGGTGTGTGTGTGTGTGTGTGGGAGGGGGGGGTTCCTGGGTGTCATACCTGGCCAATCATAGTCCAGAGTTACACCATCACCCTCTCCACTGCTTGCACTTGATTCTTGTCAGAATTAAGGAAATCACCATGAGCCACTGGTATGCTCAGTGAAACATCAGTTTGTCAGCACTGTAAGATCTTAGTCTTTACTGAATAGTCACATGCTCCCTGTATACTGCTTGACCACTGTACTCAGCAGGCTATCAGATAAGTGAGGTACTAATGTTAGGCCACAGTTTACACTGTAATGCCTTTAGTGTAAATACAGATTAATAAGTGTTCTAATTACTCACAGGTTCATACTGTGGATCAGTTGAAGGTAAAGGCTAGGCCATGCTTTGTATACATTATGTACACAGTAATGGATTTGCACCCAGAGTGCAGTACAACAATGGGAGATTACCGTACCAGCCTCACCCTGTTCAAGCATATTACACAGCAATGTGTGACTACTACTACCATGTTTACATGTTAATCAGTACTTTTTGGCGGTCAAAGTTGGACACACGTTTGCTGTACGTACTCTAATTCATATAATTGTAAATTAAGTAGAGTCTCTTAGGAGGAAGGCCAGAGTAATGAGAATTGCTTTGTTGTTGGCAGCGGACATTGTGTCATTCCTTTGACTTCTGTAGAGGCATTCTGAGTCTTTATCTGTGCGAAAAGGAATGTTCTTTAGAGCTGTGTGTGTGTGTGTGTGTGTGTGTGTGGTGTTAGTGTGTGTGGTAAACACAGTTCTTTTAACCTCAGACTGGCACAGTTCCATTCCACAGCGACTTGTTTGATTAAGATAAGACAGATGGCGTTGGTTTACTGGTGAAACGGAAGTCTTTGTGGCACCAATATGAAAGTTTTGTGTTTTGGTGATAGCAGTGAGTTGACAAACAGTCTAGGGCTTTCCACATCTGACCTGTGGCACCATAATTGCATTTGGATTAGACAAAACAGTTTCTCAATCCATTCCATTCCATAAGGACAACTCTGGACATTTTTAGCTTTTGCTAAGCACTGATATATCTTATTCTTTTCATTAAGACCTTGATGACCAGAAAACAAGTTAAATCAGATGTGCCAGAGATAGACTAAAACTTATCTGCTGACTGAGTGCTCCTTAGAGGAATGAGCTGAGGGAAACTGAATTTGAAAGCGAGTATTTTACACCGGGCCTCACTCTTTTAGACAAAAGATAAGGGCACAGTTCTAAGATTGTAGATAGCTTTGTGGATAATGATGGAGGATAGTGGCTATTGACATGGGAACAGTTGCACGGCGCTTCCTAGGAACATGGACTCTGCTTATGCTGTCCTCAAGTGCGTTTTTTTTCTGATGACAGTGACAGTTTTCTTCTGTTTGGTTAGATATATTAACTGGAACACTTACGCAACAGAAATCAAATGAAAAACAATTAGCAAAGATATAGCACCCAACACAGCAGTCAGCAAGGTCCTTGACAACGTTATTCAAACTTCAACCTCTTCTCTTGAATAACTAACAGAAATGCATGTAATTAGAAACCTTTATTACCATTAAAAATATGACAGAAGGTTTCCTTCATTCAGCGTTCAGGACATATTTGTAGCATAAGCATATACAGGTAACTGCCAAGATGAAGGAAACAGCAGCTTGAAATGTTTAAGTAGGCTGCTGGGCCACCATGAAGCACCAAAACAACTTTAATATGCCTTGAGTATGGAATAGATTCTGCAAGTGTCTGGAACTCTATCGGACAGATCTGACACCATTCTTTCACGATAAATTCCACCATTTATTGTCATTTGTTGATGGTGATGGAAAAATACTACCTCAGGCACTGCTCTAGAATCTTCCGTAAGTGTTAAACTATGATTGCAGTGGCCTATGGGTTTTTCGTGATTTTTAGCGATCCTTAACCCAGTGACCACTCGCCCTCTGTGGATGGTTGGGATTGTCATTTTGGAAAATGTCTTTCCCAACAGGATAAAACATTTTGGCCCAGGAGAACCATTAGCACTCAGAATGGCTTTGTATGTATTGGTGTTTACTTTGCCTTTTAAGGTGTTGAGTGGACTTAAACCCCACACTATGCCATGCGCCATAACTGGGCCATGAGAACCCTAGAACCCCATGGGAAACAAGCACTTGGGCCTGTAGGTTTCCTTTGACATGTACGCCACATTGCACCCGTTTGCTTGCTGAGAACAGGGTGAGAGATAACATATCTGGCGCATGAGTTTTTGCTCTCAGCATGCTTTTTTCCACTGCTTAGTAGTCCGTTGCCTGTGTTTATTTTTACTGCTTCACTCAATTTACATGCATTTCTAAGTATGTGCTGCAATTCGGCCTGACCAACTTCACCAAAGTATCCAACTATGTGAGGCTCTCAGCCGAGTGTCTTTGATGGAGAGCGACAGTGGGTGCACTTTGTGGTCAGCTGATTCAGGTAATCTATTCTGACTTGCACGATCAATGCACAGACATTGTTGTTGGGGAGTATGCACTTTTTAACCGTACTCGAATCTGCTGATGAGATCTTCCTCTCAGGCGTCCATGTCAGTGCTAACTTCCTTGTGAAACATCAACAAGCTGAAGAACCTGTGAAGCCCCTGCCAAACATGCCTCAACAGTCACACCTTTTTCAGATCCAAGAGATCGTTTCCTAACGCTGTGTTATCTAAAATAATGTTCGACTAAATCTGCCCAGGAAACATGCCCCAACAGTCACAATCTTTTGAGATCATTAAGATCTCCTCCTATAGCTGAGTTAACTAATGCAATGAGTGACAAGACACCCCCCCCCCCCCCCCCCCCCCAGCATTTTTTATACATGACTCTAAGTATGATTGGATGTTTCTTTGCTTTTGGCAAGTACCTATAAGAACAAGGACATGCAGTTCCGTTGGGTTCTCAGAGTGTGACTCTGGCTTGCTTCATGATGTTGCTTCCTGAGAAGAGAGAGAGAGATAGGGAAAGAGAAACAGAGGAGTGTCTCTTTTCTGGATGTGGTGTTTGGAACCAATGCTCTTCGTGTTGCGTAACTCCTCCAGGGCTGTGCGGCCCTTCACTGTGGTTAGTCCTCTGTGGAAATGAGGGCCCATAATTTATATCTACATCTGTGGATCATACAGAGGCCAGAATAGGCTGTTCTGGTGGGTCGGGGTTGAGTGTTGTGTCAGTTTATGAGCGATGTTTCCGTGGTGGAGACTCATAAAGAAACGGCACCCGACGATTGAAAAACAATACAGTTTGCCTTGGCTTTTCCAAGGATGGTCTGTGGTTTTCAAACAGGCTTTGGAGAACGATTGGTGTCTGTTAAGATATGTGGAAGCCATCTGTACTCTCCAGGCCCAGTTTAAAAAACCCTTAAACGAGCTCACAGTGTTTGTTATAGTTTTTTGCTTGTGCAGAACCAATAGTGTGACCAGTGCTTGGTCACCCACTGACCACTGTTTACTGTTCTGGTTTTGTCAGTGCAAATTCTGTTAACTTGTGAAAAGATTTAGTGAATCTTGTCCATAATACAACTTTTTGTTTTGATATATTGTCCTTTCTTGGTAAGGCTTACAAGCGAACAACAAAAACTGGAAAAAGAAGAGGCGATTGACGTGAATTAGATCTCTCAACCACTCATCAAGAGATTTTCTGGAAGTTTCTAACTCATCACAATAATTAATCTCAATTTATCACTAATAGACTTTATGGGCTCCTGAGGGAGTGGGTAGTTTACCCTCTACATAACACACTGAATCCAAAGGCATTCTGACTATGTTTTCAGATGGCACCGTACAGCAGAGGTTCCAGCTACAGACTGGTTGTCTGAAAGAGGGATTAGACCCATGTAAGCTTTCACCATTATGATTTGGATAAACAAAATATCTCATTTCTTCATTTTTTTGTTCCTTGCTCATCCCGTATGTGCAAATGTTAAATGGTAAGAGAGCATGTGAGCAGGCAGGAGAGAGCTAGATAGACAGAAAGAAAGAAAGATGGAAGGAAAGAGAGAGAGAAAGAAAGAAAGAAAGAAAAAGAAAAAAAGAATGATAGAAAGAAAGAGATGGACAGTTTCTAGATTGCCAGAGCATAAACATTTAATCCATCGTTTTAGTCAAGCCATGCAGCCGGGTTTTTGACTGCAGTGACGCTTGAGGCGTACCAGCACACTCCACCCTAATTCCTTTGAGGATTAGCCACCTATTTATCTGCTAGCGTGCTCACACAGTTAGCCTTTGCTCTCGAGAAGTTTCACTGAGGAAATGGAACTCTCATACAGAAACTATATTGTGCTCCAGAGGTCATGCTAAAGAGTGTGACATCGTTCGGTATTGAGGCCACACTTAAAGGGGAAATTCACCCTTTTTACATATGCGTTCATTACGACTCTTGCTTTGGGATTTTTAAATATGGGATTGTTAAATTAGGATGTAAAGATATTTTGCCATATGCTGAAGTATACAACAACAACAAATAAAGTTAGACAGTGGTCATGATATGACGCAAATGAAAAAGCATGTATTGCATTAAAAAGAAGTAGGTATTGTTATGAGTCCATATATAAACGTCTGGTTTAATGCATTATGTGCATTGTTGGCTTCTCATTCATTGCCAGTATCTGCTCATTATTTTTTATCATTAGCAGAAACGTATTTCTTGGGGTTTTTTTTTCTTTATTATTGTTTTTTATTCTTTTTGGACATGCTGGGTGGTCAGGGGTGTCAAATAGTCCAACATGAATGAATGAATGAATAAATACCTGGCCAAATAAATAAAGTCCTGATCAGCAACTGTTACGCCCTGATCGCTGTCAGAAAGTGTGAAGCTTTGGACCATGCATGAAATTCATTGTTTATTTGATTTATTTCTGATATTTTTGAGTAGGACAGTGCAGACTGGCCCAGTTAGCCTCGTCTTATGTATTCTCAGTTTTCTACTTTTTTTAGCCATCGTATTCGTAGGTCACAGTCCAAAAGGCGAATAATGTTTTTACGATCTAGTCCCTTTTCTCACATGTGGCATATCATGGGTCCTGCAATGCTTTTCGTGACTTCCCTGGCCTTAGGGTCCCTTTTGACCTCTCTGTGATTGTGTTATTGAAGACTGGTTGACCTGCTCAGACAGGCTGGGCATTCTTTCCTTTGTTCGATGCGGAGGTCTTTTCATGCCTGTTAGGGTCAGCTTGTTAATGGTGCTTGTGTTCGAACCCCGTGTGTTTTCCATACCTGTTTCAGACTTGCTTAACTTGTGCCAAAGGCTGTTTACACTGCCGTGCCTCTCCTTCTGCAAACAGCCTGTTAATAACACAAAGAGAGAACCTCACCAGGAGTGACTGGGGTCTGGTTCTGAGTGCATCTTTTGGCAATCTCTTCAAGGCAAATGAACAACAGCTGTGCTTCTATGAGGATGCATGATAAACATTTAGTGGCTCCTTGTCGCTGGTTCTAGCATTAGTTATGAAGGCGATTGCCAAAAATGCTGTAGCAAATCTATAAAACTCTCAGTGCAGTAAAAAGAATGTTTAAAGCTAAACAAAAATAGATTGTTTTATTGGAGCACTATTTAAGCGTTTTTAATCTCACCAGGCCTTAATGCATCAATAAATGAGCGCAAGCCGTGTGGTTTGTCAGCTTTCCTATAAATATTTTAACAAGCGAAAGAGATTTTTATATTCATTTCTTTACTGAAATACTATTGTAGAGAAATACTATTGTTGAGATACTGTGCCTGTATTTACAATATTACTTGTCAGTTAAAAAAAATCTTGGCTGTCTCAGGGCCAGGAGGTCAAATCAGGGTCAAAATCATCAGGTCATCATACTGTTTTCATCCAACAAACATATATGGTAATGCTTCTTCTTTGTCAGGTCAAAGGTTGTAAGGCCCATGATGCAACGTAATGTTGATGATACTGCACCCATCATGCTTTGAGAGGAAAAGTACCCATGCTAGAATTTAGAAAAGGTTTTATATGTAGCATCATTATGCCGTATTTTTAAAAAATAATAGTACATCACAGTGACTCAGATAGAGGAGGAATGTTCACGTTTTGTGCCAAGAATTGATTACATTGTCATTGGGTAACTTGTTTGATTTATAATGAACAATAAAAACCAGGATATAACCTTCGACTTAAGTTCCTCCTCAGTTCTTATTCTCATTACAATAACTTAATAAATGTACATCAGCTCTTGCCCTGAAAACAGTGTGGAGCTCTATAGAGCCTGGTCAGAGTTCACTCTTTTATGGTGTGTGGTAGCATGTGCGTGGTATTGTTTTGTTCCATGTGGTCCATCTGTATCCCTAAGGAGTACATAGTGGTGAGGGCTGCTGTTGGCTTATGTGTGTGTGTGTGTGTGTGTGTGTGTGAGTGTGTCTGCGAGTGTGTCTCTGCATATATGAAAGTAATAGCTTTACCTCTCTTATTCAAATTAAAGTTGGAGGTTTACATTTAGCTCTGAG
This sequence comes from Chanos chanos, assembly GCF_902362185.1. Lineage (NCBI taxonomy): Eukaryota > Metazoa > Chordata > Actinopteri > Gonorynchiformes > Chanidae > Chanos > Chanos chanos. Next base: position 12,823,395 of record NC_044501.1, read on the forward strand.
CTGAAACATTCTGAACTCCTGTGTTTTGTTTTTGGGGTTTTTTTTTCCGTATCCCATATTGATGTACTCAGCTCGCGTCTGCGTTCAAATTGTTCTCACAGACGTCACCTCAGGGGATGTCTGTAGTGTGTCAGAGGGTGCCAGTATATGTCTTAGCCAGTTTCTGATCTTTATTTTTCAATAAATGGAACACAGTTAGCCTGGAAATGATAAAGGAACACGTGCTTTGAGTACCACTAAGATGTGGATATACCTTTGTAACTTCCTCTGTACACGGGAAAAGTTCCCCACTGGTTTGACTGATCATGTTTGATTTTCAGTAGAGGCTCATTCCTACAAGAATGCCTTCAAAGATACTAGCTCTTCCTCTGGTGGGTGGCTCAATATCTGTTCAGACTAGACTGTTGTTGCTTGTTTACACAGTGTTTTCTGCTCCAGATGTTTTCAAAAGGACAGGTCAAAGGTTAAATCAAGACAGAGTCAAGAGAAAGGCAGAACCTTATGCGCTTGTAGACGAGTGGATATTCCTGTCCCCCCAGCTTTCCGTTTTTTCCATCGTCTTTCCCTCGTCATGTGTGCGAAGGGTTTTTTTTTTGTCTCAGGTTTGAGAGCGGCTACCAGACCATGAAACGCTCGCACTCAACTGCTTGGGTAGGCTCCATTACCGTGCATTCTGGGAATTGTTTCGACTTCACCTCTTCGACCCTGGCTCTCGTTAGCGGTGCTAATCCAGGGCAGGTCAGTGGAGAGGGCTATGGACATGCATCTTGCTATTACCCTCAGGTGGATCACAGCAGTTAATGCTTACTGATGTAACTCTCTGGTAATACTCTTCACTGCATGAAAGGGCTAGAGCATGTGTTTTTATTAGTGCTGACTCTAATGACTCGGAATGGCATACATGTCGAAAGTTGGCATTTGTACAGCAGGTGTTTAAATGACATTTTATTCTTAGAATTAGAGTCAAATGAGGCAATAAAGTCCTATTGCTAACACTGAGTTTTATGAAGGTTTTCATTCATTTGTGGAGATTTGCAGTTTTGATGATGAAATGAAAAATGTGCCTTAGTAACTGGATTGTAGTTAGGGACTGTAACTCAGTAATAAAGGACCTACTCAGTAAGACACAAACAAGTGTATCATAACTCAGGTGGTCATGAATTTAAAATGAATATCATTGTTATTAGTATTATTTTATTTTGTATTATATTTTATAAGTTATATTATTGAGCTATCTTTTGTTAAAGACACTTATTGTTCTACACTTGTTCCAGTTTGGCTATATTTCCGAGTTTGAACCCACAAGTTGTCAGAATATAAATGAGAAGAAATATGTACGAATAAAAAGTAAAATTTGCCTGCTAGCCCATTTCCATTTAGCACAGTCATGTGTTTCAGTGCCGGGAACCATCGCAGCTTTAGGCTCCAAACACTGAACCATACTTTCTCACCACTTTTGACTGGTAAGTAAATGAGTTCTGGGGGACTGTGAAAACGGTCTACGATGATGAGTTAAGTGTTTGCTGTTAAACAAAGTCCACAGAGATGCACACCTTGCCACTGTGTGTTAATAGGATTAGCTATGCTCAGTTAGCAGGCTTAGCCTGAGACTCTAAGCCTTCTACTGGGCTTCATCACCATGGAGGGTTTCCTCTTGTGCTCAGACATTTCACGTAACATCACGGTGGATTGGTTACTGGTATTCCTCGAGAGAAAGAGAGCGGGAAGGAGAGAGAGAGAGAAAAAAGCAAAAGAAAACAGTTGAGGGAGATAAGGTGTTCTTCCTTTGAACATCAAAATGAGAATAGACGCCTCCAAACAGCTAACTATCCCAGTTTCTTTCATGCTGCCAGAAGAGTCTGTTCTTGACTTGGAGGATTCTTGTCTAAGAAAACATTACAAAAGGCCATTAAGATGCAGGACTTTGCCTTTTCCCTGCCAATTTCAACAGCAGATGAAAGGGTGGATCGGTTGGTGGTGACAGTAGGCATAGCCAGTGTCCCTTCCCTATGAGATGTCTTGTAATGCTTTTACAGGAACAAGAAGAGATAGAAGAATCAAAATGCACAGTTTTGCCAGAGAAAAAAAAAAGGAAGACAGGCTTAACTTGTCTTCATTCAAATTGCAGCAGATCTTTGCAGGTAATATGGCTCTAGTATCAGGGTCAGTAGGTCTGGGCCAGTTTACCTGGACCGTCGGATACTGGGTGGTAATTTTTCAAATGCGTGTTTCAACAACTAGAGAGAGATATGCAAAATGCATAGTGTCACCGAAACTTCGGCGCTATCTAGGGCATCTATACTTCCTTTTGTTAACCGTCGGCATTTAGAAATCAAATGTGGTTTACATGCTGTTGCAAAACACTGTTCGTATGTGAACCACTTTGTCATACAAGTCAAATGAAGAGTAGCAGAGCGCTTTAAGCTCAATAGTTTGCCATATGTATGTATATAAATCAATGCAGAACCAGCTATACTCCTTGTGACTTTGATGCTACCTTACACTCTTGAAATGGAGTTGGGCAAGAGAGCTTAGTGCTCCATATTGTTCAGAGAAGGAGAGAGAGGGAATCTTTTATAAACTAACTCTAGAACAGACAATGCACATGGTATTTAGAGGAAGGCACTGATGAAATGTGGTTTGGTAGCCAGGAAGTGGCACATTGTTTACTTAGTGTGTGGAGAGGCGGTAGCGATGTGTGTTGTATGTCACATGGTGAATGACGATGATGTCATGAGTATGGGCTCCAGGGAGCTAATGCTGAGGAAATGATAACAAAAAAAGACTCTTATAACGAGGGTTGTTTTGAATGATTGTTTTTCTCACCAAAGTCCAGCATTTTACTGTTGTGCGGATGTAAATGTATCACGTGGATGAGATTGATATTTGTGCAGTAAATTTAAATTTGGAATCCTTTTCTTCTGAGCTTTGCTGAACTGCTGCTGCTTTATTCCCGCTTAAACATTCAAGCTTGTTACTGCAAGAAAACAGCAATTTTTTTCTTAGATTTTTCTCTTAGCTTGTACACAACACAATACACACACACACACACACACACACACTACAACTTTTGAAAGCGATGTGTCTTCATTTAAATGAGTTAAGCCTAAAATGAACATATGGAGATTGGTCAGCGATCCTGAAAAGGGCAGCCTTTTGACCTTTTGTGAAAAATTTGCAGAGTTATGAAGAGGTTACGCATTCCGATTTAGTCACATAGTTTTCATTGTCTGCAAGAAAACAGCACAGGATTCCACATCGATCTGTCACACAGGACCCCGATGCTTTCTTACTGCACGCTTCACCGAAATAATGATTACGACTGTGACCGTTCATCCTTACCCAAATAAGTGGGTGGATGTGAGTGAAACAGAAATGGTCAGTGATGGCATGCAGGGAGGGTGACGTCATAATGCATCAATGCATGGGTACGTTATGTCTCAGCGAAAAAGAAGATTTTTAAACAGAACGAAGACCTACCAGCTGAAAACCCAGTAAGTTATGTGTCTTAGCTTTGAATTTAGAGCCTAGAGGCACGGGGTATTTTCTCATATTTTGTCACAGTAACAGGAACAAGACAGGTCCGTGGAATACACGGGACTGGCTGTAAATGCATCATCCGCTAGGAAACATTCGCACAGCGCTTTGTACAGCCTCAGTGAAAGACTAAAGGAGGCCCCTTCAGAAATGAAATGTGATATTTCTCATTTTTCACACCTCATTTCCACACAAATGCAAGCAATAAGCGATCGCATTCATTACTGAGCATTCCGCTCAAGTCGTCAGCCGAAAAACCTAGGGTCGTGCATGATAGTAGTACTGTATAAAACATCTTCTTTCCCACAATCCAGAGCTAATTTTCCAGCGCTTTGGCAAAGTATGATTAAGTAGCACATTACAAGTTGTGCCACTGTTACGTAATAGGCTGTTCTCATGCCAAAGGTATGCTAATGCCCACTCTGGAATCTCTGGGAAGCAGATGTCCAGAGCAGTAGTTAGGGAGACAGGCTAGCCTGAAAGAAACAGAGTGATGAAGAAAAGAGAGGGAGAGACCAAGGCTGCCTACCTCTTTGTACAATAAAGAGACTATATTTAAATATTTAATTAACAGCCAGACCTATATTCTGAGGCTTCATCTTATGTATTTTAATCGGTCTGTGTTTCTTATGTTTTTCTCTCTCTAAAAGTATCCTGCCTAATATAATTTTTTTCTACAGAGAATTATAAAATCTTGTGACATTTGCATGTTGTGCCATCTGGATAGCGACATCTAACCATAACCTCCTTATATAGTTAGCTTTTCAGAGGTAGGGTTGAACCGTGCTGTATTTTGTAATATTTTATCCGTGAATTAATCATCAGCGAAAATTACAGCTGTTTTACTACATTCTAAATATGAATAATTAAAGCACAGCCCACTGGGGCAGCCGAAAGAAAACATTGATTGTTATTCGACTGTGTTTCCTGTTTGACTGAGTTCTGTTGCTGATTAAAAGGTAATGATGAAAAGAGTTTTCCTTCTCTGCAGCTGTTTGGAGACTTTGAAGAACCTAAAGCCATATATGATCAACCTCTAATCTTTCTCTCCACCTCCAAGGGCAAGGGCCATCTCTCTCTGAAACACAATAGGCTCATACCTGTGTGTGTGTGTGCAGCAAATCAGCAAAAATGTGTGTGTGTGTGTGTGTGTTTGTGTTTGTGTGTGTTTGTCAAAGGGAAAGAGGAAAATATGTATGTGTGTGGGCTTCAGCATGTGTACGTGCGTGTGCGTGTGAGTGTGTGTGTGAGTGTGTGTGTGTGTGTGGCAGAGGGAAGAAAAGAGGCAGGCAGTCAGGGAGAAAAGTGCAGAAAGAAGAATTCCATCATGAGGTTACATATTTTTCTTGGTCACCTGGCCCTGCTATTTTGTGTGTGTGTGTGTGTCCATAATGTACTGAACAATCTATAAGTCTAGTTTTTTTAACCCTTTGATGTGCTGATGTGTAGACTTTTACCATACACAGTCTTTTACCTTTACCTGGCATAACCAGCAATAGGAGTGCGTATTTCCTACACACACATTATTGGCTCTTGCGCTTGCAAATAATAACAGAAAACAGGTTTTAAAAATCTGCCAGGAGTGTTTTGTCTTGCTCTACACGTTACAGTTTTAGTTCAAAAGACGACTTCTGATTTTATGTTGACTGTCGATTTTGAGTTGATTTCTTTCCATTTTTGTACTGTCCAAGATAACGTATGATTTTGCAAACATTAGTGTTGACATTATTGAATTCTTCGATTATCTTGGCCTTCGTTCATTAATCCCCTAAATAATCTCTCCGTTTCCCCTCATTTAGCCGCATAGCATCTGCAGGGTGTCTGCCCACACAACCCTGGCAAGCGTCCAGGCGTTGCCCCCCCCCCCACCCCCCCCTCTCGACAATTGAGGCATGACCATAAATAAACCTTAAGAACCACAGTGAACACAGTTAACACCCCCCCCCCCCCCCACACACACACGCACACACACACCCCTAGTCCTCAACTCATTCACTCACCCATTCAAACAGCTTAGCAAAGCCCACCTCTACAGGCCAAACAAGAGTAAGGCCTGCTGGATTTTTGGGCTGATGTTGTGTTTTTTTTTTTTTTTTGAGGTTTCAGTATGGAGCCTACGGGCTGTACATGCTCATTTATAATTGTCCTTCCAGAGCCTATAGGAATATCCCTTCGGTCGCTGTGACACAGATCCCACAGCGTTACGATCGCCCGTACCCCCCCCCCCCCCCCACCCCCCACACACACATTCTTCCTCTCCTTTCTTTGGCTGTTATGAAATCACATGACAAATGAACTGACATTGCAATGACATGCTGTAATTTGTGTTGGCTAGCTATGGACAGACTGTAAAGAGTGAGCATGCATCCCTATTCAGAGGTAATTGGTCTTGACTGGCTATGATTGGCCATAAATTGAGATGACAAAGTGGCGTGCCAGGGGCTGGAGGGACGCGGGATTGGAGATGTTTTCACGGCGCGCCCACAGGCATTCTCCGCAAATATTTGTTGGACTTGCCTGATAGTTATGCCAAGTGTCTTTGAATGCATTAAACTGTCATCGACGGGGAGAAGGAACAATTATTGCTAAATATGTATGTGTCTTACGCTGTAGTTATCTGTCGCTCAATCTTTGTTTTGTTTCAAGCGGGTATGAGAAGGTCAAAATGGAGGTATGGTGTGTGTGTGTGTGTGTGTTAAGACCTAGCAGCTGCAATTTTTGACCTGTTTTTTTTTCTCCTCCTCAAGTAGATTCCTTTGTTATTTTCTATCTGGCGCTAAAATCCCCTCCACAGAAATGTCACGAATTTGAATCTTTTTTTCTTTTTGCATCTCATCTGTTGACCTACCAGCACCTGATAATACTCTGAACTGAAGAGCTGAACAGTTCGCTGGTCTCCTGGCATTTTCCTCCTTTTACAAATCATTGAAAACAATTCATGCTATATATTGTAATCATTAACCAACTTCATTAGCTCACTCCAATGTTGATTTCCAGCATGAGGGATTTACTGTTGGGCATGCAAAGAAAGATTACACACATTCCTTGGCTGTGGAGGTCTTGGCTAGGGAGAGAGAGAGAGAGAGAGAGCAAGAGTGAGAGAGAGTGGGAGAGAGAGAGAGCGAGAGAGAGAGAGGGGAGGGGGAGCTTGCATTTTGACTGAAGAGGAAAAATACAAGAGAGAAATTAGATTTACAGTGTGGGTTTTAATGGTAGATCAAGATTACTCGACAGGTACAAAAAGTTCTCTGAGTAATGGCAAATTCTTCACCTCATCGTTATTTAGCAATTACATTCAACAACCTTATTGATGCTCAACAGCTGAGGGACTTTTAGCTTGTCCCGAACTGAACCTCTGCACAAATTTCTTTGCTTACTTGTCCTCCAGTTTCACACCCTCGACCTAACATAGTTTACGACTTTTGTTTAGTTGTTAGGCTTTTTGACGTATCTTAACACCAATGTTACATAACTGCAACACCATCTTATTTTGCTGTGTGGGGACTCCAAGTCATGATCTCCAGGTTTTTATTACTTCCAGATTTTGATGGTCAGAGTTGTAGTGGTACCTGCTTTGTGTTCAAACTCAATTTCCTGTCAATCACCACCAAGGTTTCTTTGAAGCCACAGATGCACATAATTTGCTTCAATTTTCAAAACATGATTACATAACTAAAATTGTAACTACAGACTCCCTAAGGGGGTTTGTCTTGAGCTGGCATTGGACTAAAATCGCAATTAGCTTCATTCCCGAAGGATCTGCGTTTTGTGTGTAGACATGGGGCAAAATCTGACATCTCTCCATTGTCTTCCAGTGGAAAGAGCCAATTAGCTCTTTACTGTTGACAAAGCAGAGAGCAGGCCCCTGTCCTCTGTTGACGGGGAAATGGATGGGCAGCGGCAGGTGGAAGTTCTATTAATCTTCTTCCTCTGACAGCTCAACGAGTGCCGTTGGCGGCGTAATTGCTGCCAGATGTGAACAGCGGTGACGTTCCAGCCCCTGCAAGTAATCCATTACTCAACTGGTCGGATGCCACCTGTAGAAAAAAAAAAAAAAAAAACTCAAATTGCAATGGGAACATTCCTCTGGTGTGTTTGTGTAATGTATACCGCTTTCTCCACAGTTACTGTACCAGTCTCTAACCAAATGAAGACCAACCCCCACCCCCCCCCACCCCAAGCACACATACCCTGCGAAACACTACCCCTTCCCCACCCCTCTCACAGCCCACCCCCAGAACCCCAGATGTGCTCGTCCTGAATCGTCCACCGAGTATTATGGGTGCAGACGTGTTTGTGTCGAGAGCAGATGTGCTCGTTATGCGAGCTGACTGCGTTGCTCTTTATGGGAGACTTTATTTTACATATCTACACGGGCTTCACATAAATCCTTTGCCTTGGATGCAGATTCACCGTATGAAAAAAGGGTTTACGCCAGGTGAGCCCTCTGACTTTGCAGCTCACTTGTAATATCCCTCATGATGTTAACTGTGGTAAAGAATTGGTGCTTCCCTTAAGGTCTCTGTGAGTCAGTGAAACGATTAGACTTCCAAACAGATGAACATTTTAGGTAAACAAAGGAGCGTAACATTATCTGTTGCGTCTCTCCAGGCAGCTACTGATGACACGGGGGACCATAAAAATGATAGTGACCTGTAAACGGTCTCATAAAACACTAGGTCGAGAAATAATTTAACTGCGATGCGCTGTGCAGCAGTTTACAGGGCCAATCCAATTCTATAGCTGCTGCTTCTAACGCTAACAGTCACGCGGATGAGCAGAATCTAGTCATAGCAATCCTTTTACATCATTCCTCTCTTTGCCTCCTGGCATACCTCTTGGCACGTATGCCAGTTCTGTCGAAGGCATTGATTGTTTGGGTGCCTGCATTCCTAATTGACAGGGGGCGTGATCTTTTGTCCTGTGTATGTATGTCACTATGGACATAGTTTTCCAATACATGTCAGAGTTGTTTCTGCCACTCGGTCGCACAAAAAGATGTTTTGCTTGGATAGCTGTCCCGTACCAGTGATCTGGATGATGTGTTCTGCAAATGTGTTCTCCGTTTAAAAAAAACGCGTGGACCGCTCCGGCCAGAACTTTACTTCAATTATATGGATAACGGAGAAAAAAAAAAAAAAGGAGGAAAAAAAAAAAAACGTCCAATTCGTCATATTCTTCGGTTGTTTTGCCCCACTCAAATTAGAAGACAGAGGAGCCGAAGGTATAACCATTTTAAACCATTTCTATTTAATACTACTTTCCTTTTGAGAGACTAAGAACTCTCACGCAGTTGGTTTAATTTTCTAAAGTTAATGAAACTAATCATCAAAGCACAAATCTCAAAATGAGCACAGACATATGGTGTCCTCTGTGTGGGAAGGGGTCTGTGTGCAGCTGGGCCAGAGAGCAGATGTGTCTTTATGAGGCCCAGGCACATGTTCATGATTCTTCCTCTGTATAACAGAACTTGTCACCACGACTAGTTTACGTTTACAGACTTCGCTCAGAAGCGTTTCTGTACGGCCCCGAGGAGAACGTCAAACTTTTCGTCAAAAACCGTTTCCCAAAAGACTCCGCTGGTTTATATGTTGTAGAAAACAATGCAGTTCATCATCAAGCGGTTGCTCTAATCATTGTTTTTTTGGGGTTTTTTTTGTTTTTTTGGAGTTATTCATAGGAAAAATAGCCCTGTTTTTGAGACTTCTCCGTTCACATTTTTGAGGAATCGAATAAATTAGCAGTGCTAAAAAGGTTGCGCGGGTATGATCCTGTGTCGTCACAATCGCCGCTGAGTTCCTCTCTGTCGGAGTTGTCAGTGGCTCACATCTTCAATTCGACAAAAAAGACTGAGTCAGAGACCGAACAGGAATAACCATGAAACTCAACAAAGAAAAACACCTGAATCCAGATTCATTCAGTCAAAGCAGAACAGAGCTTCCACAGTACATAGAAGGTTTGCTACACGACCATGTAGACCACCTATCTTGCTGTGACCCGTGGCCTATTGCGGAGGGTCGTCGTGGATGGGTCATTGACCTTCCATTACTTGTGTTTGAGGATCTGAGCAGTTTCCATGGGAACCTCGATACAGATCTTGCTATACTTACACCACTGTGTATCCGTGACCATGGAAACAAACATTTTTTAACGCCTCATATTGCACGATTTGTCCTCGTTATTGCATAACCCTCCAAAACGCTTGTAATAATTGTGCTGTCATGACAACCAGTTGATGCATAGTGACCATTCGGTAATTTGTTGACTGCACAGTAAGCCTTCCGTGATGGCCTCTCTGGAATAGCATCTGCATTACATTATTTGCAGGCTGCTTTTTTGTGTGCGTGTGTGTGTTTTTTTTTTGTCACATTATTGTTTAACTATGCAGTCCACAGTTGAAATACAGCAATCAAATCGTTGGCTTGCGTTCTGGTTTACCATGGTGGCTGATCATGTGTTGTGATTGGGGTCACTGGTTCAGGGCCTCCTGCCCCTGATGTGAGGATTTCATTCCAGAATGGGATTAAACAGCAAATTAGCCCCACCCCCCGCCCCCCCTGCCCCCATCTTTAGAGAACTATGGAAGGAATACAATTGAACCATTTCACCAAAGTGTATCGGTAAGTTGTTTGTCTGGTTGACACAAATAGACCACTGACCCAGTACCCCTCTGTACTGTACTCTTCCAGCAGACAGGAACTATGTGGGTAAAATGTGAGTTGGTTCGGATGTGAAATGTACAGCGTGTGCGTTGTGTGTGTGCCCTCTCCCAGATCTGAAATGAACTTAAATACAGAGATCAAGTCACAGTTCAGCTATGTGGCAGCCAAAGCAATGACTTAACACCAGGATGTTTTATCATGCTCAGTCAAGAAGAAACACCCCCCCCCCCCTTTTTTTACAGGCATTTGAAATCACAGCTACTCTGAGGTACAGGGGAGAGAACTGTTACATTTGGTAGAAAACATTTATGAATATTGGGTTAGATATCCCCCAAATGTTATGTGAATGAGTTATAATAGTGTGTGTGTTTGGGGTGGAATAGGTGACATATAATTTTATTGGAGAGAATGGTGTGACTCAATTACTGCAATAGGAGAGACAAAACAAGATTACGGTTAGATAACAAGAGGGAAGAATAACAAGATCTTGACATAAGGAATATTTTGTTGTAATGCAAATGGAATAACTATATTAAAGCTCTGTCAACGTGAGAGGGTATAAATAGTCAAAGGAGAAAATAAACCTCATTCCATCTGCTGATTAGTAGCTAGGCTCTATGTCTTACAACCAAATATTTCAAACTCTTGTTATTATTTTTTTCTTCTTCAAATTTTGTACATCAATCTGGAGCAGTTTACGGGCAAGGTGTTCATTAGTGGTTTTGTTTTGTGTCCTGTTATTATTTGTTGCCAGGATACTAATGTGTGTTTTTTTTTGTTGTTTTTTTTGTAAGATCTCATGAATGGTCTTCCATTGATCTTCCATTATCCATTAAGGGCAACCCATTCTTATGGTTATCATAGTGCATGGAAGTAGTTAAAGGTACATAGCGATCTCGTGTTTTATGGGTCAAAGGCCTTTCAGGCCCCAAGGGCGGAATGGAGGAAACTGTAGCTCATCTATTGTGAGTGGGGAGCAACCGAGGAGATCTAGTCAGATGAGGAGCAGCCCAGAGAGGGAAAAACATCCTCTCCGGCCTCAATAGAGATAAACAAATGACATCACTCCACAATGTTGCGTCTTGATTTTATGTGATGTATGTATCTCCTAAGGAAAATTGCAGAATGGAGGATGAGAATACTCTGAAACCAAATGAAGACGTGTGCGTTGTTTGTGCAGAGTTTTTGATGTCCCGACCAAGGACCAGAGCATCGAGTCCACAGGATGGGAAAACGCTTGGTGCACGTTGAATCGTGGCTCAGAGATTTACGCTTCGCTGGAGAGCGGTTCGCTCTCGCCCAACTGGCTTTCTCTCTTTCTGCTCTCTCTCTCTCTCTCACTCCCTCTTCTCAAAATTGGTCCATGGCTATGCCCCTTTGACTACCAGACCCCCACTGACTCCTACATCTGTGTGTGTGTGTGTATGTGTGTGCGTGCGTGTGTGTGTGTGTGTCTCGGATGAGTAAAGAGGATTGTGCTAGAAGAAACCACTAGCTAAAAGGAGACATAAGTGCATAAGTGTTCAGTTGCCCCTTGGGCAAATGAATTGTGTTATTTTTTCAAGCCCCAAAACACTCCTCGCCACCAGCTCCTGATTAAGGAGCATTTAAAAAATGGACAAGCTTGTCTTCACGCAGCTGTTTCGGGCTTTCTACACTGACCTCTTGTTTTTCTTTTTCTTCTTCTTCTTTTTTTTTTTTTTTTTTTCCAGTCCCAAGTTTGACCGTGTGGTTACACACGTGCTCTGTGAGTTTGTCCTGTCTCATCTCTCACTGGGCCGCTGGCCTCAGTGCTGGACAAGGATCCTCTTCTTGCTTCACCAAAATCCCCAAAGACGCTTAGCGTGCAGGGTCTCTCGGTCCTTTCTGTTCGGTCATTTTAGACCGCTGCATCGGTATCAAAACAAGAGAGGCCTCATGCGAAAATACTAAAGCAGACATGTTGGAAAATTGAAGCACACGTGCTTCACAAATGTTTTGCCCGTATAAATGCAAATGAAAGGAAAGTAAACATATATGACTAATGACTAATGCCACTTATCCTCTTACAGTGGAACACTCCTGCAGACTTGGAGTTCGGTGCTGATAGCTGATACTTTTTTTTTTTTCCCCACTTGCTGCTGTTTCGGATGATTTACCACTAATTCCTGCTAATGTCATCGTTAAGGTTTAGTAGTAGCAGTATTAGAGGGAGTAGGAGTGTATTGGTACACTGGTAAATTTATCTGATTACATTATCACAGTTTCAGCTGTCCTCCCCCTCAGTAAATGGGCTGTGATGGTAGTGGTGAAGTTCCCTGATCTAAGCCAGAGGAGATAAAGGAATTCATGATGGGATCAGCATAAATCGTTGTCTCTCTCTCTCTCTATCGCTCTCTCTCTGACACCCTTTTTGCCTTCCACCCGTTCTAATACAGCACAGCTACCGATGATTGTCCATAAAATTTATAATGTGTGTATGTTCGAGATGAAGAGGATTCGTACTGGTTCATTTTATACTGCTTCTTTTGTACTGGCATGTGTGTAACTTTTCCTCATGTGGTTATTGATTTCTGTACCCTGCGAAAGAAAATTGCAATAACAGCTTTAAAATGAAAAAGGAGCAGTGTAACAAAAGAGAGCGATGGCATGTTTACTCATCTATATGATGTAGTTGAACTGTTTTCTTCCAGAATCCTCTTGGACATTCATGAATGTTTTTCCATCTATACCAGATGTTCAGTGTTCCCTCTGCGTAGCAATTCATATGAAATAGAATAGCATAGGACAGAAGAGAACAGAACACCACTTAACAAAACAACACAGAACAGAACACAGCCACCACCACCGCCGCAACGGAACTTAACCGAATGGAACCGGTTCGAACTGATCGGGACAGTGTGGAACCACACCAAATCAAATAGAACATAACCACGCATTGCAGTGACAGTGTTACGAGTTGAACCACTGGTATTTAGACCGGCGACTGTCCTCTCTTCTCTCCTAGGGTGATTACACCTGGAACAGCCTGTCTGGTAGGACCGTGCGGCTCAAACCTGTGGCCATCCAGAGCATGTCGGAGCTGGAGAGAGCGAGGCTGCAGGAGGTGGCCTATAATCGGCTTCAGCAGGACTATGACCTGGGCTGTCAGATCACCATCCCCAAAGGTAAATCACACATCCGGTTGACGCTATCAGCCACACAGAGGATGCCTCTTTCAGGCCTGCTAATGTCATTATGCTCATAACTGTCGCTGCTCAGGACGTGATTCGGTGATGCTTTGAGCCGGATGCTACAAGCTGCTAACCAGCGCTTCATCTGGCACTGACCTGTGACATTCAGCATTTTTTTTTAAATTTATTTGAGGAGTTTAAACAGATCCTTCTCACGTAAAATATCTAGCTGCTCCATCCAACGTAACCAAGGAAGATCTAACATGGGTTATTTAAGAGGGCCTTATCTTTTTATTAAAATCATTTTTTCCTCAGATGTTTTTTTGATAGAAAAATGATATTATAATATAAGTAACACAATATAGCATGTCTAGGTTTTCGTGAGATGAATTCTACGTCACTTTGCAAACAGTCTCCTGCAACATGATAACTTGTGAAAGCAACAGCGCCCTATTTTGCTTTGCAAATCAGAGAAAATCTCATCAAAATTCTTAGGATGTGTAATAAATCACACTTCAGTCACCCAAGAACAGACCCTTGTTCTTTTGAAGAGAAACAGTAATGTTACATGTATATATGAATACATATATATATATTCATATATGTATGTATGTATGATGAATGTATGTATGTATACACACACTGTATGAATGTGTGTGTGTGTGTGTGTGTATATATATATGTGTGTATATATATATATATATATATATATATATATATTTTATTATTTTTTTCTTTCTTTTTTTTTTCTTATGTACTCACCTTCCTTCCCATTTTAGAGTGGTGTGGTTTATGAGCAGTGTAGGTTTATGAATATTGTAGCAGGTGTTAGCTATCTCAAAGAACTGTAAGGTCAGGGAGACTATCTCTTCTCTGATCTCTTGGTGTTAACAGGCCAGGGTCGCGCCCCAGGCGGTCTGCTTCCTGTCACTGTCTGCGGCGTGTGACTCTCACCATTAACACTTCTCCTTTCTCATACACGCAAACAGAACCGATGGATCGTGCACAGTCCTTTATTCCTCCGTTTAAAAGAGCGCGCTAAAGAGGAATGTCACATTGAAGCAGCTTATTGTTCCATGGACAGGATAAAGCTTGTGCTCTTTTTTTTTCAGGTTTTGGAATTAGCAATTCAATAGGAAAGAACAACCGCATATGCTTAAAGATAGACCGATGATTCATGTTCCCCACAAGAGGAACTGTTTACCGTAGAAATTACATCTGGAAAAAACATCTCTGTTTTGTGTTTAATCTTTCTGTAAAAGCTTATGTACTTTTTTTTTCCTCTGTTGCCATGACTCTTTCAAAGATGGCCGATATATAAAAAAAAAAGCAAAAAAAAAAAAAGCATCCCTCTAGGAGCTGCCTGGATTTAACCGAATCCGGGATCAGGATCAGACTTTGTCTGTAAGTCAGACGGGAGACATGGTGTAGGTGACAAGCTTCCTGTCTGAGAATGTGCAGCTTCAGTTGCACTCCTAGTCACGCACTTTAGGAGGTTCATATACAAGCCAGACTCCACATTCCACAGCTAGGGTTATATCTATCCAGAAAATGATTTAATGTACGAGCCTGTGTTTCTTATTAACTCCAGAACCCTACGTGTTGATGATGTATCACACCACGAAAAGTGTGGTTTCTTTTCTTTTTTCTTTTTTTTTTGGGGTCTTATGTGCTCTGTTTGGTTTTGTTATTTGTCTTATGTTTGGCAGTGGTTTAGCCCGTCGCGCCTTGACGCTCGGAAAGCACATTCAGAGAGACAGAGGAGAGAAAAGCAAATGTTGCTTTGGATGATTTCACATGTCGTTGAACTGCTGCGAGAGAACCAGAGGTTCCTGGGTTTTCCATGCAGCCATGCGATCCGTTGAACAAGAATCCAAACCATTTCCTCTCTTTCTCTCTCTTCTTTTTTTTACTTTCTTTCTCCATTGCTTTTTCTGCTTGCTCCCTTGCTATTTGTAATATTCCATCATGGTTTGCAGGTGTAGTCAAAAATATATGAATCTTAAACTCAATCTTATACTAAAGTTGTTTCCTTCTGTAGGGCAGATATAGGCTATTTGGCAAGTGAAAACATGACTGAAACCAGCTAAGGGGTTATTTCACGCAAAAAAAAAAAAAAAAAAAAAACGCCCCAAAAACTCATGAGTAACATCTGTCCTTTATTTAAACTCATACTCCAAATCTGCATGCTGGATAATTCTTTTATGTCAAGATCTGATATCTATCAAGAAACAGTTTGACTTAACCTTAAATATTTAAGTGTCGAAGTGACAACCATTTCTGTTCAAAGAGTTTCAAATGATTGATCTTAGATGGTCTACTAGGTGCCAGAGCTTTGCAGATGAAGTGTGATATTTCAGAACTTCAGTGCAGGCCACGTTTCAGAGGAATCTCATTTTCCATTAGCTTCAGCACGTTTCAGGTCACACCGAGGTTAGTGTAGTGACTGTGAGATTAGACACCAGTAAATCTCCCCTGGCTATACTCTCCAAGCAAATAAAAGTTTATATACTAGATTATGAAGAAATCAGAGTGTTGTCAGTGAACCGATCCAACTACTCGATCAAACTTTTGACATATTTCTGGTGGAATTTAAAAAAAAAAATGTATATAGGACGTATCTTGCCTGCTAAATAACTGTTTATTGTTCTTATGTAGCTAAAGTAAATAAGTCTAGCCCTCAACTCATCAGAGATATATAAATATAATTCATGTGTTTATCGCTGCACATTTTTCTTAAACATTTTGTATTTGATCACGTTCCAGCATATTCACTAACAAATCAGTATAGGAAATGCCAGTGCTGTGTGTAAATGAGAGAGAGACATATTTAACCCACTGAAGCAATATCCACTACCTCATCAACATAGCTACACTTTGTTGACTTGACAGAGGTCACAAAAAATTCAGTGGAGGACTAGCGGATGTTGAAGCTAACAGAAATATTGATACTCATTCGAATTCAAAGTCATGCAGAGTGTGTTATATGTGATGTTGTACTTTGTGTGTTTTGATAGATGGACAGAAAAGGAAGAAATCCCTGAGGAGGAAGCTGGATTCCTTGGCTAAAGAGAAGAACAAAGACAAGGGTGAGTTCTAATGTTGTCATTGCAGAAGCGCTTTGGGTTCAGAATGACGTCACGTTTCGAACGACTTTGAATTTCAAATCTTTTCTGTAAGTAAACATTTTTGAAGGTTCTCTTACTAGTTCTGTAAGACCCAGCAGTTTCTGACACAGCCTATTCTGGAGTTAGGTCTTTTTTTTTTTTTTTTTTTCCTAGCGACCATATGTCTCCTGGAGGTTGGGAAGGCTGTGACTAGTTTCTCCCAGTTAAGATTTTTACTTTTATGGGTTTTCTCCTCACTTGGGTGATTTAGATGACTTTCCCAGCCCAAGCAAGTTTCACGAGAGAGTTTCACAAAGCTCCTCATTTGTCTCACCCACCCCCCCGACAACACCCCACCCCCCGCCACCCAGCCCCACCCCCAGGTGAATTGTCTGCCCGTGGAAGTAGCATTTAACTACCAAGATATATTTAGAAAAATGGACCAAACTCCTTGTAAGGGGACACAGCTCAAAAAACGAAACAGTTCACCGCAGACGGCATATTTGGCACAGTGTCCAGATCTGATGGAAACGAATGAAAACGGAGAGAAAACCCACAATGTCCCACGGTTTGTCCTCATGTTATGTCTGGTTGCCCACCAGTTTATGAACCGGGATTACAGTTGTAGCCGAAGACATCATTTATTTTTTGGACAAATGTAAACTGTCGGCATAAACAGTTTTATGCTGTGTCTGGAGTATGCGGGGAAACAAAATGGTTTTTGTGTTAACAAATGATTAAATATGATGAGATTTGTGTTCATTTTGCATCACCGGAAAAATGATGGGAAGGCTTTTTTTTTTTTTTTTGGTGCATGCTCACTGAACTAAAACATAGCGTTAGAATTTTAGCAGAACCTCCCCCATTTACCCTCAATTACAAATACCCCGGTTCTTTTTAATGGTTCTATAACATGTCTTGTCTTGAATTTAATCCTTCCCTTCCAGAAGCAGTCCCTTTAATTCGGCACACGCTCGTGCTCATTAAGTTATATATTTGGCTGTATGTGGAAACGATCAAAAAAAAGTAGAGAAACCTTTGATATGGCTTTTCCCTAGTAGAGGCTTAATGCTCTGGTAGCGAGCTGGGTTTGGGACCATTTACTTGAGCAGTCTGTCTCTGTTCTTTCTCAAACACGGGAGGATCAGAGCCCGTTGACAGAGGAAAACATGTGGCCTTTGATCTAGCTCACTGACGTTATGGCTTTTTCACAAGCCGTCGGTCCATACCTCCACAGCCTGTTATATATACAGACTGTATATACAGTTCTAAAAGGGAATAGCTTTAAGAGGCGCTGTGTGTGTGTGTGTGTGTGTGTGTGTAGCACCTTTGCAAACATGCCAACAGGAATGCAGTATATACACTCCTCTGCAGATCCAAACCCCTCAAATGGCTGCTCCTCCTGGAATTTGATCATGCACAGTCTAGTACTGTTTGCTGACAGAGGAATGAAATTGGATTAATGTGCTTCTAAATTCTTCAGAAAGAAAGTAAAAAAAAAAAAACAAAAAAAAAAACGAAAGGGCTTAGGACTGCTTTTTGCATCTGTCAAAAAAAAAAACCTGTCGCCTGATTACGAGGGGGGGGGGTTTGACCTTGCGGATATACGGGACCAGTTTAACTTCCTTGTAATTAAGTCGATCTTTTTTCTGTCACCTCTGTCACTCGCACGTCTTGATTTTTCTCAGACAACTTCCTTCTCCGTTGTGTCCTTCACCTGACTTTATCCTCTGGTTAATCTCGTGTTAATCTTACCGATCTCTCCCTCGTGCTTTTACAGAGTCTTCTCCCCAGGCCTTTGGTATACCTCTATCACAGGTGATCGCCAACGACCGTACACACAGACAGCGTCAGGATGGGCAGAGACAGGACACGTCTCCCCGGGAGGAACACAAAGACTCCAGCGACCTGGTTTCCTCCATACTGCAGTTTGCCACCAAGAGACCCACAAAGGAACTCTCCAGCAGCAACTCCTCCCTCAGCTCCACCTCCGAGACGGCCAATGAGTCCACTTCGCCGAACACGCCCGAGGCTGCCCCGCGGGCACGCAGGAGGGTGAGGAGTCTTGTCGCGTTACGGGACGCCATCAATCATATTTTCCTTCTGAGGATATTATTACTCACAACATTATACACTCTAGACATGCTTAGTTTACGGTAGTAACTTTAGTCAAAGGTGACCTTGTCATGAAGTCAAAACAGCTTATGCTGATTTCTATTACACCTGTGAGATACTTCAACAACATTTTTGTGTTTAGGCTCACTACACATCGCTGTAGGCTCCTGACAGAAGATCAAATAAAATGCCATCGTTACATATGCGAGAACATGACTTACAGCATGTGTTTTTTTGAAGCTCTGCCCAGTAACAGCTGGGCAGTAACAAGTTTCTTAGTACATTCCAAAAATACACCGAGTTCAAGTTCAAATGATGTGCTTAATCTCCACCGAGCTTCATCAGAGTCCCGACCGGGGCCGTGTAAAGTGGGGCATTAAATGATTGTGTTTTGTCTCGTCTGGGCAGGGAGGTATGTCTGTAGACTCCATCACTGACCTGGACGATAACCAGTCACGTCTGCTGGAGGCTCTGCAGCTGTCCCTGCCAGCCGAGACGCCCAGTAAAAAGGAGAAGCATCGAGACAAGAGGCTGAGCCTTAACCCCATCTACAGACAGGTGCCCCGTGTGGTGGACAGCTGCTGCCAGCACCTGGAGAAATACGGTGGGCACCCGCCCAGTAACCTTAGAGACGGGATTCTGTCCCTCTTCCATTCCTTTTATATCCCTCACGAACAGGTTTTTCTCCGAGTCTCAAGGACAGGAGTCTCTCAGTGTCCGCGGAACAGCATTCTTTAAGTCGCTTTTGTTCGGCGGTTTCCCGACTTTCTCTTTCACGGCACTGCCATGAAAATTGCTTGCTTGCTTGTTTAAAGCATCCTTCTTATTTATTTTGGCTGAAACTTCATTACACATCAGTAATGCTTCCATGGCTCATTAATAGTGGATGATAAACGTATCGCGTGATAAATGTTTCCCACCGTGTAAAGAGTAATTGGCGATCGTAACGCGTTTATCATATTTTGACATATCGAAGTTTGTACTGGATCTTCTTCGCAAGTTCTCTCAGTCGTTATGTTAATATTTTTTTTTGTGATTTCCCTTCCGTTACGTCGGAACTGTAATTGTTCGACACCACGTTTAGATTTTTCTTTGCTTCCTTCTATCTCAGGCCTGCAGACTGTTGGAATCTTCAGAGTGGGAAGCTCCAAGAAGAGAGTGAGACAGGTGAGAATAGACAGAGTGATGGGTCCACGTCTCCTACACCACATGACACAAAGCTACACCGCACGGCACAAAACTCAACAGTTTTATGGCGAACTAGCCTCATGCAGCTCTTTCTGTCTCATGTTATTGTTCCTTTGAGACTCATTCAGATGTTAAATTGCTTTGTGAAATTATTCCCTTGGTTTGCATTCAAAGCTACAGTAATTCACCTCCGCTAAAATTATAGCCCTCTTATAATAAACAGGACTTCAGCAGCATCTATTCACTGTCGTTCAAGTAGCTTAGGCAGGTTTGTCTGGCCTTGAGTGCTCTTGTCTTTGAAACCGTGTCCAAGCTAGTCAAAGCGAGCTCTGCTTTATAATGGGACATTGTTATTTAAGCTTTTCAGTTGTCTCACAGATCCCAAGCTTGATTCTCTCTTACTGTTCCATCGTGAAGTGGCTCTGTGCTTTCCTGTGCATTGTTTGGTCTCTTTCAAACCAATTTCTATTTAGCATTCAGAAAGTCCCTGTGTGTGTGTGTGTGTGTGTGTGTGGGCGTGTGTGTGTGTGGGCGTGTATGTGTTTTGTGATGCGTGTTTGTGTTTAGAAGACTGATATAGGGTTATATGTTGTTTATAGCAACGCCTTTATATGAAGAGAAAATAGGTTGCAGGAGAAGTGTATCATGTACAGAAACAGTCAACAATGGAAACTAGTCCAGGAAGGCATGCAAAAGATTAGTCCACTGGATTCATTTTCATTCCGCTGATTTTGGTGTAAACACTGGCTTTTAAAAGCTTTTGTGAGTATTCCCTGGAGATGATACATGTAAAATGATCTATTGACATAGTTTATAACATCAGAGAGTAAAATGGTAAAGTTGGGCATATCCACTGTTGAAACGTACTGTAATATATGCTTTTTTTTTTACGTCTGATAAGAACAGACTGCTTTAATGTATGGACACTGGTGTGAAGGAGCCCCATTTAAAATCTGTAACATGCCATTTTGGAGAGGTCACGCGGCTTTTTTTTTTACGTTTCGCTTATAAGCCGAACCTCAACAATGACTTTCCTGCTAGCGTCCTTCATTTCACAATTGTTCTGCACAACAGTGGACGATTTTATCTTTCATTCACATCAGTGCCAGCTTGTTTCATACATGAGTGGCATAGAGTGTTTCTTTTTTCTTTTCTTTTCTTTTCTTTTCTTTTTTTTTTCATCGGCAAGGCAAGGTTTCCATCAGCAGTTCCTTTTCCAGAAAAGTTCACTCTATCTGAAATTAGTGTGTATTTTTCCTTTGGAATGCTAGCTACCATAATCCTGTTTCACTTCACAAACATTCGTCACATTGTGGCTTTGTTTAAATCACACCTTTCACAAAAATCCCCCGTCTTATTGCACAATACGCAAACTTGTTTCATGGAGCTACAATCCGGTCATGGAGTCATATTGCAATGGAAGTAGGATAATATTCCAGACGGGAACCTGTTTGACGAGGCTGAGCCGTGAGAGAGACTTCCTCGACAAGATCACACAGTTTGAAGGGAGCGTTGTTTTCGTACTAAGACCAGTGGAAATTCCTCTTTTTTTCAGCACCATTTAAAAACCCTATATTCCTCAGTTGGGGAATAAGTATTAATATAACCGTGCTCGTTTGACTTCAACTCAAACACTTCACGACTTGGAAATGTTATATAAATTTACTTAACAGCAAGCACTGTATTTCTGTAGTTTATCAAAGTTTCATGCAAAGCTTAGACAGTTGTTAATGCAGTCATTAAGGCTGAACCTGTGGTTAGATGCTTGTTATGCACTGAAACAGAACTGACTGGGTCATTGTTGTTATCTCTGTGAGCTGTTCTCCTCTGTTGCTCTACTCATTGTTGAACCACTGAACCCTGTGGCGTGTTCTGCCTCCTGAACCTGCTCTGTGTGTTCAGGGTTGGCTGGTGGACTAGTGGGTTCAGATGTTTGGTTCGACCACATGCTGAGATCACCAAAGCATGAATTCTCGCCTGTGGTCACTTTGTGTGTTAAATACCAACCCTATGCTCCCTATCCAACCCCCCCCCCCCTTTTCTCTCTCTCTCTCTCTCTCTCTCTCTCTCTCTCTCTCTCTCTCTCTCCCTCTCTCTCTCCCTCTCTCTCTCACTCTGACTCCCTTATTCATAGCAGTCTATTCCTGGCTTTATGCATGGTTGTGTGTGTGTGTGTGTGTGTCTGTGTCTGTGTGTGGGCGTGTGTATCCGTGTGTGTTTGTGAGTGCGCATGCATGTGCGTGTGTGTGTGTGTCTCTGTGTCTGTATGTGCTTCTGTGTGTGTTCATGAGTGGGTATGCACGTGTATGTGTGTGTGTGTGTGTGTGTGTGTGTGTGTGTATGTTTATATATGATCAGATGTATAGGCATCACACTGTATATGTATACTGTATGTGCGTGGGCTAGCCCTGTGTCTGACCTGGCTCTGTGTGTCCCAGCTTCGTGAAGAGTTTGACCGGGGTGTGGACGTTCAGCTAGATGAGGAACACAGTGTTCATGACGTAGCAGCGCTGCTAAAGGAATTCCTGAGGGACATGCCTGACCCATTGCTCACTAGAGAGCTCTACACTGCCTTCATTAATACCATGTGTAAGATTCACTCCTTGTGTTTTACTAACACTGTCTTTATTAAACCAGTGTCTCTGAAAGATCTTTTGGACATCACAAACCTCTGTAGTTGAAAACAAGATTTTTGGACAACCACGTTCTTATTCACACTTTGCCAATAAAGACTCCAAATCAGAACCGTCAAAAATGTTTTGGAAGCAGCACCAACTGTTTTCGCTCACTAAAATACATACTCATCTGCTCACTGAAAACTACTAAATTACACATTTACGCTCTGAATGCATAAGTCATAAAGTCGTTTCTAGACCTGCCTCTATTGCCTGTGAGGCAGTTAGACGTGTTTCTCTTGCAGGAGTTTCTCTAAGAAGCCACAACAGTATGAAGATATGATGTTCAAATGCCATTAAGGTTTTGATTTAAATTCAAACGAATGTCCCAAAACGTACTTTAAACGACAGACCTTGGGCCAAACGGTTATGGATACCTCGCGGTTTGTGTTTATTTGAAGTCTAATAATTTGGCACGATAATGGTCCCCTCAGACCTACTGACCCAGAATGGTGTTCAGTTTATTTATAGAACTGTTAGGTCAGTTTCTTTTGGTAGGTACCTAATTATTGATCTTTGGACTTGGACTTGTCGATGTTTTCTAGTGTTGGACCCAGAGGATCAGCAGAGTGCCACCCAGCTGCTTGTGTACCTGCTGCCTGCGTGTAACAGCGACACGCTTCATCGCCTCCTCGAATTCCTCTACACTGTCGCTCAACACGCCCACGACACCCACGACAAAGACGGACAGGAGGTATAGCAAATCAAACTGAAGCGATTGAAAACCAGGTCTCTGTGGTGGTGTTATAAATTAATAATTGTACACTATTACTTCGTGCTGTCTCATACATTGGATCTATAGCGATTTGTAAGGTGATAAAGCCTCCGCAGTCCCCTATTCCGTCTAGGTAGTCCCTAGAGTTTGGTAATTTGGTATATGTTTTGTGAATTGCTGAACTATGAAATTCAACCTCTGAATATAGATTTTACTCAGCGTTTTTACGTGAGTTTCTACCGACATGCTTCGGTACTCCAAATGCCTCAGTAGTAATGAGGGCAGATTATGAAGTTCTAGCTAAATGCTAATAAGGAGCTTGTTTTGTGCTGATCCTGTATTAACGCCCAGTTTTTAGGCCTTTGGCACCTCGTTTCTAATAAACGATTCAGACGTGGGACACAGTTCAATCTTAAGATTGAGCTGTGTCCCACGTCTGAATCGTACATTAATTGTGTTAAGTGTAACTGAATGCAAAACTTGATTCTCGGTGATGTTTACCCTTTTCTAAGTATATATATATATATATATTAAATATTCTTTTTCTTTCTTTCTTTCTTAACTAAAAACAAACGTTGAAGTACATATTATATTTTTGATAACATAAATGAACTCTTAATGATGATTCAAACAATGCAAATGCAAGTTCCTCTCTTGGCTGACTGCTTCTGTGCCAGGTTTACAAGATCATTAAGCCAAGATTAAGACACATTTTGAGAGCCTTAGGGAAGTGTTCTGTCAACTGAAGCAATAATACCACATTCATAGTGTTATGTTTTCCCACTGAGGCATACCATATGACATCCATGTGTTTACTTGTCTTTGGTCAGGTATAATAGAGTATAATAGGAGTTCCCACTTAATTAGGATTTAGTTCCCAGCAGTTGTTAAGATGCAGGATCTGGGATGTGAGATTTTGGCTCGGTTCTGCTGAGTCCTGCTTGGTTCTCCCTGAGTCCCGTTTGACCAAGTGTACTTTCCCACACTGCCCTTATCTGCCATCACTGACAGGAAGTTGGCCTCATTACATGCTTCAGGGTTTGGGGGGGTGGGTGGAAGTAGGTTGGGGGATGTGGGGGGAGGGGGGGTGTGGGGGGGTGGGGGTGGGGGTTTGTGATCGGAGTTTTCATCGCCCTTGTGTTCCTGCTGTGAGGGGGTTAGAGGGGGCGTTTGGGAGATTTAGGGCCAAATAGGAGAGGTCAGCAACACAAACGATGTAGCGAATGCCCACTCAAATACAGTAGACTAGTGACTATTTTTAGGCAGCGTAAGTAGCAAACTCCTCGCGCTGTCAAAGACAGTAAGGGGGGGCGGGTGTGTTTATTAAATCGCTTTGCACGTGCTGAGACCGAACACATGCTTGAACACTTGTTTGTTAGTACTCAGTGTCCAGGAGCATTGTATGAAAGTGTGTTTATAAAAAAAAAAAAAAAAATCTGGTACATCCAGTTTATTCCCTTTTGGGAAACAGGGACACATACACCCACAAATAGTGTTACTTAATGCAAGGCTAAAAGCCATTGCTTTAAACAGGCAGTGGGCCAATGGCCTTATACAGGCCTGCTGCGAGCTTGATTTGAGCGTGGTGATCTTGTTAACATTGTGGGTCGTTGCGATGACACTTTGAAAACTCAAACACGGCCCCTGCTGAGGTTTTACTGACCACAGACTTGGAGGCACTAGGCATTGGCACAGATTGCTAAATTTTAGTGTCTATTGGGTGAGAGCCAGAGAGAGTAAGAAAAATTAGCACTCTCATTACTCTCGCTCATGTTGGATATGAATCTCCCTGTCATTCCTCACTAAATATTATTATTTAGAGTTTTACATATTGAAAGTGATACCCTTGACCAGGGGAAAAAAAAGGAGAGATTACGATTTTGCTGGTTTATTAAGGATACATTTGGGGAGTATGTTCATACCTGTTTGTTAGAATACAGTATTTTTTTTTTTCTTTGCCGTTGAGATTTATCAGTCGAGATTCGGTGTGCGGTTTCAGGTGACGGGGAACAAGATGACCTCTCTAAACTTGGCCACCATCTTCGGGCCGAACCTGCTCCACAAACAGAAGAGTTCGGACAAAGAGTTCAGCGTCCAGAGCTCCGCCCGTGCGGAGGAGTCCACGGCCGTCATCGCCGTGGTGCAGCGCATGATCGCTACCTTCGAGGACCTCTTCATGGTGAGTGCTAAGCCGCGCTGCATATTTCGCCTTCTTTTCCTGTCAAGATCCCGGCCTTGTCCCCTTCCGAGCCCCGCTCCGGGTTCTGGAACGCCGCTGACATAATTCGAGACACGCTGACATATGTGAAGGACAGTAACCTAAGCAAACTTTAGTGTGTTCAGTGTTGAGTCCTCAAAGAACGTTTTAACAGTTCCCACTTCATCCCAAGTGTTCTTTACGTCATCATTGACATTATATAAACAATAGAATGTGTCGAGGGGCTTTCCTGTAACTGCCCTGGAGTACATAATAATGATAATAATAATAATAATAATAATAATAATAATAATAATAATAATAGTAATAGTGTATTGGTAATTGTACATGTGAAATGTTTAAGTGCAGTTTTATAGTATGAGCTGTTGCGGTAATTGGTGGTGTTTCTATCATTTGCATGAGCCAGCATGAGGGACGTCTAACACAGAGTAAGACAGGTTTTACGGCACTTTCATGGTTCATTAAGTTATTCTACTCCTTGGTTGGCAGACATAATAAAAAAAACACAGATTCACTATCTCCATATGGTCATTTATCCTCTCTCTGTCTTTTGTTCTCTCTCTCTCTCTCTCTCTCTCTCTCTCTCTCTCTAAACAGCTATCACGTCTTGATTATCTCCTTCCCTAGTCTCCACGTGCGTGTGTGTGTGTGCGCGTGTGTGTGTGTGCGCGTGGATGTGTGTGTGTGTGTGTTGTTAAAGAATCTGTAGGCTTTAACAGACAATAGCCATGTCTTCCACAAAGCAAACAGTGCTGTGTGTGGTGTGGAACTGCTCTGAATACAGAGGCTTGAGGAG
This sequence comes from Chanos chanos, assembly GCF_902362185.1. NCBI lineage: Eukaryota > Metazoa > Chordata > Actinopteri > Gonorynchiformes > Chanidae > Chanos > Chanos chanos. Next base: position 12,849,560 of record NC_044501.1, read on the forward strand.
GAAGCCGTGTAGGAGCCGACTGTTTGAGGGAGAGCTTTGCGCCGGTGCCAGTGATCTTGAGCACTTCATTTAGCTCTTGGCCTCTTCCCTCTGTTTTCAAATTGACTCCACTTTAAAAGACAGTTGAGACATGAAGCTACTCTCATGGAAATTATCAGTTTAATTTTTTTTTTTTTTTACTCGCTTGATGAAGCAAAATAAGCTGCTAATCCGTAACCGAACTGCTCCCCCTAGTGGATGTGCAATGCTATGGAATCAATGTTGACTCAAAATGAGTAAAATTACGATCAAAGATTATGAATAACAACTAAGAGTTGAAAAAAAAAGTAAAAATTGAACATTCTAACTTTCCCAAAGTGATGTTTGAATAACAAAAAATTCAGAGAAACGATATGGTAAAATAGTGGAGCTGAGAATCTCAGAATGTTCAGTTTTGAACAGAAATGCTAATCAGCACCTTCTCTATCAAGGAAGAGAAGCAGACAGAGATTCCCAGTCTACATCTCAATCCAGACATACGGCTTATCTCTGTGATGTGTTATTATCTGAGTTTTGATGTGTTGACCTGATCGTCATAGTGTTGTTAACAGACCAGTGTGATACTGAAGTGTGTCATGGCCATTCTACAGGTATCACCAGACCTACAAAATGAAGTGCTGATGAGCCTACTGGAGACCGATCCAGACGTTGTGGACTACCTGTTACGAAGAAAAGCATCACAGTGAGTTTCTTGGAGACAATACACACACACTTCTACGTACAATGTGTCCTAAACTCCTGCGGAAATTTCAAAGCCCTCGTATAAAATCCAGGGGTTAAACAGAACTGATTTTATTTCACAGAGAGTCCTTACTGATCAAAAACCGTTCAGAGAGAGAGAAACGATCTGCTAAGCGCTATCCGGATTCTCTAAACGGGACAAGACTGACATTAACACAAAAACACATAACCCCCAGTTTAAATCTGCTCAGCACCGACACAGTTCTCTCCTCTCCTGAGAATCCGCTGTAGAATCAAAGAATCAGTCCCTCCCTCCGTCCTCTCTTCTGCAGGAGTCCAGACCTGTTGAATTCGGAGGCCTCCTTTGCTCTGAATGAACGCCTTTCCTCCAGCGACTCGAACAAGGTGTCCAGCGGAGAGGTCTCCCCCTATGATAACAACTCGCCCGTGCTGTCCGAGCGGAGGGGGGGCGACGGCGGGGGCGGGACCGCTGGCCCCGTACCCGGCGCCGACCGGCTCTTTCGTGTCCCAGAACAGTACGCTCTGGTCGGTCAGGTGGCGGGCCGCGCCAGGGAGACCCCCACCAGCCCGTGGTCTCCGGCAAAGGGTGAGAACTAAAGCGACATATGCCGGAGTTCAATGCTTGTAGAAGACTGAATACTGCAGATGAGGGTGTATAGATAGTGATGTAAAGCTCTAGATTCTAGCACTTGTCCACTCATTCCATTTGTAAGCACTCGAAGGATCCAGATTTTCTCGAGTCCAGCGGGTGAAGCGGGATTTGATGAAGAAATGCTAAAGCTTTGTAGGATTTTTCGAGAGGTTAGCATGTCATTTGAAATTTACAAATGAGAAAGTGGATGAACATCTTTCCTACATTTTTTCAGATATGTCGGAGGAGCACGTTAACATCTGGGGAGCATGGCATTCGACATTAAAACCGGGACTGAAGGAGCAAACGTACACAGGTACCATATGCGGGAAAGCTTTTTTTTTTTTTTATTTCAGCTTTTGTGGAATTCACCGTTCAGTGGAATACCTCATCTGATGACAACTAGAGTCAGTGGCTGTATAACAGATCTTTTAAATCAAAATCTGGTTTCAGTTCAGAATGTCAGATTCACTCACTTTTCCATTTCTTATTGGGCTGTGTTCGATGAAAAGTATAGTGGAATATCTGCTCAGTTTACCTCCTCTGATTTTTCAGTCTTATTTCCGTCGCCTTTGACTAATTTTAGCATCGCGGTCAATCTCTGTAATGAAAAGAGTGAATGTTGTTATGTTGTTCTCCTAGGTTCCCATGGTAACGTATCTGAAGGGAGCTCTCGCAGCTCGCAGGAGGGCATCGACAGTCACCAAGGTGACGCGAAGCAGCTCGTGCGTCGGTCACAGACGACGCTGGGAATGTCAGAGTGTCGCCAACACCCGGTGGTGTCCCGTGTGTGCAGCAGTCCGCAGACTGGGCCGCGACACCTCCAGCTCAGCGTCACCTCTGACGGCCGATCGGCGTCGAGCAGTTCGGAGGACATCCCAATAGGGAGCGGTCACGGTGCCCCGAGCCCAACCCTCCCACCCAAACCGGGAAACAGAAATGACGCGCGGCCCCCTCCTCCCCCGTACTGCGGACACTCTCGTTCTAAACCCTCGGCGGCGTTGACCGTCTCGTCCGCGTCTTCGGCGCCCGGCGCTACGGCTCACCCGCACCCGCCGTTGGTCGGGAGACCGGCCGCTCAGAACTCGACTCCGTCGGCGGGCGCGTTCACGCCAAGAAGCCCGGAATGGCAGGACTGGCAGAGGGACAGGTGGCAAATCTGGCAGCTTCTGTCCTCGGACAATGCCGACACGCTGCCAGAGACGCTGGTCTGAGGGTTGAAATTTATACAAACGAACGGACGATCGATCGAACGAGCGAAGAGACGGTGCCGTGGCCTTGTTTACATGCACAGCTGCTGCCTTACACTTGTGTACGGCCTAGTGTGCGAGAGCCGTGATGTTGCCGTGACGACGTCCGTCACAGCGCCATAGCATCTCATCCATACCTTGCTCACTTCTCGTATGGATGTATGTTTTGAGAGATCTAAAGTCCCGTCAAAAAAAAAGCAAAAACAAAAAAACAAAAACAGCGGATTGATCAAAAACAGGTACCTCATTTTAGATTAGGTGATTCCTGCTCAACCCTTATGTAAAATTTTTTTCAGAGTTAAATGTTTTATTGTTGCTTTTATATGGATGGATGGGTAGACACAGTATATTCAGATTATTGTATAACTGCTGTGTAAGACTGCATTTGGGGTTACCACTTATCATAACTTTTAAAAGTTGTAATTATAGATTGTAATAATTCCCCTTCCTTTTTTTTGTACATAGACACGACGATGAACACGTTGCTGAATAAAAAGCTGCTAAATATCCATTTATACACAGTGACTCTTGTAGGTCAGCATAGCATTATTTTCATATTTCTTGCCCATGTGAAAATGCAAGCGTTTGTTGCTTGTTAATATGGTTTGAATTACCTATGGGATGGAACTTTTTCCTGTTGTTTTTTTGGGGGTTTTTTTTGGTTTTCTAGGTTCTTAAAAGGGGGTTTTAATATTTGTTGAGGGTGACGCCTAAACTAAGGCCCACAACGTCAACACAAGCTTTTGCATAATGTGGAAATGAATAAGACTGTGAATGTTTGGGATTACAGAGGTCTTCGGATTGAAGCTGTAAAGCACTTAAGAAATGATATAGATTCTCTCTCAGTGAATTAGAACAATCCAGTATTTAACTTTTGACTTGCTTCTCTAGTTTTTCTCCTCTGGAGTGAAAGTGTGCCTTTTTTTTTCTCTCTTTTCCTGGAATGATCATATGATGTTCTAACGGTCTGACTGCGGCCCTGTGATCTGTAGGTATAGAGGATAGAACTCTCTTACCAATGATTTTTTTTTTCTTTTTTTTTTTACCAGTTGTTGTCGACTCGAGTTAATTCAGTGTAGTGGTCATCAAGTTTGTATATATGCAGTCTAAGAATTAACTGCCACTTTGCCTGACATAAAACTGGCTTTACGCTCAAATGTGATGTGAATAATGTGGCATGTTATTTTCAGAGTACCCCATCACTATCTTTTTACTCGGTCTCCCATCTCAATTGACCAAACCTGCTCAGAAAACAAAAAAGCAAACAAAAAAACAAAAAACAAAACAAAACAAACAAACAAGCAAAGAACTGTGGTACATTGTCATTCAAGTTAGTACTTGTCTCAGAGCCCTCTTGTGGTTGTCTAACGGTCATTTCCTATGACGATTTTGTGCAGTGTTTGACTTGTTTCCTCATCATTTCCCAGTCACTTTGTGCTATTAAAACAAGACAAGGCACTTATGCATTCAGGGTAGAATGTATGTTACACAGGATGTAGGTATTTAAGTGTGTTATTAACAGAGGAAAGTTCTGGAAGTTGTCCACTTAAATATTAACAGTGATTAACCTCTCCGTCTTTAACTGAAAATCTGCGACATCTGTTAATGTCCGTTTATAACAAGATGCAACAGGCTCGCCTTCTCACTACCAACTCAGAGTTCGCAGATCTCAAGAGAAATGATGGTACTTCAATAATTAAGGTCAAACGTGAAATATTTCTTAACTCTCAGGGGAAGATGGTAAGTGCCCAGAGAGACCACGGCTGAGTTCACATTTTGTAATCACAAGACTGAGACCAAGAGAGGGAGAATGCACTTCTGGCATCCTCTGTCCTCTACTTTAACCGCGTTTAGTCACCCACCAAACACTCGTTTTCATCCATCTGACGAATACTGCTAATTTACCGTTCAGCAGTATGTTGTTATTGTTGCTGTTTGAACTTTGAAGCTTTGGAGATGACACACAGCGATGACTACATTCCACTTGCATTTGACTGCCACTGCTGCTTATGCACTAAAAGGCGTTTATGGAAAATAAGTTGCAAATGCTACTCATAGAGACCCTCTGTCCTCACTGTTGTGTAGATATTTGCGGGCAAATATTGCATAGCCTATGTGGTGGGTAAGCGCTTAGTGTTTTGTTTTAGTCTGTTTCCGTGGCAACGGCTTATGTGTCCGTTTTTTTAGTTGTTTTCTGTTTGAAACATGCTCAAATGAGTTGAATTATTATTTTATCCCCCATTCTTAATATAAATTTATGATCAGTTTTAATTGTTTAGATCTGTTGTCTGCCTAATAGAGGAACATTCCGGAAAATCGCTGTCCTTCTGTCAGGAGCCATCTTTGATCTCTGGTGGTAACATCTGTGCCAAATTTCCTTTGAATGATAGGATTGTAATTTTTTTTTAATTCGATACCACATTGCTGTATTATGCCAATGTTTTTTTGCTCTGTGTCCCAAGTATACAGTTGTTTGTTTGTTGTTATTATTACTATAATGATTAATATTATAATATTCAGTATTGTAATAAAGGAAAGTTTGTACTCCAAACAAATAAAGCAATTTTGTATGGTCTGCCATTTGCTTTGAAGCATGCTTTGGTGATGTTTGTCATTTTCAAAATAGCATGTCGGAATAAACGAGAAAGCAAGACACCTGCAATGTTTTCTTTACATTTGGTTCTACCTTTGACTCTGTGTGGTCTAGATATTTGATGCAATTCCACTTTTTGACCACAAGATGTCAACAATAGGAAAAGAAGACGAGAACTGAAGAAGTACATCAATTTTCGTCTGTAGAATTCATGACTGGGATTAGAATGTTAATTTAATATGTGCACCCAGAAGTACTTTTACCAGTCACAACCATGGTCCAATACTTTTAGATTTTATTAAAATAGTCATAATGGCCTGTAACCTGAACCTCTCTGTTTTACTGCATTACAAGCACTGGCCACTAGGGGGCACCAGATGACAGGTAAATGACCAGTCGGCCATAAACGAGTAAAAGGGAGTAGTGGGGTTTGTCACCCCAAGTCACCCCATGGAGTTTCACAGTAAATTTTTCCTATGATATAACTGCAGTAAATGTTGAAAGTGTCCTGAATTACAGGGTTCTGTGATGTGGTTATATGAAGTGTCCTGCAGGGAAAACATATGAAATTTGCCATGGAGCTAGTGCAGACACAATGGATCTACAAATAATTAAATTGTTGCCAGATAAGTCATTCTGAAAAGAAGTCACTTTACTGTAGATTCTAAAGGAACTCTCTCTCTCTCTCTCTCTCTCTCTCTCTGTGTAGTATTACTTAGAGCCGTTGATGTTCTTTATTGTCAGATGGTTACAAGAAAGAGCTAGAAAAAAGAATCATGTGGCAATCATAAAAAGGGCTCATTAGATTTCATCCAGAAATCTGATCGAAAAATGTCATTTATAAACACTAGAAACACAGGCTTAGCAAAACCTAAGTCATAACAAGCCAAAAGCAAAATACAGTGATTTAAAATACAGAAATCCATCACATTCAGACACATTTAGCAATCGGCCACCTTTGAAGTTTGATTAAGACTCAAAAGGTTGGTCTATTTTTAATCCAAAAAAAGGAGGGGGGGGGCGGGTTTGAATTTTCCTTCTTTTCGCCCTCTGGAATTCCCCTGCTACCATATCCTTCAGAAGCTGAAACATGTGATTATAGTCTATCCTTGGAACCCTGTGGATGAATTTGAATGGAATTCTTGTCATAACATTTGCCCAAAAACATCACTACTTTCTTCCCTCTGTCTTCACAGACGAATCTCTGATTTCTATAAGACATTTTAAATATTTATTTTAGACACAGGAAGGAAGCATTTTCTGTCATTTCTGTAATTACAAACTCAGTGGTAGACTATGGAAAACACTGAGGTTTTTCAGGAAAACCCCCGACTCCCATTATCAAGCAATGTAAGGCATAGGCACAGATACTTAGATTAGAGCTGTTGATCAACTAGACCACTAGTGGTTGTACAGGATGACGTTAGCGTGATTTGACAATAATGTTTAAAATGGCCATTTCTAAAAATGAACATAAGAAGAGACTTGTATATAAGTTGAGACTTAAGCCAGCATAAACAAGGTTTTTTTCTGCCTAGGACCCACCACTGGACACGAACCCATCCCACGGGATCCAATCAGCACTTAGGTCATATCCTAATGGGAGCCGAATAGATTAATTTGTTGCAGTGCTTTTTGCGTACGGTTCAATGGCGCCAGATTCGGATCACTGGATTGTTAATTTCAAAATTGCTCGTCAGCTTTTGAACCAGTAAAGGGAAACCCAGTTAAAGAGTCAGAGGATACTTAAGGATTCTGGACTCTGGAAGATGTTCCACTCAAACAAGTTTCATGCCCATTAATTTTCTTAGCCCCAGTCACAGAAAGTGTGAAGAATCCATCAAGTTATTGTTCGTAAACATTTGCTTTTAGTCATTTAGCAGATGTTCTTATCCAGAAGAACTCGTGTTCAGTTAGTCAGTAAAATAATGTAAGAGCGGGCCCTTGCGTACACGTGTTTAAACAAGCTGATAGACACCTACAGTTCCAGTGCAGGATCCATAAGACTGCATGGAATTTATGGAGCGATATGGAGTAGACTGCACCCTGTAGCTATGCTCCTGCAAAGAACAGAGGGGAACTATGACCTGATTGGTTCAAAAGCTCTTTTTTTCCCCCCCTTGCTTTTGTACTGACCGCAGAACCATATTGTTTCAAGGATAACAATCCTGCTGTCATATGTAAACCGGATGTCAAATCCGAAACAAAGTTATTATGTTTCTTCAAAAGGATCCCAGCACACATTTCTCTCCCTAAAGGATGTATTCCAGCCAACCCCAACTCCAACCAAGTTTGTGGAAAGCCCCATTTCAGCAGACCTCCTGCTGAATGAGCTAACGTGTGGGAATCCTAAGGCACTCAAGACTAGAACTCAGTGGCGTGTCTTGCCATTCTGGTGCCCTAGGCGAGATGTCCGACCCCCCCGCCCCCCCACCCAAAAAAAAGGCGCCATCTTCAGGGCAAATAACACATTTAAATTTTACTATCACAAACACGAAATAAATAAAAGTGCGACAGCGGGAGAGGAAAAACGTGCTGACTGTGGAAATCATATGCTCGAGCACCGCCACCGCTTAGGTCGCCTACGCTTAGAAACCGCCCCTGCTGGAACTGAACAACTCTGTCAACACAAACATAGGCCAAATGTCCTGAACGTTTTCGCATAGTTTCTAAGCATCCTTCTATTTCAGACAACAATTATCATGTGCGAAGTATAAAGTGACAGCCGGAAAGGTTAAGATGCCTGTTACTTGGTGAAGTGCAGAGTAAGAATGTGTCAGGAAAACTTGGCGGACTCGTTGGGGATAAGCTATCAGCTTCAACTTTCACATATAGTCTAGTCATGCACAAGACTCCATGACTGGCTTCTTAACATTCAACAGTATTCATGGAGCTTTATTATTATGTATGGAAGCACTGTCTAATAACCACGAGGGGAATAATGCAGCACATTTTTAAATAGGTTTAATGAGATGAATCTGCATTTGACTGTAGAGTTAGCTTTTATGATGTCTATGGAAATTCGTTTCTTTTTGAACATGGTTCTGTGCATGGTTCTGTGTGTGTGTGTGCGTGTGTGCATATCTGTGCATGTTTTTATATGTATATATATATATGTATATATATATATATATATATATATATATATATATATATATATATATATATATGTGCGTGTGTGTGTGTGTGTGTGCATATGTGTATGTGTGTGTGTGCATGCACGTGTGCGTGTGCATGTGCATGTGCATGTGCGTGTGTGTGTATATATATGTGTGTGTGTGTGTGTGTATGTGTGTGTGTGTTCGTGCATGTACATGTGTGCGTGTGTGTATATATACGCGTGTGTGTATGTGTGTGTGTGTGTGTTTGTGCAGTCAAGGCTGTTCATGCCTCAGAGGGCCTCAGAGGGCATGTTTCATTTTCTGCCCTAGATAATCCTATCATGAGCAGCCTATACGCCCTGTGTCCTGAGAGGGCAGGACTCCCTGCATATGTGCACTGGCCCCTTACAGCCCAGCCCCACACAGCTGCCCCATCAGGCCGTTCCTACTTTACGGCTTTCTTCATTTATTCATTGACTCGGTTACTTATTTCTCTTTGCTTCTCTTGAGAAAATATAGCTGGCACACAAACATTTTTAGGGTGCATTCTCAGATCATTTCTTACCCAATTCGCCACGGAAACCCACTAACAACTTCCACATGAGCAAAAAGACAACTCCTGCCTCGGGCGGAACTTTTGTCTCTCCACCTCATTTTGGTGGAGAATCAAGAAGAAGTAAGTGTAAGGGATCTCGGGCGTGTTTGGTGAGCAGAGCGTGCAGGCAGACGCGTCACTGAGCAGAGTTAATCTGCCTTACGCATGTGGATGAGATGTGGAAGGATAGTGACTAGATATTAGACGTTCTTGTGATTGTATTTGGCTAGAAAATGGGATGTAAAATATGAAGATTGCCATGAAATGTACATTTGACAGCTGACTGTTGCACTTTTGACCCCGATCATAGTCCTCAAGGGCTACATGTGCTAAGGACACACGCACACACACACACACACACACACACACACACACGCACACACACACACGCAGCACCCACATGCTCACTTGCATGTATGAAGATATATAGAGTGACACAGTTATGCATGAATGCACCTTGGAGGTTTGGGTGTAGAGTGGATGTGAAAAATGTGGGAGCATGTAGAATGTAACTGCAAATGACACGAAACAAAGTTCACAAGGAGGATGAGGAGGATGTGGCTTGCTTACAGCCAACTCACAAACATTAACTGTAACAGCCTGAAATACTAATAAGCTATCTCTTCAAGAATCTGGCTGAGTCAGAAAGTTAAACAACAACAACAACAAAAAAAAATTAAAAACAGGCGTATTTGGGATATGTGATGGTTAAACAACCTTTAAAGTTTACAGGATGTTAATGTTCGTTTTGTTGAACTGCTCCATCATACTATATCCTCTGGCTCCTTTTTGTTTCCTGGGCAACCCGTGGAGGAGGCCTCATGGCTTTGAGTCAGGAGGATGCTCCTCCATGAGTCCCTGCTTTCACATTTTGGTTTTCAGCCAAATCTGCATAAGGTTTCCACAATCCAAAACAATCTGATCACTGCACAGCAAGAGGGAGAGGGAAAAAAAAGCCCTGCAAACATCTGGACAAATGAGTTGATTTTCTCCTGAGGGGTTCTCTGCATGGATAACTCTCCACATTCAATTTTTTTTTTTTTTTGATTGCTGTTGCTCCTCTAACCCTACAAATCTGTTTACTGAAGAGGAACAACATCTCTGGTGACTTCTAAATGAAGATGTAAGAAAGTGCCTGAGCGCTCTCTCTCTCTCTCTCTCTATCTCTCTCTCTCTCAACACACTGTCAACGCCTGTGCGTGATGCACACCCAGATAAACGGTGTTTTCCGGTGAAAACGACTGTGTGGGCAGTAGCAGGAGACCGAATTGGAGATGGAACCTCAGCGTACATGTTGCTAGTTTGTTTAGAGCTGCAAAGCGTACTTTGCGTGGTAGCATAAACCTGCTTGACTGGGTCGCCGTCTTCACACTGTCCATTCCACTGGATGGCATTTCTGCAACTCTTTTTTTTTTTCACACGCAGAAGAAAACAGGAAGCTAAAGGCTTTCATTAAAGGATGGCTGACCAAGACATATTTGGGTGCTATGATTATGGGTCGCGTTCTGAGATTATATTTGTATTCAGATACAGAGGAATGGACCGATCTGCCAGTGGTTAAATATAAGTTCTAAGCTACATTCCTCATGGGAGTATACACGGTATCACGGTGGTTTTCTGTTTTGAGACACATTCAAAGCAATAAATAGAACACAAAAAGAGGGCATTTTCAGTTTTAAATTGGTACCACATTTGTGCGAATAGACGTGAGGTTCCAGAGAAAGTCCATTAATGGCTCGCTTATAGGTCTCCCATTGCTGTGGGGTAATACTGGGGAAAAAAATGTCATATCAGGGGCCATTTTTTGGCTAAAACACCAGATAACTGTGGTCTCAACACTGATTTTCATGTGAACAAGGCCCAAACATAAGACTGTTGTTTTTATTTCACAGTTCAGTCATTCTTTGGGTTGACGTGAACCTTCATAAATCATAGCTGCAGCTGCACAAAATGTACTACAGAAAACACATGGAAATCAATAATTTATTAGTTTTTTCACAAAGTATTGTTACGCTTTGTATAGCTGATCTCACGTCACATAATATCTCTATGTCATCTGACAAATATGGAATAAAACGTTATGAGTTTGGCAACATCAAATATCATTTGTCATCTCCTGCAGGGTGGCGAGATTTTATTGGCTGCTCCGCAGAAAGGTTAATGAGAGTCGAACATTCAAAACGCAGTGCCAAATTTTAAGGGCAAAAGACTAGAAAGTTCTACTTAGAAATGGACTAAATCAAATTGGACTTCACGAGATGTAAAAGTTACGGGAGAAGCCCACAGACCGTTTCTTATTGCAAGTTTTTCAAGTCAAGCATGTTTCATCACTTTGATGGTTCTTTGCGGGGAAATGTATCTCTTGAAGATTTTTTTTTTTTTTTTTTGAAGGGGAGTGATAACAGCTGTCCTGGGGTCTATCAGTTTGAGCGTTGGTGTGGTCCAATTGGATTTCACGATTCCCCAGAAGGGATGACACAGGCCTTAAACCATCTCCTCTAAGTGATGCAGTAATTTGTCAGCAGATGGATGACTGCGGTGTCCTGATTTTACTCTCACTCTCTCTCTCTCTCTCTCTCTCTCTCTCTCTCACACTCTCTCTCTCTCCCTCTCCCTTTTTTCTCTGTCTTTGTCTCGTCTTCTCTCTTTTCATATATGTGTGTTTGTCTTGCAGTTAGCAAGCTTACTGAAACTAATTTATTTCTTTATTTATTTATCTATTTATTTATGTTGTAATTTCCTGAGAGGGGAAATGGTTTAAATTTAAATAAAAGTTCTAAATTTAAGGATGCAAAAGATCAAAACAAACTTGAAACACCCCAGGTCTTTGCGTAAACACTCTGCAAAGCTCCTAAGAGCGAGGGATTGCCTCTAGACCCATGTGAACTCTTCATCCTGTAAACATACAGTTTGGATGACAGCGTTTAAAGCATCATCTGTGTGTACTGTGCTGTGAATTGTTTGTCTACTCATCTGCAGAGCATATATGCTGACACAGACAAAGGGTCATTTGGAAACAATCGACACGCTAAGGAGATCTAAACCAATGGGGATCCAGTGAGTTGGCTCTAAATGTGCTGTGTTGGTTTGTACAGGGGTTTTTCTGTAATCTGTCTCTCTCACAGTGAAACACTGTGACGCTGTAAAGATGCTGAGAGCATTTAGTCGGTGCAGGAAAAACTAACTTGAGTGCATAAAGTCTCTTTCTCTCTCTCTCTCTCTCTCTCTCTCTCTCTCTCTCTTTCTCTCTCTTTCTCTTTTTAATAGAGCTTTACCCACAGCTAAGGTCACCCTTCAGATGTGTGCCAGCAAGCAGTACAGGAAACAATGTTGTTTTATGAGGATCCGTTTGTGAGATTTTTCTGGTGCCAGTGGTGACCTGTTTGTCTCAGTTCTCTCTCTCTTTTTTTTCTGAAAGAGCCCCTTTAAGTTTATAATAGTTTTATGAACGGACTAAGGCTACAGGCTAGGGAAGGTATGTACAGATGTTTTACCTATTCGCCCAGCGCGAGTTATTTAATGGAAATTGACTGACCTGTTGTGTTCAGATCTGGGTTCTCCTGCTGTAGAGTCTTTTGCAAATCTTCAAGATGTTGTTGAAAGCACTCCTTCAGTTATTCTCTGCTGTCCTTATTTCGAAGAATTCAAGATGTTATTTTTGGCAAAGGCAAAGCCACAATCTGAATGCATTTGAAAAGTGCTTTAAGAGGTGGATGACCATCAAACATATTTCTGAGAGTGATGGTTTCATGGTTGACTGTGTAATTTCATGAGGGAAAACCTCACCCACTGTCTCTTTGCCAGTCCAAGATCCTGGTCCAAAAACACACCACCATCACTCCCCCCTAACCCCCTCACCCCTAACCTCCCCCCCCACCCCCCACCCCCAGCTAAGCTTCTGAAAGCTTCGAAGGACTTGCATGCTTACTTTACCATAACCAGACTTTCAGCTCATCCTGCTTTACCATGACAGTAAAGTACGATGACTGATCAGCCTCTGTTTGAACAAGAACTTGAGAGTCAAGGACAATTTATTGTCAGTTCACAGAGAGCATTTATTAGTAAGATGCTGACTGATTGATTGATTGATCTGCATAGTGGATCAGAAGTAATTATTAAGAATTATTAAGCACTGTTGCTTTCAAATTCACATAATTTGAATTGACACTGCCACTGATTCCCACACACACAGAACCCCCAGTCAGATATGTGCTCCACTCCTGGGCAAACTGAAACTGAACTGACTGTGTTTATATTGTCCAGTGGCACAAATGTATTTATATCATTTTCCCCTAAAATGAACGACGAGGGATGACACTCCTTGGAATTTTTAAGGTAACAATAAGCTGAGGTACGCGCCATATAATATACACGAACACTACGACCCTTATAAGGAATTTAATGTGCTCTCCAGCTAGCGCTCATTGTGTTTACGTGAACCTTTTAGACTGAGGTAACACACCAGCGCTGTGAAGTTAACGCATTGCAGAGTGGAGATTCTCAGCTGTCTGTGAGATGTGAGAGGTTGAGAGCGTTGAGTACTGAACGCGCAGAGCAGATCCCCTGGCACACAGTCTGACATTCCTCTATTTTCCCTGCTCTACTCCTGAGCCGTGCAGTTAACTCTGAAAGCTCTCTCTCTCTCTCTCTTTCTCTCTCAACACGGGCCACCAAACCGCTTTAAAACCTTGTCTGATGCCTGCCTTTTGGATTACGTCAGCAGGGTGCTCCTGACCCCTGACATCAAGTCTCTATCTATAAAATGCACCAGATGACTAAATGCTACTTTGGCCTCAGGATCCAGCCTGTTTCGTGTGGCCATAGACCACTGTTTTAAGGATTCCTGGGTATTTTTAGTTCACAGGTTACCCACACCTACATTTTCAAGCGGTACAAAGCCTCTCCAATCTTCACTGTTGAGTTTGGGAAGGTAATGAGCCAAGGCGACAATCTGGAGACAGTTTGGTCAACTTTGTTGTACTGTTTACATAGACCAGGGACTGTATGGAGATATACTGGCACGATTCAACAAGATCATTTTGATTATCACACTGGGTTTTTTTTTCATTTGAGGTTTCAGCTCTTTCGTCAACTTGTTTTTAAGGGCTGGGTTGTCAGCACTGCTGTGGTTGGGGTTTAAACATCTGGAGGTTCAGTGAGTGGGTGGAAGAAACGGAGTGAGTAATAGAATGTTCACCGAAAAACTGTCAGCGAGAAATTCATAAAGCGACAATGGAAAGTAAATTCTTCTCCACAGGGGACCTTGTGCTCCTGTTTTTTTTTTTCCGACCGAGTCTCTAAGGTGAAAAACAAACAGGAACATTAGTCTTTTTATTGGTTCTTGGTTCAGTTGAGTAATCAGTCAAAGGGATGAGTTGCTGTTGTGGGGAAACGTGAAAAATGGTCTGTGAAAAAGTTATCATTACAGATAAACTCAATATTTCTCATCCTGCTAAGCGTGTACAAGTATACATCTATCACAGTCTTTGTGAATCCAATCGTACGAGTCTCTACGTGCATATTCTCCTGTACAAAAAAACAACAACAACAAAAAACAACCTTCTAAAACATATAGTTTTAATGCATTATCACACCTTTTTTTTTTTTTTAAATCAGTAGCTCATTATACAATGGTTGCATGCAGTAGTTATAGCATGCTAGCCTGTATATCACGGATACATTTATATGCTAATTCACTCAAAATAGTTGGTATAGTGATAGAAGAAAATGAACTGATTTTTGGGTGTTATAGGGAGTCTACACAAAGTCATATGATGTCATGTGATGTAATGTATTAGGAATGCTGTTCATATCGAAGAGTTCCCTCTCCTCTTCTAACAAAGGCCAAGCGTCGTTCATTTGTAGAATGCAAGCAAGTAAAGAAGAGAAAATATGAATATTTTAAAGTATGTGGTTAAGCACCAATGCACTAAGCTCATCCTAACCGCTGTCACGGTGAAATATTGATCTAATATTTCACTCTAAGTGAGAAGTAAAACATGATTCAGCTTGGTAAGCACAACATTTCTTCATCAGGATGACTTTGGGCGTGGACTGGGGAACTTGAACTTTGTGTTTACGAATGGAAAATGCTTATCTCTCTAAGTTTCTCTCCTTCTCTGTAGTATTTTGCAGCTCCTGGAGCAAAATATTACAGGGGTTACATGATAAATTCAAACTGTTATGACCTGGGAAACAGGCTTTCTCAGTGTCATAGCCCCGCACGTCAGATAACAAGAACTAGCACTGCATTAATCTTGTTGGTAACAGATGGTAACTCAAGGCTTAAAATTAAGATGCAACACAGCTTGTCTGTGCATTTCCAAAACTATGTTTTAGTGTCACTAAAAATTAAAATAACAACACTTTCCTGCTTGTTAAATTTTCCTAATACATTTCCAACTTCTCAGAAGTACCCAAATGATTTCCAAACCATTGTCAGCGGCTCATACATGTATGTAACACCTTAGTATTAGCATCATAATATGATGCAATTTTGCAGTCCTCTTGAAGTATTTCCAGTGTAATAAAACTCTTGATCATAATCAGCAGAGTCATAAACAAAGGTTTGATTTAATTGTTGACTTTGGGTGCGAGGCAAATTGAGATTTATTCAGACAAAAAAAAAAGATTTCTGTTCTCACAGGCGATTTCAATCATCTCAGTGATGAACTGGACTGGATTGTCTGCTTATCCTCAGTGATGACAATGTAAACATGAGCACTGAGTGAAGACAAGAGGAAGGTCAGATCACAGTAATGAAAGACATCAAACAGCCTAAGAGAGAGAGAGAGAGGGAGAGCGAGGGGGGGGGCAGAAAGAGAGATAGAGAGAGAGAGAGAGAAAGTGGGAGGGGGGGGGTAAAAACTGTGTTTGAATAGCGAATTACTCAAACTGAATAATAAATTGGCCTGGCCGTATTCTGGCACCGCTAGGTTTAAGCTATTAAAGGATGTTAAAGATTGATGAGTTTATTAATTATTGAGCGAGGCCTTCACTTGTCCATCACGCAGGAAACTGATGACTCATGGTCGGACACATCAAATATTCCATAAAGTTTCCGAAGAGCAAGCGAAAAACGTGAATAATGCATCAGAGCTGGTTAGCATAAATGGAGCTATATTTCAGAAGCCGCTAACATGTCTTCCTTTTTTCGGTCGCTCATTCTTAATGTATCATTTTTCTTGTAGCGTCGCCCCCTTTTCCTTCTCTGTCTATTATACCCGCATTGCGATCCCTTAGCCCTACAGGAAAAGACGGGCATCCTTCTTCTCTTGCTACGGTATAAAAATAACGCTTTAGCACCTGAACATAAAATATGAAGGATCCAAAGAGAAAGGGGGAGGACTGGTGACGTGAGGCTAGCGGTGTGTCTGGAGAGGCGGCAGCCGTGAAGAGATTTGATTTGATCCCTCTTGTTTTTAATCTACACTTTGTGATACGTCAACGTAATTGATTGACGGCTTGCCTCAGTATCCTGTCAGCTCCGCTTTAGACAGAGACCATCACCATTTAGCTAAAACAAACAAACCAACCAAAAAAACAAAACCAAAAACAAAACAACGCAACACACCAACAACAAAAGTTGCTGCTTGAAGTGAAAAAATATGCTGATTGGTGCAACGGAACAGCACTCATGAGACAACAATGTAGAAAACATTCACGCAATTGCCCTTCTAATATTGGATCAGCTGTTCAAATGACACCCTTTTTTTTAAAAAAAAAAAAAAAAAAAAGATCATTGTTATTCTGTGAAGAAAACATGCTCACATCCTAACTCTGACTATTACTGTTCAGAACAGTTGGGACCTGAGGCGTTTTTTTTTCTCTCACCTACGAAGACACATGAGGAAAATCATTAAGACAAGTGACTCTCTCTCTTGCCTGAGTCACCAAGGCTAAAATCTATTGAAACTTGCAGACTGTCAACATGAATTTACCTCATCCAACAAGTGGAGATGGGACCAAGGGGAGGTGTTGAGCTTAAAAAAAAAAAAAAAAAAACCTCTCGGAGTGGATGAACCAGCATTCCTTTTGGTGGCAACAGAGACTCACTTAAAAGCATGACTTTTCTATCTATCCTGTGTTATGCCTGTGGGGAACAACAACCTGATAGAATCTCAGACAGCAACTGGTTCCTTTCATGAATAGTTGGAAATTCTCTCTCTCTCTCTCTCTCTCTCTCTCTCTTTTTCTGTCATTCTGTTTAAAGCCACCTAATTAGAATGAGGCAGCATTCTGAAATTTCAAGTAAAACCTAGCAATGAACGTCACCGTGATTAGGTTGGACAGTTTAATGAGAGGTTTGTTTGGAGAGTGGCTGCTCTCCTCTTGCTTACTCCTGAGGATTCTCAATCAGCATTCCGATTCAATTAGGAGACCACTCCAATTACAAGTCCCTGGGGTTTTAATGGAATGGCTATGCATTCCAAATAATCCCTCATCTAGTTTAAAACTTTAGAGCAATGGTGAAAATCAGAATGAATTCCTTCTTTCCAAAAGATCCAAAGTTCACTGTTTCACCTTTGGTTTGACCTTTACGTAATCCACATGCCCTTTTCACATGGTTCAGAAGTGCCCTCTGTTCTCTGCCAGGTGAAAACAAGTTTCTTCTTTAAGAATTTGAAAAAGGCATCACCAGTTTCTCTCTGTTTCTTTTTCCATCTCTCTCTCTCTCTCTCTCTCTCTCTCTCTCTCTCTGTCTTTCTGTATTCATTAATGTTTCAGGGCAGTGCTTTCACCCGGCAGTGTCTTAAGAGCTATACCAAGAGGTTAAGTGATAATGTAAAAATATATTTGCAGTTGCTGGTTTTGCAGGTCTTGTCATTTTGAGGCAGATCACATGTTTTTATGGTGGCTTATTATTCGTACTTTAGATGATTCATAACCTCATTATAATCCAGATTATATTCCAAAACATCATTGTAAATCATGACATTCAATTCTGAACAGTGATATACAACATGGCAAGACAAAAAATATTTTTAACTTGGTACCCCCCCATCTCTCTCACTCTCTCTCTCTCTCTCTCTCCCTCTATGGAAGTAACATTCATATAGATACTTGCATAGCAAACCATTATGGTAATGTGTAAAATGAGCACATCCGTTATGTAACAGCTGTTCCATAAATAGTAAAAAAAAAAAAAAAGACACACAAAAGAATATAAATGAATTTGGAATAATACAATGGCTGACAACACTAGAAATGTTTTAATAGCCAGTTAGGATACTTCTTTTTTTGTTGTTGTTGTTGTTGGGTAACCCCCAAAACGTAGATTTGCATTGAAATGAAATTGGGAGAAAAGAGAAAAGATGCCTGCAGATTCTTTCCATATCCAGGAAAGTCATTGCACAGTTTTAGTCCCTGAGGGGGATTAGCATGTAGTGTATGCACTGAGTGATTGATTTTAACTGACAAACTGTTTACTGTCAAATAGGTCTACTTTCTTCATTTTTTTATTTTTGTGTTCATTACCTCTAAGGGAACAATTCATTCCAGTACTATGAATGACAGACCAGAAAAGCAGAGTTAAGTATGCTGGCAGCGATTACATATTACAACAGTCATACTGCAGGCATCCAAAATATATATTTTTGTTTTCTTTTCTTGGCTTTTTTATTTGACGTTTTTCTTATCTCGCTTTTTTTTTTCATTTCTTCATAAAATGAATCATGTTCATATTACACATTCGGGCCATAGTGACTCAAACAAACAAAACAAAAAAATCTGCACACTGTGTTACCCTGTATAATTTATATCAAATATATTCACTTCGCATTACGGTTATGTAAACAAATCTGTTTGTGCTTGACTTTAGGTCTCGTGTATTTACATTTGTTTTCAAGATCAAGTACATCCTTTCTCTTTGGGCGGGATTACGTGAGAAAGTCTGAAAAGGTGAGACACTTTTCTCTTCTTGTTCTGGCATGTTTCCAAAGCTTGTATCAAAAATTGATTTACAACCCCTGCATGTTTGTTTGTTTGTGTGTGTGTGTGTGTGTGTACACGTCGAGGTGCACATGCACATATATGCCTGCGTGTTCTTGTTTTGACTTATGTTGAAGGAGTGTACATTTCTTGGCTTGACATCACCCCTTTCCAGACCATTTCTCTGCATGTTTGCCAACTTGATTATGCATAACCTTGTCTCCTCTCCTCTCACTGAAACTCTGAGAATCTCCCTCCTCCACAGCAGCTTGATCCCCCTCACCCCAGTAATCCCTACCAAATGTAATACCTTCAGTTCTATAGATCAAATCCATGGGTTGGATCAAGCAGTTTGAGTTTGAGTTATCAAGACAACCAAGTGGCAATGAGCTGTTGTGGAGGACTATGACTCAAAACCTCAGTCAGCCGGGGAAAAAGTGAGTTGGTGAGATGAGGTTTTCCCCCTAGCAGTTCAGGAGTTGCACAGCTGGGTCCCCAGTCAAGAAGAACAGACAATACTGGATCTTAAGGCAAAGCCTGAGATCAAGTGGGGGAAGGCCTTTAGGGTTTCGGGATTGGAAGAAAAGGCAAGGAGGTCCTTGACATGGTGCAAGATGCCCCCCCCCCCCCCCAAAACTTGTATTGACAAACACAAGTAATTCTCTCTCTCTCTCCCTCCTTTTTTTTCTCCCTTGATGAACTGTGTTTTAGCAGTGGTGAGCTGAGAGAGATCATCAGGCTAAACGTCGTGAAATACAACAATACAGGCATATAATCAATGTAAGAGTTGTGAAAAATGCATCTAACAGACAGAGGTTGGGCGGGCCCACACCGGAGGCCCAAACCAGCGCTGATCAACAGGCCGTTAAATATTCAGCACATCGTTTCTGATTCCGTCAGCTGTCCCACATGTTTTTACTTGTCTTCTGAATCTTATTTTTTTTTTCATTTTAACGGCATCTATCTTGATAAAGAACGGCTGTCCCATCTTTTATAGATGTACCTGACCTTATGTGCCCCGCCGCCACCCCCCCCCCCCCCCCCCCCCCCCCCAAAAATTCCACCCTAAGCATTTATAGAGAGCTGCAGATTTAGGCCGTTGTTTAAAACTATGCCACATCCTGATTCCATTAGGATGAAATTGTCCTCTTGCATTAAAGCCATAAATAAATGTACTGAATCGAATAAAGCATTGGAGTAAATCCCATGAAATTGGAAAAAAAAAAAAAAAATAAGTTCAGAGAGGGACCCAGCTTAAAGTTTTGAGAAGAAGTAGGACATCGTAGAGAGGATTGTGTTGTAGTTTTTTCTTCTTCTTCTTCTTGTTCTTCAGGCTGTAATCTACAGGACAAAACCTTAGGGAAAAATATTTAAGTTTCAAGCATCCTGTTCTTCAGTAAAAAAAAAAGAAAAAGAAAGGAAAAAAAAAAAACGTGCATGGAAACATTGCCCGAGGATATAGCCACTGTTTCAAAAACAGTCTAAATTGGTTTGCCTCATCAGATAATGTTGTGTGATGGACAGAGGTGCTGACAGCTGCGTAGTGAGCTGCCGACTTTACTCTGTTTAAAGCCGTTATGTAGTTATACAGCTGTTGACTGATTGCAGGTCTTCCTCAATTTAGCACAGTGCGCATTATATGCATTATACTGTATCATAACTGCACTGCACTGCATTTTTGTTGTGAATCATGGCCTAACAAATGTTGTTGTTGTTGTTTTTTTGATTTTTGATGAATATCGATCATGCAGAAAAAACCATAAAGCTCCAGAATTGGGACCAGGAAGTACTGCAGCAAACCAATCTTGTTTCTCTGATCCACTGCCGCAGTTATTCCACCCAGTGGATCAAAGCTGGAAAACCGTAGCTGCCAGCTGCACCCTCTGATTAGAGGTGGAGCGGTTGCTAGTGGGGAACAGGCGTTATCCAAGGCTTTGGCTTTCGTGTGTGGTTGTGTGGTGAACCCAACGCTATGAGGTCATTTCCACTGAACGTGAATCATTTCCACTCTAGAACATTCTCCTGTCCTGTGAGATTGTGTCAGAAAGATTTATTAGACGGTCGTTAAAGCTACTGGCCCTCTGATTAAAGTTCCTTGACCAAGTTCTCAAGGAAAGAAAGAACAGTACAGTAAGTTTTACATTCTTCACTCATAATTTGTCAGTCCTGCTGACAGGGCTGGGATAGGACAGTGCATTTTTGAATACTCAAAGTAATAATACGAGCGATGTGAAATGTATTCTTTCTTTTTCTTTTTTTTTTTTAAATTGAAAGGAAAGCATTCTACTGAACATATGTTGGTGTAGTTACACCAGCAGGAAAATTCATTTCTTCTCTTCTTCTTCTTCTTTTTTTTTTTAAACAGTAAACCACCTCCCCCCCCACCCCCCCATCTCTACTCCAACAGATCCTAACAATCTTCCTCAATTAAGTGGGAGCTGCAGATATACTTAAATGGTAACCTGCGTTATATTTCTGATTCATTTTCACATTTGACTTTTTTAGTAATCTTTTGTGTACTTTTGGTTAGGGTGAGTAACCTCAGCCTCATCCGTCATGTGAAGTCCGAATCCATGTCCCCATCTGGACGTCTTACTAAACCTTATTGGATTAAAAGTGATTAAAAGCAAGTTGACATTGATTGGAGTGGACCAATCTGTAGAGTTTTCTCTTTCTTTGGTTTTAAGAGATATTGATGGTTCTCTGTTCTTTAGGACTGTGTCTGTGAAATTTGTCTTTGTGAAAAGCACTAAAGCTGTTTTTCTCATTGTCAGCATAACTAACCTGACATAAGAAAAGTCCATTTAAGTGTCTCACAGAAAACAACAATGTAAAAACCCCCCCCAAAAAAACCCACAAAAAACCCTGTCTAAATAAATGTTGTCATTTAAAAGGATGAATAGCTATTGTCCATCAAATAATGACAAACTATCGATCTTACCTCGATTTTTCTACTGAAACTTTAGTGCAGTGTTAGATGAAAAATGACGAAACACTCCGTCCAATCCACATAATCTCTTTTCATGGGCTTCTCCTGTGTATGTTGAGATGTAACA
The DNA here is from genome assembly GCF_902362185.1 of Chanos chanos. NCBI lineage: Eukaryota > Metazoa > Chordata > Actinopteri > Gonorynchiformes > Chanidae > Chanos > Chanos chanos. The sequence continues at coordinate 12,871,457 of NC_044501.1, forward strand.
GACAGATGTTCACGTGTAGCTTACAGCTCTCATGAGGGGTTTCACTGCCTGGCCGTCACTCAGCATGATACAGCCCTGGAGAAATGCATCACGACACAGCCCACCAACAGCTGAGGCCTCACATACACAGCGTTCAGTACAAAAAAAAAAAAAAAAAACAGAGAGAGAGAAAAAAAAAAAACTATTTTAAGTTAAACGAAGCAGTCGGCAGAAACAGAGGCATTGTGTCTGTGGTTAAACAATGCACATAGCTGTACGCATTTCAATCTTCCTGTGTAAATTTTACGATGGGATGTGCGGTGTGTGCGTGATCGTTTTTTTGGATTAAACCCCCAAACTTGCACCTGTGTCCACCTGAAATATCTGTTGAATATTTCACTCGAAAACAATGTACTTTTTGGTTTTTTTACCGCCTTCTTTTTTTGTCATCTTCTGATGTTTAATATAAAGGCAAATACAGTGGAGGGCATGTTATTCTGATGTTTTTGCTCTGACTGGACAAACACTTCACTAAATGCACATTCATAATTGCACACCTATACACACACACACACTGTTACACACTCACATACACACACACTCACACACTCACACACACACACACACACACACACACAAGCACATAAGCACACAGAAACAGATACACTAATAGAAACCATTTTTATGCTCTTTCAGACAAGCTTGAGGGTCCACTATATGACTTGTGTGTGCAGTGCACATTGGTGTTGCATGCAGACCAAGTGAGACAACATGGAAAACATTCACAAATCTTTTTACGAGTTCGCATGCCACTTCAAAACTTGCTTTTCCCCAGTTTAGTCTTTTGAACCAAACAACAAAAATGTGCAGAAACGGTGTTTAAGATTTCATGTGGTTTTGAAAGCCTTACATCTCTGCTGACTGGAATTGTTCTCATTCTTCCGAGACCGGAATGTTTTAATGCTCTCTAAAAGCTAATGCTGCATTGTTCTGGAAACAACTCATACCCAGGATGGATATATATATATATATATATGTATTAATAGAAAAATCAGCAGCTATAAAAGATTCATAGAGTGAAGTGGATGCACTGGTGTTCTCCCTGTTGTCTAAAGTTGGCTGAGCATTATCTCGCATTTACTAAATTATTCAGCAGAGAACTTTCCTTTATGGAGAAATTAAGAATGACCAGCAGATCCGTGGGAATTAAATGATCATTCTGCCAGCATCTCTCTCTCCATCTCTCTCTCTCTCTGTCTCTCTCTCTCTCTCTCTCTCTCTCTCTCTTTCTATCTCTCTCTCTCTCTGTCTCTCTCTGTCTCTCTCTCTCTCTCTATCTCTGCTTTTCTTTCTTTATTTATCTCTCTTCCTACCCTGTGCTGAGATTGTTTAAAGACCGTGATTTATGGAATCTGACAGTGAGAGAGACAAGTAAAGTCAATAATCTCAAAGAGAACAACGAGAAAAGTTTCTCAAGGTTGAAGATAACACCGCATTGTCATGAGGCCGGTACTGACCAAAATGAGATAGAGACACTTACTGACGCTGCAGTGAAATCTGAACTGTGAAATCTGAGCCGTAGTTTTAGAGCGAAACAGCTTCTGGTTATTCTTGGGTCTTTTTGAAGAAAACTACCCGACCACAGTTTATAACCGACTGAACAGCTAAACTGTGTGCTCCTGCAACATTTTAAAACGTGTTGAGAACTCAAAAAGGTGCTTGCTTATACGAAATGACAAACTGAATATGTCAGTTGTCTTTACGCTAAATAATCTTCAAACAGTAACTTTGGGATGGCTGACAATTGATATTAATTCTCAGCATAATATGTTTTTGAAATAAATTAGTTTACGCAACAACCTACTCAGATGAAGAATTTATCACAACATTGTGGTAACGGACAGTGAATGTTATAAGACAAGAGTGTATAGCTCTGTTGCAGTGTCTGTGCTGTAAGCCAGTGTATCAGTGGTCATGTTGCTCTCCACTTTTGCCTCTTAGGTTAGTTTGTATGCTCCTTTAGATAGCCCATTTCATTATGCCCTGAAATCTCAATTTTAAAAATGTAACATTTCACACCTTGCCAGATTGTTTAGTGTATGGACTCTGTGTGTGTGTGTGTATGTATTTGTGCGTGTGTGAGTGTGTGTTTGTTGAAAATGGCATGTGGATTGGCTTAATACTCATGCATAGGGCACATATGGGAGCAATAAAGAGAGAAAGGGACTCATGTAAATCTCTTCAGACGGAGAGGCAGAGAGGAAGATGCTGGGAGTGTGCGGCTCCTTAACGCATCACTTCCCTTCCCCACACAACTGTTTTCTCGTGTGTTAGAGTCAGCGGGACTTAAGTCAAGTTGTGTGATCAAATGCGTGAGATGCAAAAACAGTCATGGGATAAAGCAATTTCACACTGGAGGACAAAGAGAGAGAGAGAGAAAGAGAGAGAGAGAGAGAGAGAGAGAGAGAGAGAGAGAGAGGAGTGGGATGGAATGGGATAGGAATGGGATGGGTTTTTGATTATATCCCTGTTGTTCTCTGCTTCTCCAATTACTTTTGGAAAAGGCCACAGTGAAAGGCAAGCATGAGTGTGCAAAGGCAGCGGAAATACAAATACTTTTTGAAAACTTCTTTAAATAATATCTGTGGAACCACTAATCGGCCCACACACAGCATTAGACAAAGAAAAAAAACACTGAACCAAAGAAAAGTAGGACAAGATGATTACGTTCTCCTCCCTTTCCATCCACACGTTTCCCAGTGCTCATCAGTGAAGCATAACCAGGCAGTTTCCTAATAACCATCCAGCCGATGGCCACAGCAATCATCTCCTTCAAAACACTGCTTTAATTTCCTGTTTTGGACATCTTCTAACCCCCCCCCCCCCCCCCCCCCCCCCCCCCCCCCCACACACACACACACTAAACAGTTACTCATCTGCAAACCAGAGGATGTTTAAGAAAGAAGAAGGAGAGACTTTGGCTTAAACAGTAAATACAGAGAGAGAAAAAAAAAGGAACGTGAAAATGCTAACGCTGCCAGTACCATCCCAGCGACAGCGGCGGCTTTTTGGCAGCGGAACTAGAACCGGGTCCTGCAGATCTTTCTGGAAAGAAATATTAACCTTTCCTTCATTAACTCTGTGGGACAAACCCCCCCCCCCCCCAAAAAAAACCCCATCCCATTCATTCTCTCTGCGTCCTGTTCGAGCCATTTCAGGCCTGGAGAAACGCCGCGTGAAAAGAGGGGGATGCTGGAATGCCAGGCAGCCAAAGTGTCAGTCAGAAAAGAATCACATCTCCGCAGGACGCCCCTGTGTTGGCGTGGGCCCTCTGGGGCACTGATATTGTGGAGGAGGAACAGTAGAGACGCTTGCTTCCCTTTTCTGTGTTAGTCAATACTGAAAAGGGTTTTCATTTACAACTCCACATGCCGCTCCACCCTAAAATTTCTGGGAGGGGGAGAGGAATGTTTGTCATCACGGACGATAAACATATTTGTCACTGAGAGGTTTTTTTTTTTTTTTCCTGAGTGTGCCCTGTCTGGTTCGATATTGCTCACACAAAAGGGGACTGAAAGCCATTAGAGAATTAGCGCTAATCACAAGCTTTGATCACTGTCCATTACTGCTTACTGTATGTACGCTATAACAGTAGGATTGAAATTGAATTATTTGTCTCAGATGAATATGGGCCACCCAACAATCAGGCCATTTGACCCTCATTTAAACACGTCTCACTCGATGGATATTTTGACCTTCTGACCATAACCCTGCTCATATCTGAAATTCAACCAGCGGAATTCCACTGACTGAACGTATTTCAGACATTGATCAAAATCTGCTTCCTACATGTAATTGATTTTCACTGAGCTCTTTAATTAAGTTCAGCTTTCTGGATTGATCTAAAATTTGACTCCAGGCCATTTTTTCATTGAATGGAATCTCCGTGGCTAAACATAAGGGTATTATGATGTCAAGATGGAATTTAAAAGAACACAAATGTATGAAAACTGATATAACATAACTGATTTTTGTCAAAGGAGGTTCAAAGCGTCATCAAAAATCTCATAGCTTTTTAAAAAAATCATTTTTCTGCTATAAATCAATATGTGGAACAGTGCCTCAGGCATTAAAAAATCTGTCTGTCATAATACTCTTACTCTATCTCTCTCTCTTTTTCTCTCCCTCCTCTCTCTCTCGCTCTCTCTCTCTCTGTCTCTCTCTCTCTCTCTCTCTCTCTCTCTCTCTTTTTCTCTTTCTCTCCCTCCTTTCTCTCTCTCCCTCTCTCTCTCTCTCTCATGTATAACATATAATACTCTAATATTAATACCTAATATTTAATATTGTACTACATATACCTTACCGGACTCATCGCAATCTCTAATGGCGCACGGTAGCACCCACCCACTTAATGTGATACGCTGTGTTCCGGCACCAGCATTCGCTATGGAATTTACAAAGCTTAGAATATGGCAATTCATCACTGTGAGGATGAGGGTACGGTATTACCTTTGAAAGCACAAGTCTCTCTGGGCTTAGGGGTGATGCTGAGCCAGCTGGACTTGAGAAGAACAAAGAGCAATGGAATTACTTTCTAATTGTGTTGATTTTACGGCTGGCCTTTGAACAGACAGCACACTTAATTAAATTACCATGCCCCCTTCTACTCTCTGAAATAAAACTGCAAGCTAAAGCAAACAAAACGCACAAAAAGTTGTTCCAGTTGGAATCTAAATGAAACCCTAGTGGGCTTTCTTAAAGGTTTCTAGTTCTGAAGTAAAATGCTGCAAGAAGAAAATGCTCATTTGAATCGTTGCCGACTCTAGCGCTAGCATGAAAAATTCAAGCTGAAAATAAAAAGCTGGGCACACTGTATAGATTCTCCACAGCTGTGTTTGTTGGAGTTGTACCTGAAGTCAATCAGGATTAAAAACTGACTGATATTTCATTTCATCCTCATGCAGTCTTCTGCACAAATAATATCTCTTCATTAAACCCATGGCGGTTCTTTCGCTTCATCGCTAGTGGAGACTTAGACTAACATACACACAGTGATAGTAGGGATAAGACAACAAGAGGATGGCTTCACATTCATCTCCATGTTACCTGCCTGACTGCCATGGCCCTCACTGTCCATGCGATGTGTCGTACACACCCCAAACGTTTCACACACAGCTGCGGTTCAGCCTGCTTTTTTGGAGGCTCCGTTACCTCACACCCATCACTCAAACAGTGTCGTAAACATGGCAGTCCATTGTTTCTCAGCCTGACTTAGTCTAATGGAGAGTACATACACAGATATCCCTCGCTGCTGAACTGAGATCAGCGATAAAGATTTAATTAAGATGGTTAAGATTGGTAAGAAGGATGATCCTGCACCTACTGTTGAGGGGGAAATGAACTATAGCATTGAAGAACTCTACTACGTTATAAGCAGCACCCTCTCTCTCTCTCTCTCTCTCTCCATACAGAAATTATGGTATGGCCTCTGCCATGTGTAAAAACCCTATCTTACCCCCTATGTTACCCTCAGGGACCTTTGAACAAAGGAATATTTTTTCCAGGTCACTTACCATCATCTCTCCTTGCAGCTGCCTTAGCCTACTGTTGGCACAAGTTTCTACGGCTAATTATGAGGCAGTGCCCCCAGACAGAGAAATGAGGTCAGCACTAAGGGACGTGGTCCACGGAGCTTTGGGTAGCTTTGCCAGTGGTAGGCCCATTGCACCATCTCACAGTGTCCAGCCCCGGAGCTTTGCTTCAGGCTACTTGAGTGAAACGGAAAAAGAATATGTTACTGGTACCTATGCTGTAGCAGCTCTGAAGAGGGTTTACGGGAGGTTTATATGGGAGGTTTAAGGATATGGGAGGTTTTGAGAAACTCACTTGAGACAAGTGAAAAAAAAAATGGACATTATTTTAATATTTTATGAGTACATTTCTTGTGTAACTGTGAAATGGGCATCTGGGTTATTTGTGTGAAAATAAATATGTGTTTTCAAATGTTGGTAGGTTATTGCTTCATATTGGGCATGCATCTTTAAATATTATATCATGTTTCAACTGTGCTTCAAAATTATTTTGCTCCAAGAGAAACTGTCAGAATGTTTTTCACTCCAGAGTCAAAGTCTGAAAACAAGAAATTTTCAGAAAATATCAAATTATTTTTGGACAGAATTTGGCATGTCAGAACCACTCCAGAAGAGTGTCACTTTCACCGTTTCACTGTCTGGGTGCAGTATTTTTCACAAAATTAGCCACAAAATTATCATCAGCATAGATGCTGCCAAATTCATTAACACTGAGAGTGTTAAATTAACACTGAGAGTATATGTACATGACTCCAGATGATGTTGACTTAACTCAGGTGACTTTGTTGTGATAGGATGTTCTTTGATGGGGACATGGAATAAGATTGTAATAATGTCAGCAACTGCATAGACTGTACCCTACCTTGGATCACCTTAGCATTAGCATTCCTTTTATGAAATAAATCAGGTGGACCACCCTTATGTAATTCCGCATTCGACTTCAAATTAAGTAAAAATTAAAGGCATTTTGAATGGCCAAGAGACAAAAGTATTTGAATATTCATAGTGATGACATGTTCAGTTTGAATTGTGACGATGCAAGCCCGCAATGTCTCATCAATTATGGAATCTCAACTTCAGCAAATATATTTATAGGCTCCCATTCATTAATCATGACTTCATTTCACGGTTGGCAATGCACAGAATGGTTGTACATTTGTCAAACGTACTGGTTGTGACTGCTAACAACTTGCTCTAGTTAACTTGCAAGACAGTTTTTTTTTTTTTTTTAAAAAAGCAACTCTTAGCTTTTAGCTGTTGAGAATTCTAGGATTACTCCAAAACAGATACACTATCCAAGCTATAGTGTTTTTTTTCTGTGGAATTGCTAACCTTAAATGAACTATTGTCGAGTTGTATTACCACTGAACTGCAAAGGTGTGGCAAGCTGGAATTTGAAATGCTGATGTGCTATGTTTCTGGATTCTGTTTCTTCCCTACAATTGCTTCTTGTTCCTGTAGGCTGCTCTGAATTAAATGTCCAACTGAGAATGCGGCAACTCTGACAGAACACAGCGTTTTCTACCAAGGAGTGCCCCCCCTGCATTCAGAGATAAGAGTCTTACAGCAGGACTTGCTTAAAAAAACACACACACACACAGGATCTAACAAAGCTTTTTAAACCTAATGGAAAATTTCAACTGCATGTTAAGGATAAGCAACCCCCGAGACTGCGGTATCATTGTGGTGCTGGCTAAACTTCCTTAAGACTGATACAAAGAATGTGGCTGCAATGCTGAGGGAGAAGGAGGCTCAGCTGCTCAATACTGTGTGCAAACGCAGGATGTTTACAAGTAATCAGCGCTATTTTAATTCTTTTTGTCATGTTCGTCGCCGGTTTTATGCAATCCATGAAATAAAAGTTTATAAATTAATTATTTATGCACTAGTTCAAAACAGCAGGTGGTTTAGCAGCTTCAAAGGTTTCCAAACATTTTGACAGTTTTGGTATGTCAGAGCAAGGTTGATCCAACCTAGAAGGCTATTGCAAATATTTGTCAGATGTTTGTTATTTATTATGCTGGTGGCTATTATTTATTTATTTGTTTGTTTGTTTGTTTCTCTGTGTGTGTTTACTTACTGTGCTGGGGGGGGGGGTGCAGGAAAAATGAGTTTCACCCCTTGTGGGGTCCCTATGGAGAGTTTTTTGGTGTGCGCCTTGACATGTCTCTGTTCACAGGATTGCAGAGAGCTGTACTGTAGTAGTGTGGATTAGGCAATTAAATTCTCCAGCTTGTGTCAGTGGGTTGAGTTGGGGTGGGCTGCAAAGTATTACTGCTTTTCTCAGGCAGCTTAACTCCCAATGAGACAGCAGAGGTTTAGACAGAGTCATAAGAATCATACAGACCCCCAATAACATAGACTCCCAATAACCTTCCAAGAGGATCAGATACCCAGTAGGCAATTTGTAGGGGGATGAGGGGGGATGCCATCCCCCTTGTTAGCAAAATGACCAAAATGCATCCCCCTTGCTAACCTGCCACTCCCCTGTATACTTTATAGAGTAGTGTCAGTGACCATTAGGCCATGTCCCCTGTTGGCTATCGGGCCACCCCCCGTTAAAAAATAACAAGTCGCCTACCGTAGATACCTATGACAAACTGGGTTTATGTCTGTTTAATGATGACGCTAACCTTTTGTTAAGACCTATATGGGGAGGCACTGGCTTGGTTTACACCTTTTAAGAAATTTTATGGAATAAGATATCTTATGGTGCTTCTGTGAAATGATTTTTAATAGGTAGTGTACAGAAAATTGTTTATCATCAATGTAATTTCAGATTTAACACATAGATAAAATATCTGCCTATGACCAGGGAAGCTTGGATGTGTAATTGTACTCTTCAGACTTAGTTTGATATAAAGAAGCATTACACCACATAACCAGATAATTTAACAAACAAACAAACAAACAAAAAACAAATACATGTTTTTACAACAAATTTCTAAGATTTGAAATTTTTGTAAGAATTGCGAGGACCACAAAGGTCCTTCTCTTAAACTCATAGGTACTCATTAGATTTGGAGTTATACATCAGGCTACTGAATTAAAACTAGTTGCGTCAGTGTCAGATATGGAATCTTTGTGCTAAGGAACGCTAATCTGAAACTGATGATCCATGTTTCAAATAAATAAAAACCTATCTTACAGTATGTATTGCTGTACTATATTGTGGTTGCCCACAGTACTACAAAGCCTCTTGTGTGCTTTGCTCCTGTTTACAGAGAATACAAATTTTAAGTAACTTTTACCTTGAGTGTATATACACTTACAATTTCCACGACTCTCTGTTCCTAATAGGATAGGATTAACTGCAAATGAAGCATCATGTAGATTTATCTGTTTATATTGTTTGTGTTACAGAAATCACTCAATAACAATTTCATTAATTTTAACGGCTGATTGAGTGGGTTATTGATATAACGAGACAACAGGAATTTCAAATGAGGCTGTTGTACCAGCCATCGATGAGTGGAAGTACTAAGATCTCTGTTGTCTAGCTGATAGAGTGGCCCCTCAAGAAGATTCATCTGTATGTGTAGCCGAGTAATCATCAGCAGGCTTTCCCTTGAGGTTTCCCGCTCTTTTGTCTTTCGCTGGAGCGGGAAGAACGTGAGGAGAAGTGCAGCGCTCCATTTAATGACAGCGAAGTCCCGTGCGCGTCATAAGGCTCTCGCAACGCAGGACTCTCTACCCGGCTTTATGCCTGCCTGTGCAATCCGTCAAGAGAAGAGAGAAAGGAGGGGAGGGGAGGAGAGGGCGAGCGCGTAAACGGGAGGGGGGAAAACAGCGCAGTGAGAAACCACATCGCCTTGATCGCCCGTGTTTTTTGTTGTGAGTCCCTATTAGACGCCTGTTTGTGGTTTTGCGCACGAGTTTTAATTGCTCTCTCTGTGACCGTTTTTGCCCCGTCGTTGCCGTGTCAGAGGGTTCATGCGAGCGTGCAGTGGGTGAGTATCAACTTTATTTGTCGGGGAGGTGTTCAGGGTTCTGTACTGTGCGTGTGAGGGACACGATGATGATGATGATAATAAAAGGGGCAATGAGCGCACTGTATTACAATGTAGGGGGTGGTGTATAACGCGGACAGTTTCCACGTGCTGCAAGAGGGCTTTGGGGATGTATGAGATGCATTGTTTTCAGTCTACGTTTATGCGTGCTGATGTCAAACTGCATAGATTAAGGCTTTCCTGAATTTATCCTCTTTTCCCAAAAGTTTTGAACATGATTTATCCGGGGTATAGTTGAAGATGTTATACTTGTTTGACAATTAAAATTGGTCTCCATTTAAAATAGTCTATATTTGCTCATGTGATTAGCTCAGATACTGAATTGTAATAATTTGACTACATTCGTTAGGCAGCTAAATACTTTGGGATATCAGTCTACAAAAGAAAAACCCTGCACCTACTGTAATTTAATATTTTCATGCTGGTTTAAAAATGCATTATAAGAAAATATTTATTCCTTTCATTGCAACTGAATTTCAGTGAGGCTGGTTCTGTGGTGATTACACAGTAATCATTGTTTTAGTTGACTGATTACTGCTTTCATGGGTGCAGTGTAACTGACCCTTGAATACTAACAGTCATTTTTTAAATTTAAACTGACATTACCCACTTATTCTGCCAGCACTGAGATAAGTCAATGCTTCTTCTGATTCCAAAACTTAAATGAAATAATTTACATATTCAAATATAACTGGCTCTAATTAGCTTTATAGGACTGGTTTTCTGTTAACTCTGGAATCTGTGTAAATGTTTCATCATCTCTTCTTTCATTGTGCTCCATCCACAGAAAGCAAAATGAGGTGTGACATCACTATTGCAAATCACGCATCCAGTATTACTTGTATCTGGAATATTCTGTAGAATGTATGTGCAGAAAAATGAATGAACACAAATGTGTTCTACACATCCTTCACTGAGTGGTGTTGTTCACGGCACTGCTGGACAGCACTGGTTGATATATTGGAGTTACTTTAACATTACTCAAACATTACTGGAAGCTCAGAGTAGCCATTTGCATTCGGATTGCAGTTTTCCTACTGCATCACTGCATAGCTGTTTTTTTTTTTCCTGTTCATTTATTTTTGATAGCAGAATGTATTTGTGGAAAGCCATGGGATACCACTAGAGGCAGGGCCATGAACATAGACACTTAAATAGGTGACAGCTCTCCACTCAACCAGACACTCCACCAATCATCACCAGGGGAGACAAGTTCCAACATGTTCCTAGTAAACATTACTCTGTCAGAGCTAAATATGTGGTTTTAGCCACACGGATATGATATATTTCAATCTGCAAATCACTTTGACTTCACAGAAGCAAAACTATACAAACTATGATCAACTAAGGAGTATTTGTCAGCATTTTTTTTACTTTGGTGAACCTTTTTTTTTCTATAATACATTTGCAAATATGTGCCACCAACTTGGAGACCAGAGGCTTAGACCAGGTCAATATTTGCTGATGGTGTAGAGTACAGAGAACTGAATAGCTGATCCACATTTGAAATGCTCTGAGAAAGCAGTTGATCTCAAGCTCTGCTCAAATATCGCATTACATGTATGTACACCTGTTCCATCCACCCAAGCACCTCCTGTCGAATCCATATGTTAGCTAAGGGCAAGTTACCATTGTCCAACTTAACTGGTTCATACTTTTCATTGAAGAGCTCCATAGCTGAGGGAGATGAAATATTAATTATTGGTAGAGTATTTGAAAAGTCTAGCTGTATGTGTGCTGTGCCTGTCTGTCATAAGCTTGACATAATCATGTCAAAAAGCTCTCATAAAAGGTACGCAAGTTGTCATAAGAGATTATTTCAGTTTGTGACAACTTACATAACCGTGTTACTAACAGGGATTTGTAGCTTTATCTGTACGTGTTTGGTTGCTTCGGAGAATTATTTCTGCTCTATCAGAAATTGTAAATGCAGAATAGGCATTGTCTCGTCGCTCACATGGCTATGTCTTAATTCCATTGCGACTGTGGTGGCACCAAGTCTGTTTCCAGCGTGGCTATGAAATTATGATGTCAGAGGAATGTGCAGAGTTTGAGCGGTTACTGTGCATAGATCAATAAGAAATGACAACCAGGCCTTTGACTCGGATCGGAGATTTAGCTGTTGGCAAACTTTACAGCTAGAACAGAGAGCAACAGACTTGAGCATCATTATCAGTCACTTAGGACTGACATTGAACATTTAGATGCAATTTGTGAAAGGTCAAGGAGAGAATTAGACAAAGCCAATCAATTCTCTATATAAATGATTAAAACACTGTAAAAGAAAGCTGTTGTATGATTAAAAGTCTGACTCCCTCCGCTGATTAAATAATGTTCACTGTTCATTTGTCTGTGTTGAGCGTGTCTGAACAAATGGAAAGTGCTCATAAACAGTTCATACGGAAAAAAAATAAACTATTCATAAAATGTATTTTTCATAGTTCTCAGCTACAGGAGAGAGAATACCTGCCTAATTAACCCATGCCTGGAGGGCAAAAAAGTGTGTGGTTTTGGGCTTGTAATGAATTGATCTAACATCTTTAAGTTTGGTTTTCACACTTTACTAGATATTTCTCAGACAGCACACTTTGCTAATCATAATTTCAGTTGACTCTACCTCTTACATTGCAAGTAGCAAGTGTTAGCTAAACATACTTATACATAACAAGGATGGAGTTAATCCAACTTATTGTGTCGGTGGCATTACGCTTATTTCAGCTTTGTACTTTTCGTTGTAAGCTAGCCTTCGTTATTTTTCATTATTTCTTTTTTTCTTTCCTAGCGGTGATCATATGGCATTGTTGCCAAGTGCCCGTTGCCATGGTGGTACTCCAGACCTTCCCAGCACGTTTTGGCTGGAGAACGGACTAACCGCTCTGATCTATTCATGGAGGACCAGCCCTCCTCATTCCCAATGAAAGGCTCTCTTGTCCCCTGCTGTGGCTAGCCATGCCTGGCAGTCATTCCTCAGCCTCCTCCGCAGTGCTCCATATCCCCACATCAGTCAAGAGCTCAATCTCTTAAACAGGGATAGGGAAAAAAGCAATTTGTTTACCAAGACTCTTTCTCTCACACAGGGGGGGTACTGCAGCCCATTGAAGTATCTCGAGTGTTCCCAGTGCCCAAAAATACAAGGAATGGTGTGAATGACAGGTCCAATTCAAGAGCAGTACAGTCAACCAAATGTAAGTGAGTGCCCAGCTATTCACATAATCCTGTCAGTTTCTTTGTTAGGCTTTTGGTGTAAAATGAAGAGCAGTCTTTAACATGAATGCCTTGTGGCATGCCATGCAGCGCTGTGGTGGGACTCACCCAGAGAGAGGAATTGACCTCACAACCCACCACAAGTTACTGCCCATGTTGAGCCATTGATGAGATCTCACTGAGTTAAATAAAATGGAGAAAAGGCTTTTGTGATTCAAACAAAGTGGGGAATTTTTTTTTTTCTTCAACTGGGCGGATGACTAATCGTGTAGAGCCCTCTGGGTTTTTTCTTTTTTTTTTTTTTTCCACTTTAAAAGGAATGTCTCAGCTCATAGTTTGGGTTTGTTTGGCCAAATGATTCAGTTTTGATGTATGTGTGTGTTTTTTTTTAATGAAAACCAATGGGCAGAATATGGTTTATGAAAGTATTTCCCAAGACTATTTCGGACTCACCGGACCTCTTGTCATCCAGCAGTTTCACACCTGATCAAATGGCCCATAAACAACTGCAGTTTGCATCCTGTGAGGCAGCGCTGGAGGAATAATGTTTGGAGCGTGGACTCCGACTCAATAAGATGGGAGGCCACTCAAGTTTTACATTGGGATTGGTTAGCTTAGTAGATCAAATTACAGTTCCTGACTCACATTTCCTGACTGAAAGATAAGGGATAAGGTATAAAGACTGGCTCCACTGTAAACTCTAGCGGATAGCTAATGTAGCTTTAAAAAGCGGCAAATCTCAACGTTGTTAACGACGTGTAATCTTTAGAGGAATGACGACTTTTCTTACTTTTTCTTTTCTCACTTCTATTGTTTGAGTTAAACTTTTTGGTTTTTGCCTTTTACTGTGTGCTGCAGGATTTTTTTTTCTCGTGTTTTTGTTGTTTACCAATGAAGCTGCCTCTAGTCATTTCAATTGTTGGTGCAGTATTTTGAAGGCTTTCTTCTCGCAGCTTGCATCAGGCTCCAACGGGTGATTGATGCGTTTTACCGACTTCAGTTGTCCTGTACTGAGCTTGCCCTGAGGGAGAGGAATATATAATAAAAGTTAACGTATAAACAATGCAAATGAAAAGCAATGTGTGTCAGTCCTAATTATGGACCATTGCTGAAAAATATTTCCGCCAATGAGGTGATAAGCAGTTAAAGAAAAATATTCACTAAAAAAAGGAAACATCAAGTGCTTTGACCCTAGAGGGAACTTGGTTTCAAATGAGTGTGGATCAGATATCATTTGATAAAGCATTCCCGTGGTGCACTAATGTTGAGATCTGTTATAAACAAACAAACAAGCCAACAAACAAGAGAAGAAGAAATGTTTTTTTATCTTAGCCTTCTAAAACTTTGAGTGAGGATCATTTGTTCATCATTTGATTAGCTCTATTGATACCTATCTTCATTACTTATATTGTTAATTTTTAAATCCATAGTAGGACCACAATGTTTACTCAAATCATACAATATTATATTATACAATACAGAACTGTAATTCTACTCTTTAAATATCGATTGTTCATCACACCCGCTGCGTTAAAAAAAGGATCCAGCAAATCCATTTGTTTTCCAACTGTTCCATAGTCTGAGACCATTAGGCTGATATGCTGGAAGCAGATGGTCAGCAAAGCTTGGCTCTCTGCTTTCTATGCAGGGATCAGTACCATCCACTGACTAACCAGTGAAACGCCTTTTACTCGAAGTTGGGAGAGCAGGCAGTTAGTGATGATCAATATCTTTCAGAGGCAAAACACTAAAACAGGTGTAGTGTAAAGGGAACGACAGATTTAAAGGGAGGGGAAAGAAAAAACAAGAGTGCAGCTGACTGAAGGGAGGCACAGTTGTTATTCGTGCCTATTTTCACATCAGCATTTGTCAAGACTGCTGGATAATTTGACTATCATTGCTAGCTCTCCTGGTTTTCTCACTGGGGTCTATAAGACATGCTATAGCTTCACGTGAATGCAACTTCATGGTGAGCAGAGTTACATATTACCAAGTGGAGATAACACTTGACCTTACACATCCAACAAATAGCCATAGACCCTGTCCATTCTTCTCTCTTTGCTTGTCTAATATCTAACTTGAGTTTGTTCAATTACAGCAGTCTTATCTCTTAGCTCAGGGGCAGCTAGAATAGTCTTTTATAGCAAGCTCCTGCTCCCTTCTGTAAAAGCCAATCAGAGTACCATTACACTCAAGAGCTGGAAGCTAATCTCCGTTCTGTCACCTCCTTTGGACTTTCGATTTACATTACCGACTGTGGAGGTCGGGAACGTTCAATGATGAGTCTCGGGTGTTCCACATGGATTTCCAATCCATGCGGTTAACTTCATTAGAAAGCAAGCCTGAGTTTAGGGCTAAAAAAGCATGTTGTGTCTCGTTTCATTTTAAGTAGGTTTCATTGTCTTTCACCATGGGGTGTTTGGACATAGCAGGAGAGATGGAACGGCTGTTGGCAATGGATAAACAGAATCGTTGTGTGACCTAAACCAGAGACGTTAATCAGCTTTAGATTTCTCTGCGCTCCACAGGGAAGGCTGACCCATTGTCTGAAAGTCAAAGTCAGGCACAAAACAGTGTGCTTGTCATAATCTTTTTTGATGATTCATGTACTGACATGGAGTGGATATAGTTTTTTGAGAAACAAGGTTACTGAAGGGAAGGTGGAAGCTTCAGTTTGATTTTGCCTAAACTTTTTGGAACACATATTTTTATTGCGCAATGAGGTGATTTCAAGCACCAGTGCTTAAAGGGCACTATTTGCGCTGTAATTAACAATGGCCAAACCCATACCAATGACTCAAGAGCACTTCATAGTCCAAACCACAAAGAGCATGTACCTCCATAAAAGGGATTATAGCTTCAAGTGCCTGCTGCTGGACAAACACAGTGAGAGAGCTGAACCTGAAACTGTTTGTGGATTTGGCCATGCTGGTGAAGGGGTTTGTTGTAATCTGTTTTTGTTTGTTTTGTTTTTTTTGCAGACAGTCTTGGTCAAAGTCAGACACATATATTATGGGAGATTTCTAAATGCTATGTTTGTCCACCGTGTATATTTTTAAGATTATTTTAGCATCATCCGATAGTCCTGGATCACTCCTCTTTGGTATCAGAGTTGTGGTCTCTTTGGAATCTCGTCCTCGTTTCTTCTGGCTTAGAAAAATCAAACCAGTGGACACAAAAGTTGACTGATCAACTCCAGAGGGTCCAGATCTATGGAAATCACAATGTGCTCCTAATAGTCCTTTGATTAGACCATCAAAATCTCTACCAAGGAAGAAAAAAAAAGAATCCAAATAAATGGTTCGTATGAATGGGTAATTTGCCCATGAATGGACTCACCATCAAGTGATTGGCTCATGAATAATTAATTCATCTCCAGTCTGTTCTAGGTAGTTTAACCGCAGCAAGCAAAGCCCCTTTGTCCGTGCCATAAATCCTCTAATGTACGAGAGAGACTCTGTTATGTAGGACAGCTAAGGACATGACTGTCATCAGTGGTTCAGCGCTCATAGGCATATGAAAAGGTCAGACTGCATATGCCATGTCATTTATTATCTTTTAATTTCACTTTCGTGGCTTCACACTGTCTTTTCCCCTTTTACATACTGCACGGCCGTAATTCATGTTGCCACGCGTGAAACCCCTTCTCATCTACTCATGCATTATCTGCAGCTTGGCCAATAACCGAAGATAATGCGTTGCCTTGATCTTACTGAAGCACCGTGCGTTCGGAGGCTAATGAATCAAAACATCTTGAATCGAGCCCTAAAAATTAAATACTGCATTACTGAGGCTCCACACTGGGAGTATAAGACAGCCTCGGGCAACAAGCAGGGATTTTTAGTTAATGCTGCAGTATGTGGTGCACTCATTTATCAGATGTACCTGGACATCTCCAGGTGAGGTTTTTTTTTTTTCAAGGACAGGCTGAGGCGCGGGTCGACCACCTGGGACCGGTCATGAGCTCTCGCTGTTTGTCCCGAGACTTCCCTTTCTCCACAGATTAATGGAGCCTTTTTGTGAAACCACGGCTGAACGGTGCCTCATGCTTACAGTGGGTGGGGATGGTGACCTTGCCACAAAACATGAAACTCTCTAGGGATTTTTTTGTTATAATGGTGCAAATCATTCATGTTATTACTAAAATAAAAACTGCAAAGACCTCCAGAGACCAATGAATTTGACCTTGGGTACATGGTATATATTAGTCTCATTAATTTTATTAAGGGTAAACTCCGGGTGCTTATATCGTAGGGTCGAGGGGGTAAAGGCTGGACTGTAAATATGATCATGTGACTGTGATATATCCATGCAAACAGAATACATGGAACCATTAGTCCCTTTCAGATGGTTGAGGAAGTGACCTGCTCACTTAAGCTTTGGAAGCCTTAGATTATAAAACGTGTGAAACGCTATGGACGACGCGATGTGAAGTCAGGATGCATTTTTACAGTGCTTGTTTGTCTCAGATCCACTCAAGCATTGTTTATGCACACAAAATGCATCCTATATTTTCCTTTCAGAGAAATCGACTTGAGCAGCAAGCATTTGAGCTCATTTGACCTCAAACTGCATTCGGTTCCTTTAGTTTATTGCTCAGTGTGCCGTGATTGTAGCGTAATAGTCATTTTGAAAGGTTTTAGATTTCAGACTCAGTTATTTTTATTTCCAAGGGACACACAGTACTGAAGGCAAATGTCTGATAATTCCTTTTTGTAGTGATATGTGTTTTTTGAGACCGATTGTTCTGAGCCTGATGAAATCACTGTTCTCACCAGATCATCAGCATTAGGTATTTCCATTCTGTCTTGTTTTTTTTTTTTTTGGTTTTTTTTTGAACAGCGAAACAGGAGCTTTGTGTCGTTTGGCTCAGGTTTTTTTTGCTGATTTGGTACTTTTTTTATTTCCTGGTACTGTTTCTCACAATCAGATTGACTCTCCCAGCTCTGTAATATTATTTGTATTTTTTTTTTCTGAGTTAAGCAAACATGTTTTGAATCTGACCGTCTGAAATATTTTCAGTGACATTGTTCTCGTGTTTTATTGCCTTATTGCAGTGTTATCACAGAGGCTGGCAAATCGAGTCTGTAAATATTCTCAGGCAGAATTTTTTTTTTTTTCATCTAATGAAACACAACAGCAGAGCAGATGAGAATCAAAGATGAGAAGATATCTCACACAATATGCAATATGTAATATATTTTGTAAAAACGACAAAATATACGAGTTCCTGCCAATATGCCAATCCAAAATGTGAGTAAATCAGGGATGCAAAGAATAATGAAAGCAGGGGCATCCACACAACAGTCGTTTTTGAAAGAGAAGCGATTGTTTGGCATGTTTGGAGGGGAATGGAAAAGACCACTCAGCGTGTAAGGTTAGGTGAGGAACAATTCCATTCAATTCAAATTCACATTTGTTTGTACAATGCATTTTACCATTAAACTGTCTCCAAGCAGCTTTTTAGACATCGGCGTTTAAATGGCTAAGTGATGTTGGCATGGAAGTAAGAAGCAAAGACGGCACAGCCTGTGGTGAGCTGTGACGTCTGTGCGCTGGTCTGAGATTCAGGACAAAGCAGATGAGGGGCTGTGTATAAAGTGATTGGGAATATCAGTTCAGGTTATGAGCTGACAGTGTCATAAAGAACCGTCTGCTGAGGAATTCATTCATATGGATGCTAGAGTTGGGTTGTAATGCATAAATGACCAGTTACCTAACAATGCCTGTTTTGGGGTAAAACTGTGCCAAAAATGCAGGCATTGCTCTGCTGAACAGTAGAAAAAAAACACCCCAAAAAACGGTCAGATGAGTCCCTCCTGTTCTCAGTGAGCGGAGAAGTGCATGTTTAGTGCCTGCCAAACCTAGGTGCTTGTTTCCTATGGTGAATGATTCTGCTGCCACTGTAATGGTGTCGCATGCATTTTCCTGAGACAATTTAAGTCCTCTCAACACCTTGGAGGGCAAGATAAATGCCTGTAAATGCAAAACCACTCCGAGTGATCATCTTCCTCTGACGCAGGAACATTTTTATTCTAGGATAGCAATGCCCATGTTCGTGGGTATTAATGTTCACTGAATTGTTTGAAAAGTATAAAATAATGGAAGCCACATGCCAGTGCTGTCTAAGTCACAAAATCTCAATCCAGCTCAAGGCTTATGGGAAATTCTAAGGGAGGGCCTGAGGCAGCATTTTCCACTACCATCAACAAGACACCAAAGAATATAATTTGTCATGGAAGAGCAGTGTTTTATCCCTCTAAGAGAGTTCTAGAATTCTGTAGAACATATGTATTCTGTAGAATATATATATATATATATATATATATATATATATATATATATATATATATATATATATATATATATATATATATATCACATATATATGTGTGTGTGTGTATAGGTATATACGGAGGAGAACAGAAGCTGTTCTTTTGCTGGCTTAACACCACATTAACACACTATTACATTACCTTCATTTGGACGGTTAATCTGTGTGTAGAGACCTGGTTTTGCTTATCTGGTGCGATGGATTTGTCCTCTACGAAACAGTACCAGGTATGACCCAGGTGGAAGGTGAATATTTAAGTCAATCCCATGTGATGTTAAGTGTAGCAGGATGTTCGGGTCAAAAGGTTGATGCAACACGCTGGTGCCATCCATCACTGTTGACCTACATACCTGCACAATATTTCACAGAGTGAAAACATGAAGAACACGTTTAGTAGACCACAGCTGACATGACGTATATTACTGAAGACCTCGTTAATGTAGCACGTTTGAACGTCATGTCAGAGAGGCGGAATGACAGACTCACTGCTTTAAGTGTGACCTCTCACCTCACTGGAGAGTTTAATTAAATTATGTGTGGTTTGTTCAGTCAGTGTTGTTTGTTCTGTGAAAGTGTTGTAAATGTAATTTGGTGCACATCTCTCTCTCTCTCTCTCACACACACACACACACACACACACACACTACTTTAACCTATCCAACCATACATGTACTCTCTCTTTCATTATTAACCACATGCCTTCTCTGTGCATGCCATGTGTACCATAAAAAAACCCTTCAATCCTCTGTAGCCCTTACTACCTTCATATGGTGCCTCTCACAACCCTAGACATTATAATTACTGAGCATCAGGAGCCATATGTGCTAAATATGTGTGGTGAGGTAGAAACTCTATCACCTTGAGGGCCTCCCATAAACTGTCTAACACCTTTCACCACAAGACTAGCATCATCCAGGCTCCTTCAGAGAGAGGAGTCATGCAGGGAGCACTAAATTCACTCCATCGTATTAAACACCATTTGTGCCATAATCACTTATATGCTAGTCTCATGCAGTAGGAACTGTGTAAAGGGCTCTCTAGTGTTTAAGGCAACTGGATAAAACACCCATGGTCTTAGTTAGAGAGAAGGTTAACATCACATTATGTATGATGTTATTACTGTTACTGAGCAGGAATCGTCTCTGCTCTGTTTGAAAGTAAGAGCCAAGACTGAAAGATTTAGTTTATGTTGCCCGAGCCACTGGGATGTTTGGGGAAAATTTAGCACAAAAACACAAATTCAGATGTGCAGAACATGGTCAAATCTCCGCCGGGCATAAAACTTCCCCCTAAGCTGAGGGGGGTTGAATCGCGTTAGAGCAGTCCCGACTACTGACTCGTGTTGCTTCTCTTTTTGTTGGCTCCCTTGATGAGGCAGACGTGTTTGTGTGTGTGTGTGTGTGTGTGTGTGTGTGGTATGTGTGTGTGTGTGTCTTTGTGTGTGTGTGTGTGTGTGTGTGTGTGTGCGTGTGTGTGTGTCTTTGTGTCTGTGTAAGGGAGTGGGAGGGAGAGAGAGAGAGAGAGAGAGAGAGAGAGAGAGAGAGAGAGAGAGAGAGAGAGAGAGAGAGAGAAAATGTTTGTAGTGAGTGAGTGTGTGTATGCATCTGTTTGTGTGTATGCGCATGTTTGCTGACTTCCCGCAGGCCTTCGAAATAGATTTTTACCGTAGTGACAGAGAGTGACCTTGGGACGCGGGTTAGTCAGCTGGAGTTTGCCTGAGGGAAGTGATCGTGATGTGTTCAACATCATATACTGCAGCCAAAACAGTCACAGTGGATCTGTCATAATTGTGTGATGCTGTAGTAATAAAATACCTCGCTTAATCGTAAAAGAGCTGCTGCTGGCAGACACACAGAATGGACACATGCATCATTGTGCTTGACTTTTGGAGAACTTCATCATCCCAGTTTAGTCATGTTTTTATATTATTTATAAACTTGACTTTATTTTCTGTCAAATAGTTTCAGGGTCAGTGTATGTTTTCTCTATGGGGAGTGATATCCTCTCTGTTATGCCAAACACTGCTCTTATTTTTTTTATTATTGCAGTTTTGATTTGAATGAGCATTAAATTCACATCTCATTCACATTGCTCTCTCTTTCTCTCTCTCCCTCTCTCTCTCACTCTCTCTCTCTCTCTCGCACACACACACGCACACACACGCAAACACACACACACACGCACACACACACACACACACACACACACACACACACACACACACAGCATTGGACAGAATGATGTGTTAGGTTTACTGACTAACAACCCAAAGAGGACCTACAGGCAAAAGCTCATCTGGCAAAGCAAGTTAAAAAGAGCTTGCTTTCCATTTTTCGGTCATTAAATGTGTTTTCTCCATTGTATTGTCTGGTTAAAGGGCATAGCAATAGAGTGTTACAATGTGGGTAATTCCATGCAAAAACTCAGGCCATCTGGACAAGCACATATCTGTGCTTGTGTTCTTGATCTTGGTTCCTGACAGAGTCATATTTCTTCCTCAGTTGAGTTAAAACAGTTCTCTGAAGAGCCATCTGAGCTTACTTTGGAGGTCACAGTTTACACAGAGAAGATATGGGTCTCGGATATTTTTTTTTTTCACTTTTTATTTTTTAACCACAGTGGCACTGTGCCTTAGTGTCACAGATAAACTGTTTTTCATCATGCATGCCCACATTTTCTTTCTTTCTCTCTTTCTCTCTTTCTTTCTCTCTTTTTCTCTTTCTATCTTTCTTTCTTTCATTTTTTCTTTCCTTCTCTCTTTGGCTTTTAATTCACATGTCCTGTTTTCAGTTCCCTCCTTTAAGAGTCACACTGTAAGGGGATATTGTATATCCCAGCTTCGATCTTAGATAACATCAGGGAACAGGATGTGAGTTGATGTGAGTCATAAAGATGCCAAGAAAGACAACGAGGGAGGAAGATGAGGGAGGCCAATTAAAACACAACATCATACAAGAAGGTGGACCTGTGTGTGTCTGCACACCCCCCCAGTGAAGTCTGGATTCTTCAAATAGACCCTCCGTGACTTAAATAAAACTGGAACCAACTCTGTTAGTCTGTTCAAGAGAGAAAAGGGGCAGCGACTCTGAAATTCCAGGCATTCCAGAAAACCAGAAACAGGGATCCCTTAGTCGAAATGGAAAGCAAAGTACACAGTGTGTGATTCAAAATGCTAACAGGAGAATGGTAGAGAGCCATTTTTTCAAAAGGATGCGAAAGTCATACAAGCTTTACTCAGCACACACCCTCTGTATACATAAGCAAACTGCTAAGAGCCTAAAGGTACGGCACAGCGTCGCTGATTTAATCGATAAGGCCCGGTATTCGGGAACGCTGCCTTTTATAAGACACCGATGCCAATCCCGGCATAATACGTGAGATTCTTTGCCCGAGCGAAAAAAGGAACTGAACGCTTTTTTTTTTTTTTGCATCTCTTCAGAGGCGTAAGGAATGTTGTCTTTTAATTACTTCTCTCTAGACTGCTCTTACAGTAAGATTAGAGAAGAAAGAGGCCTATAACAGAACTCCGAGAGCCGGTACTCCATTGTGAGATTATCCCTTGGTGGGAGTATTCACGCGCACTCTGCTGAGACTTCCTGGATTCAATACGTCCTTTAAAGCCTCTTTAGTAAAGACTGGCTGGAGTCCTTTTGTTTATTTTCCCTCAAGCTTTACTCAAGTCCTCTTCTCAGTTCGGTTCGTACGTAGCATCATCCCCGAAGATTAATTAACTCTTGGCAAGTCACTCTGAAATGGATGGAATTCAGCTAAAAAAAAAAAAAAAAAAAAAGAGAAAAAGAAAAAGAAAAAAAGTCATGTGAGAATGGATCATGGTTAAACGGGTGTTAAAATGGCATGTGGGAATAATTAGGGGGATGCTATGGTGGTCCTCTGGCCCTTGATCAAGGGCAATGTCGGGTCATTGTGACCTCTAAATGACCCTCAACTTTACTTTCATCTCTTTGGTGTGGCGGCCCGCTAAGGGGTGATCTTTTGACTGTTAGGTCAGTTAACTCAGTACTTAGCAACAGCTCCTAAAGGTTGATGGAATCAAATTGTAATGAGGACGGACACATTTTTCATTTTCTGTTCACGCAAAACAACAGGGAGAGTTGGTGAGAGGATGTGGAGAGATTGAAAACAGAAGCCGTGAGTCATTTTGAGTGGATAATCCTGGGGTTTAAGGAAATCAGAGTACGCCACTTGTCTCTAACTGTGGTGGACAAGCCGATTGACTGAATTTGAAAAGTCCTCACGGAAGGTGAGATGAGCTTTGGTTTCTTTTTCCACCATGCTGAGTTGGATTTCTTCTTTGGCAGAGGAGTAATAAACTTGCCTGATGAGGTAATTAGTAGTTCTTCACGCCGGTGAATTTTCCAAGTGTTGGTGTCATGTTCTTTCCACATTGCTATGAGTATATTCTGTGGGCAAACGTGAAATAATTAAATTAAAAAAAAAAAAAAAGAAATTAAGAGGATAATTAAACTGAAATGAGTGAGTGAGAAAGGAATTAGGACAGGAGATGAAGCAATTTCATTTGACTTGGTGATGAGAACATGAAACCTTGAGTTAGTGAGGGCCATCAGAAATCCTACTGCAGTAATCTAGGAGGCAAACACACCCACTTATGCTTGAGAAGCTCCTCCCAACCTTTCACGCGATTGGTCAGCTTACCCCTGGGTTATCCCACCATCTGTCAGCCCAACTGAATGGAATCAACTGAATGGAATCAAAGAGGCGGGCAAGAGGCAGGCAAGGGGCGGGGTTTCTCTCCTAGTTTGGCCCCTCCTATTATGCCTCTCAGTGAAGGGAGGAGTGATTGTAGGTGTTCCAGAATCAGAGCCATGAGAAGCAATGACACAGCCAGAGACAGACGGGCTCACACTCTAACTTAACTAAGCATAGCGCAGAAAAGGGCTGCAGTGCAACGCCTCACAGGACACAGAGGAGCCGCAAACTACACCTCCGACTCTCTTTTCTTCTCCCTCATTTCACTCTATTTATGGATAATGGAATTTTAACCATGTGGAAGGTAAGCCGTGACTGAATTGAAAATACGGTTGGCTTTGTGACAGGATTTTGGGTAGAAACAGTGTAGAATGGTACTTTATGTCTCGGGGGATATTTTTTTCCCCCCTCTGTGTTATTATAAATCACGTTTTAAGCCCTCAAAAGAGTTTTGCTACAGAGAGCGTTTGCGTTATTTCATACTGGAAGCTTACCATTTGCAACATGACAGTTCCATATTGGTAGTACACTGTGTAACTTTCGAAAGGTAATGATTTAGAATCTGGACAGTCTAGTTTAAACTAACCTTACTAATACGATAATCAAACTGTGGAATTATCCTTTAAAACATTAAGCGGGGTCACTGGTGTCATCGTAATTGGGTACGGTCGGGGTCTAAATCCCTGAAAGGAGTGATCATCAGGTTTTTGAATGTGGTGCTAAGTAAAAGATCCTCAGGCAATGAAAGTTCTCTCCTGCATCAGATATGGTGACGGCTGCAAGTTGCAGCTCTGAAATGTTTGCACTTTGAATTTTAATAGCTTTGAAAGCTACGTGTGAAGCAGGACGTGATGGCACAGTAACAACGCTATCTCTTTCCATCTTCATTTTCTGCTGACCTAATTTTTACAGAGACACTGATGAGTTTTTTTTTTTTCTTTTTTAGCCTTTTTTTCTGCCCTGAGAGTAAAAAGTGGCACAGTGTGTGCAGGAAGGGTGCAGAGTGCCAGATTTTCAAAGTTAGTCTTTACTGTCGGTCAAAAGGAGGGTGGTTTAGGCAGTCGCTGGGCCAAAAACACCTTTGATGGTGATAGGAGATCAGACAGACAGACAGACAGACAGACAGGGTGGTGAGTGTTGGGTGGAGGTTAGAATGTCTGGACAGAGGGAAGATATGTGTGTGTGTATGTGTGTGTGTGTGTGTGTGTGTCCAGACTCATTGCACTCTAGCACAGAGTAGTTCTGTGCTGTTTGTGAACTGTCACACGCTTGAGCCAATGATGACAGTGACAGGAGAACACACACACTCACACTCTCACACACACACACACACAGATCAACTCTACGGCTCAGATCCATCTCCTCATTAGATAAGCTTGTCCTAATTAGTCCCCCTCAGGCCTCACTGTCCACCGTTTCATTTAACGCCGCCACATAAGAGCCACCGCGATCTGAATAAAGCACTTAAACAACCGCCTTCTGTCTTCATTTCTTCAGCTACTTGTTCACTTTAAGGTTTACAATTGACATTCACAGTTTCCTCAGTGTTTGATGTCTTTTCGCTTTTTTTTTCTTTTTTTTCTCTCTCGCATCTCCTCACGTTACCTAGCGATAAATGAACGTCCCAGGGAGAGGGAAAGAATTGCCGTGGCGTGGTAGCCTCTCAAACCGTTCCTGACTTCACACAAGAGACTGCAAGAGTCACTTTTTTTTTTCTATGGGGCTCCATTGTACACAGAGCCGTGATTCCCAGCGAGAACCCTTGATGTTCATTGTTAGGTGTTTCTGTGTGAGAACTTGGCTCTTTTATAGGAAGGGGTATATTCATCATTCGGGGCAGGACGCGCATACAGTGTTCAGTACGTAAAGAAAAATTGGGAGGAAAAAAAAAGAAAATTATGTAGGATGACAAGCCAAAGCTTTAGTCTTGGGTCAAGCATTCCCTCTGAGTCCACTCTGGGAAGTGAGTCAAAACTTTTTTTTATCTCCCGTCTTTTTCTTTCTTTCCACCCTGATGAGTGCTCTTTTTGATTGCCTGCCTGATAGGTGCTCATGCAGGGTTTCCAAGGCAACCTCTACAGTAGGCTTGGGACAATGAGCGATTTGTTGAGGGATTTTGGCTACTTCTCTAATGATGGAGGGGGAAAAAAAAAAGAGAAATGAAAAAGCTGTGAGGAAAAATTCTGATCCTTTTACCAAAAAAGTTATTCACACCCCAGTTCACCGCCTTTGTCAGGTGCAGACCGACCGCTGAAATATTATTGAAGATAATAAGGCGATTCAAAGGGTTCGTGGTATTTGCTTTATGGAAGATATTCCTCATCAGTCGTAAAAGTTGGCAGCTTGTGTCTGTCTCCCCATGTTTGCATTTCTACCAGCAGAGGGCAGCCTCGTGGACTCTCCTTGACCATCCTCACTCATAACGGTAATATAAAGATTTTAGACAGTAAATGACAGCGTTTCGACATGTTAGACCTGGAAACCAGTTGTCCTTGTCGTCTTCTATACTCACACGATCTGTGAATGGTATACACTTCCTTTGACAGCAGAATGTGCAGAGCTATGCAGGGAATGTGCGTGTGTGCGTGTGTGCATTTGTAGGGTGCGAGTGCATGTGTGTGTTTGTGATAACCCTGGGGTCTGAATGCCTTGGTGTGGCTGATGAAACGGGTGATACTGACCGAAACAGACAGCTTCAGTTTTGTACGGTCAGCTTCGTTTGCTTTCTGTCGGGATCTCTCCGTCATCTGTACTTTTTCGACTGGCTGTGGTATTTTAAGAAACTATTTTAAGCCTGTTTTCCCACCCATGACACTTTCTGAACTGCTTGATTTAACTGACTGTGTCGGTCACACTGATTCTAGCTTACCCCAGCAGGAAGCGAGATAATTATGTCACGGTGACTCATTTGGTTTTAGTCTCGCCATGATATGAAAGCAGAAAGTGATAATGTCTGTGTTAAAGTGTTTAGCCGGACAACAAACCAGTTTGCTCTCTGGCTTAAAAATTAGGGTTGGGGTAGGGGGGGGGGGTTAGGGATTTGTGTAGTTTTGTGATGTCGTTGGATGCAAAAAAATAAACCCAGAGTTTTGCACTTTCATTAAAATCCCGTGAAAATGCTGAGTACTTGCTTGTGTGTTAACTGGTAACTTTCTTTTTGATTCATTATGATGATTAAGGTTCGGCAAATCTTCATTTAGCACCGTTTCACATAGCCAGAATAACTCAGCAATAAATCCTGTTTGACGGCTGTCATAAAACTATGCACGTCACACGTTACATGACGTGATAATCTATGGGGTGCCAGGAATCCTAGAATCCAACCTCTTTATTGTAACCTCTCCTGTGCTTCTCAGATGTGTTGAGTTACAGTGTGCATCTGACACTTGGAAAGTGGGCAAAAGTTTCATGCCTTAGATGACTGAAGACACCTAAGTACATACTTGGGAGTATAATAGTCGGTATCATATTTGCATGCTTGTTGCCATAGAGAAAAACGACCGATCTCGAGTGACAGATGCCATTTCACATTTGCTATAGCGCTTTATTGGCACTGACTGTGTCACCGTCACGTTACTTCAAGTTACATCATTTTTCTATCTCTCGAAGGTGTTTTTCAGATGTTTGCCTGCATCCGGGTTTGTGTACGCGTCACTCGTCTGTTTCAAATTACAGCACAAATAACAGGTGTTGTTTATGTGGTGGAGCAGTTGAAAAGGAAGCAGAGACGTATGATTTGTGACTCTGTGATTACAGTCCGCTCTATGACAGAGGGGGGGGAGGCACAGTTTATGTTTGATGTCTTTTGAAAGATGCCGAATGGTTTCCTTCAAAATAATGGTTATTGCAACCTTTCTGAAATTGTACAGTATAGCACTGCTTCTTCTTCTTCTTCTTCTTCTTCTTCTTCTTCTTCTCTCTCTCTCTCTCTCTCTCTCTCTTTTCCCTTTTCATTTCTCTTTGATTTAAGGGGCACTGTCTCCCTTTATATATCACATAGATGTTTGTGCATGCAGTCTCTCTCTCTCTCTCTCTCTCTCTCTCGCACACACACACACACACACACACACACACACACACACACACACACAGATACACACACACACACACTTAATGTTTCCTTGCAGTCTCTTCTGTGCTCTGATGTACGGCCACACCGTTGCCCCCAGGTAGCTTGTTCTCTCTCCCCTGCTCAGAGAGGGTTTGTGCTCTGAACCCTGAGCGTCTCTCTGGTGGAAAATGCCAGATGATACAAATCTCAAATGGGAACATTGACCTGTCTCACCTCCCTCATGTCTTTACAGCTTACTACACTACCAAGACCATCTGTCCTAAGAGGAAATTCAGCTATTTCATAGCTCAATAGTTGTGAAATATATCAAAGCAGAATCAGGATATGGGAAGCAAATACACTCATATATTTTGGTTGACAGTGTTCTGGGGCAACATATGAGGAAGACTGTTACACCGCCAAGGACTGCAGATGTGAATGTAATTACTGTGGAGCATCTTGATTCGTCCACACCTGCAGCTGCATGTCTAAACAGCAAACAGATGCTTTCTGACACAGCTTCATTAACCTTTTCCATTCTACTTTTTGTTATAATGTGGATAGATGCGTTTACATTCACACCTGGTCTCACTTATTTGCACATGCTGCCACGACAAATACTGATGCACGCTGTTTCGGTCGCACAATCTTTCTGACAACCAGACGCACCTCAACAAAAACTGTCTTTAAACCCATCACGTGTGGTCCTTTTGGGATGCCATCTTAATGTCATGGTATTATTCCAGAAGGCTGCGACTTCGATATCAAACTTTATTGTACGCACCCCTGGATTTGGGTCAGGTGCAATGAATGGAGATGATGCCCTACTGTCAGACATGGTAGGAGGAGGGGTATGTGTGTTTGTGTGTGTGTCTGTGTGTGTGCGTGTGTGTCTGTGTGGAGGGGGGGGGGGGGGATAGATCTACCAGATTAAGGTTTGTCTAATCCCCCCCTGCCTTTCGCACTGTCTCAAATCAGCGGCCAATCCCCTAAACTGCAACAGACGTGCTCAGTCAGTGCCGATTCAGACACAAAAAGGCTCCTGATTGGTCACGGACACACCAGTCAGGCCGGATTAGAGCCGGACCAGAGAGGGGATCTGCTGCCGGGCACCAGGCGGGAGGGGAGGTTAGCATGGGGTGGTAATGACGGTGGCACTGGAGGTGACTGGAAGGGGGAGGAAGTGGGGCTTAACACACATCCCTCCATTTAGCTTAATGAGATGGAAGTGGGAGACTAACGCCATTATTAACACTATTAGGGAGGACGGCCCGTGACCATGAGTAGTGGGGGGGGGGGTAGGGGGAAGGGGTAGGAGGGTTAGGGACAGAGCGTCTTAGGGTCTCAGTCTAGCACCTGTTTGCTGCAGGTGCAGTTTGAAGACCTGTGAAATTGTTATTGTTCAGTTTGGAATGATGTTGGTTTTGAAATACTATTTAGCTCATCTATAAACTATTTAGATGTTTAAAAGGTATCACACGAACTGAATTTGACATATATATCTTTTCTTTTGCCTTAATATTGTTTGAGCAGGAAGTTTTCAGTTTGAAACTATAATACTTCATGATGCAATAAATGAATTCCATTTTTACAGATAAAGAAAGAAGCGATGGAAGATCAGAGAATATAATCCGGTTGGATTTTAAAGGTCAGAGTCAAACAATGTGGCTTGAGGGTGCCAGTTGTATTTTGCCCGAGATTACGCCGAGACTAAAGCATCAACCTGCTAATCCTGGCGGAAGTCAGTAAACAGACTGGCCTGTCTGGGGCCAAGTGTGAAGTGTTACTCATTAACAGTCGGTGTGTGTTGCTTTGACTCTCTGCTCGGCTGAAGGAAAGTCTGGCTATTAGAAAAGAAAAGCAAATCATTTAAAAGCGTGGTTTCTCAGACAAGTAAAAACCAATTCTGAAGTAAAGCATAATGTTTGTCTAAGACACTGGTCCAAAAAGTTCTACACCAGTTTTCCTGCTCCGCCCTTTGATTCATCATCTCTTCCAGTTTTTTTTGCAGTAGTCATTTCTCCCCCGAAAACGCCATAACCCCCCCCCCCTTCTTTTCACTACCTCGCGTAAAATCTGATCCGTCAGCTCAGACGTTTAATCTGTGTGACAATTTGAATTGCTGTGCTGTATCGCAGTATGTATACATATTAAAAGAGAGATTGTGGCCCATCTTCACTCAGGCATTGCCTTCTCATTCGTTTAACGTGGGTTGGGCTCATTTGGCAGTGAAACTCCATACGCGCATGCTGATTATATTAGATAGGTCAGCGCTTTTGACCTACTTTGAGCGAGTCGTTCCACAGTATGCCACACTCACTCACATCAAAACAGAGGAGGGGCAATTTCACTCACTCCTCTAAGGGCTGCCCCCCCCCCTCCTTTATTTATTTTTTTTCCCCCCTGAAAATTTCCCAATCCGTTTTATTCTGGTATGACACGTGTTTTGCGACAGAAAAAAAAAACTGTGGTGTGGAGAACGGGTTTTAATTCATTCTTAATATGATTGTAATGCAGAAATAATTTAAAAGAAAGATAAAAAAAAGCGTTTTCCAACGTTCAACCACCTCGTTTAGGAGCGGAAAGTGCCGGTTTGCTGTTACTTGTTGGTCGCTGCTGAGGTGACAGAGTTCTGCTGAGTGTGGCGGTCGTTTCTCTCCCATCTCAAAAGCGTTGCTGATGATTGGAGCTTAACACATGGCTGCACTGCCGGCTCCCCCTTGTGGTCAGTGCTTCAGCGTGGACAGGGGGCTGCCAGCCCATCACCCCACGCCTGAGCCTGTAAACACTCTCATGCATTTTACAGTCTTACTGGAGCCGAAATAATGATTCTATGGTAGACATCTGGAGAAACTGAATATTATGCGTGTGTTTCAGTGGGTGCCACTGCCCCCATGCTGGAGGAGAAATTATGGGTATTCTAAACAGGACGATCATCAGACATTTTCTGTCTCTCTCTCTCTCTCTCTCTCTCTCTGCCTCTATCTCTGTCTCACTCACTCACTCACTCTTTGTCTCTTTCTCTCTCTCTTTTTTTCTTTTTACCCACGCATTGAAGCTGAGGCCATTTTTAGAAAAAGGAAAGAGTAAGAGCCATTTAATTATTGAGTGGATCAAAGTGCAAATGCAGTGAAAAGGCTTCAACTCTCCTAGCCTTGATGAATTAAAGATTAATCTGGTCCTACCACTGCCAAGCCTTGGGGGTGAGTGTAATCAGTCAGCTTTAGTGGAGTGGGTTTACAGATAATTAATTATCATAAAGTTTCTTTTTATCTGTTTGTAAATGACATGGCCAACACAAGGGTGCGCAGTCCCTGTGAGAATGAGTTTGGTTGTTTTTTTGTTTTTTTTTTGGTCTGAAAAAATAAATTAGCAATTGCGCACACACACAAAAAAAATCCATTAAAACATGTAGATATAGAAATTCCAAACTGTTCAAAAGAGCCTGGTGTGAACAGAGAAAACAAAGACAGAGGAAGCGCTTTTTTTTTTCTTTTTTTAAAGTTCAATTTTAAAATGAATGTTTTCAGTGTAAAAATATATCAGATGGTTATGTTTCATTAAAACTGGCAGTTCCTCATAATGTGAGCAATTTCTCCTTGGCTCAACTGGCCAGTTTGTTGAGCCTCGTCCAAATATCATACCTTCAGGCTTTTTTTTTTTTTTTTTTTGCTTTTTTTTTTTTTCTCTCCCATCTTTGTATCATTCTCCCTCAGGGAGTGGCAGTCGAATAGCAATGACTCAAGCTTAGCGACTCAGCATCGCCAAAAATGTCCTTAGCAACCAGCAATCCTGTCTGCTTCATCTGACATGTCAACAAACATGCCAAAAATGTTTGTAAAGTAAGTGGCATTCGTATGGTCCTCAGGAGAACCAGGTCACATTCAGTTCAACCACAAAAGGTTAACATACCCCTGTGATTTGTCTGTTTTCATTGGGTCAATTTGCTGACTAGCCTAATAGCAGTTGGAATGGTTCCTATTTCAGAAGCCAGGGATAACAGTTCCTGTTACCTTTGACATATATATATACTTTTTTTTTACCTTTTCCTGAGAAGAGGAAATCGAACAGAACTGTAATTCTTGATTATAACTGTTTGTTTTGCAGCTGATATCCAAAGGTCTAACTGCCTAATCCCTAGCCAAATTTGCAGGAAACCTTCCACTTCAATGTCTCTTAAATTTCAGTCACTTTCAGAAAGTTCATAGCCATATACCCTGTCTATCACAAAAGCCAGATTGATAAAACGGCCGTTAACTGTTTGTTGACTGTACATATCACTGCAAGATTGAGACATTTGACTCCAGACCATGTTTCTGTTCATATTCCATTACTACATTTATTAGAAACAGAATGCATAGAGGACTGCTTAGCTATAGAAGTGAATAGTAGAGATAGATTACAGAGCTTGGCTTGTTCACTGCCAGTCTGTAGGTTTCTTTCAACTAAACAGGAGAGAGCTCTTCATGTAACAGCTCTACTCAAACAATATTAGTTTTTAGAAAAGGTCATCACTAGGATATTACCCGAATAAATCTTTATCTTTGTCCTTCGACTGTGTGTCATGTTTAGTGAGAGGGAGAAAAAGTAAACTTGATTAGTCTGATACCTGAGGATTAGTCTGGTACCTGAGGGAGACTTCTTTCAGTGTTTTCTTTTTTACACTTGAATACGAACTGAGATATTTGGAGGTGCCCACACACACACGCACGCACACACACACACACACACACACACACACACACACACACACACACATACACAGACACACACGCACGCGCACACAGATGTTTTAGGTTTACATAATAAAACAACACTGAATAAATGAATAATCAACATTTGAATTCTGTGTTATTGTGGTTCACCTCATCCTTATGTAACATTTAAATTAATCAAGACATGGATAATAAAAGATCCAAAATACAGACAATATTTCATTACTGAGTAATTTAATAAACGGCTTACATAATGCCAAATCACCACAACATTCAGCAACTGGTGCAATGCGAAAATGAAAAACATACCTATAGTTCAGTCCATTAGTTACATACACTCAGAACTGTTAGATGCTATCATGCAGTGCTCTCAGCAGTGCTATGAATGCATACCTTTTAATAATACATCAGCAAAGTTATGACAGAATAAAAGCTTGATAAAGCATGAATAGAGAGCACAGGGGACCGTATGTCTCATGTTTATGTCCTGGCTTGTGTAACATGATAAAAACTCCACAGATATACACACACAGCCCATGACCCTCATGCTGATACACACTCTCACACACACTTACACACACACACACACACACACAGAGAGAACATACATGTGTGATGTAATATCTCATTTCCAGGTCAGTTTTTTTTTTTGCACTGAAGCAGGGGGTTGTATATTTGTGTTTATCACAATGCATCAGTGTTTGTGTTTATTCTGTCCACTCAACATGACTCACTGTGTGCCCGACTCTGTATGATTCTCCATGCTAAGAGTCTCTCCCTGCAAACTCACAATAAACTGGATCTCAGCAAAATTCAAAGCACAGGAAATGTGTGTGTGTGTGTGTGTGTGTGTGTGTGTGTGTGCGTGTGTGTGGATTCCAACACCGATTCCTGTTGTTTTTCTGTCTTCCTCTCTTTCTTTCTGTCGCTCACTCACTCATTCGCACAGAGCTGAATGAGTAGAATGACAAAGGGGGCACTCTTTCATCGTCCTCAAATCTCCCAGGTTGTGTGTGTGTGTGTGCGTGTGTGTGTGTGTATGTGTGTGCGTGTGCACGCATGTGTTTCACTAAACCAGTCGGTAAGTTCAGAATCTCTCGGCTCTACGCGTTAAGAGGGCTTGTCCTCTCTCTCTTTGTCCCTGCCCCCCCTGTGGTCTCCAACAGAGGGTGGAGGAAACTGACTTTCCTGGAATTGTCGGGGCAAAAGCTTTTTCCTGTTGCTCCGCGAGACGTCAGACTGGCCGGACAGCTGTTAGACAGTCGTCCCGGTTCTGGGGATCTATCAGGGCTGCGAAGCCAGGAGTAAAGCAAACAAGTGATGCGGTCCGTCTACACGCCCCAGATGCCTCCGTCCTGGCGAATGCCTCGGCTTTAAGCTCTTTGGCTTTGCGTTTCGGGTCGTTAGGCTTCTTCGTCAGGAGAGATGTCTCCGCAAAGCGTGTTGGAGCGAAATCCATCGGTGGGTACTGGGGGAATCACATGTGATGGCTGTTTATGTGTGGGTGTGTGCTTGTGTGTGTGTGTGAGTGTGCATATGGGGAGGATAAAATGTATCTATAATTTATGTACAGTCCTTGGAATAATAGATAAAAGATATAATATTCTTTATATTTGACTTTATGTCATTTTAATAGAATAATAATCCAGAAAATTTACAGATACTTATACTCGTAAATCAAGTGACTGTTATAAATGCGGTCCACAGCACCTGACTTGGTTATCATTATTTATATAAAAAATGACATGTTGTTCACTGCTGTCGTAAATTCAGCACATTTATTTTATGCACATTAGAATAAGAGTGACAATGACACGAGATTGAATATTTTGAGCATTTTAAGGATTATTATGTATTTGTGGTGTTTTGTTAGGAAATGTGAGGGTTGTTGCGATATCGTTCTTTCTAAGGACAGATTCAAATGGGTTTTGAAAAGAGAAAAGCATTAAAATCAATACGTTTTGATAGCACTTCCTACTACGGAATGGGAAGTCTTGGTCTGGAGAGTCTAACGCGGTGAGGAAACGATGGCTTGTGTCGTTGAGATCTAGGTCAGTGAAGCTAGCCTCACTGCTTAGCCACTGTAAACAAGAGCATTATCATAAGATATCCTGTTTCAAATCAACAAAATTTGAACATAATCCACATCCTTCCGTTTTGATTCGGTAATATTACTTCATAATATTATTAATGCCAGTCAATGGTCGATATAACTATTACCATGGTATCTCTACAATTTAAAACTGCACATTTCTTGAGCTTATTCCACATGTCAGTGTGGTAGGATTATTTTGTTTATTTATTTATTTATCTGTTCTTTCATCATGCACAGTCAACAAATGACAAGTGACAAGTTTTTAGAGATCTTACATCAACCTTACTAGTTCTCTTCCGAATGAAAGAATTTCAGAGATCAGCTTTTTTTGAGGGTTTCTAAATATTAACGAAATTCACGTTACTGATGGCATCACTCTATCACTGGAATGAGTTTCTCGATGACACCTTTTTATCTCGCCTCTCGCTATCGCTGCCATGCTCAGGGGTTCATGAGGAGGTCACAGAGAGGGTATGATTCAGACGTGCGGGGAGGTAGGGTGGGAAAGGGGGGACTTCTTGTGTCACTTATGGGAGGCGGCAGACGCTTTAGGAACAAAAGAACTTGTGTTTGGGTGACTAGTAGAAAGCTCCACCATGGTCTGAAACCAAATTTGGAAGTGTCTGTTGATTACACACACACACACACACACACCAAATGTGTAACGCTCAGAGATCAGTTGTTGCTAACGCCTATAGTGTTTCCACTCAGTGCCAAGACAACAATGAAGCAATGACACAGTTTTAATGTCTCAACTACTTATGTAGCCTATTGATACTGAACATATCTATCTATCTATCTATCTATCTATCTATCTATCTATCTATCTATCTATCTATCTATCTATCTATCTATCTATCTGTCTAGGAATCACTGCCTGATTGACTTCTTCAAACAAAACCCTCAGAACACTCTGACTTAAATTCATCCAAACTGATGTCAGCTCATTGCAATACCTGCAGAAAAGGAGATTAGTGTTGACATGTAGGGAAGACATTTTAGTTTTTTATGGACGGATGTTTTGCCTCTGGTCGTCTTCAGCGTCTCATGGCTGTCTGCGACCTTAAAATTATGCTTATTTTTTTTTAATCATTCACAGACAACCGTGCCGTGAAAGTAAACCATTTTGGTTTACTGGCTCACTCATTAAGTCTGTGAAATTGTCTAGCATGAGTGTGAAAGTTCACAAACCCCCCCCCCCGCCTTCCAATTAAGTCTCAACATTTTTTTGACAATCCCACGCTTGTCTCAATGACCCCCCCCCCACCCCCCCCCCATTTATTTTTTCCTAAATTCTCCTCTTGTCCTCTTTTTTTCAGATAGCTGACCAGCTTCCCTGGATTTCGCTGACGACACCCCCGCTTTGCTCCGCCTGAAAGGATGGACACATTGGAGTCGGAGCTGACCTGCCCAATCTGCCTGGAGCTCTTCGAGGACCCACTGCTGCTGCCCTGCGCCCACAGCCTTTGCTTCGGCTGTGCCCATCGCATCCTTCTCTCCCACTGCGCCTCAAACGAGCCCGTCGAGTCCATCGGCGCTTTCCAGTGCCCCACCTGCCGCTATGTCATCTCGCTCAGCCCGCAGCGCGGCCTAGACGGACTGAAACGCAACGTGACTCTCCAGAACATCATCGACCGCATCCAGCGGGCTTCATCTTCGTCCACCTCGGCCACCACCCTCCTGCTGCCTCCCGGCAGCGGGCCCAACTCCCCCGGAGAACCCCCGCCTCTCGCCGCCATGACCACCGCGCCGCTGCCGGAGCCGGTCCAGTGCCAGTTTTGCGAGCAGGACCCGCCGCAAGACGCGGTGAAGACGTGCGTCACCTGCGAGGTGTCGTACTGTGAGGAGTGCTTACGCGCTACCCACCCCAACAAAAAGCCCTTCACAGGGCACCGGCTGATC
This sequence comes from Chanos chanos, assembly GCF_902362185.1. Classification (NCBI taxonomy): domain Eukaryota; kingdom Metazoa; phylum Chordata; class Actinopteri; order Gonorynchiformes; family Chanidae; genus Chanos; species Chanos chanos. Next base: position 12,908,066 of record NC_044501.1, read on the forward strand.
GAACCGCTGCCGGACTCGCACCTGCGAGGCCTCCAGTGCCTGGAGCACGAGGAGGAGAAGGTGAACATGTACTGTGTAACGGATGAACAGCTCATCTGCTCTCTGTGCAAATTAGTGGGACGCCATCGTGACCATCAGGTGGCAGCACTGAGCGAACGATATGAGAAACTAAAGGTAACCTAAAATTTTCATATAATGTCAATGTGTAATAATGAAAAAAATGTCTGCATTGTTAAAATGTTTGTTTTAAAAGAAAAGCCAGGAGATGATTACTTAAATCTGTTGCTGTCGTTCAGAATTTTATTTAATTATTTATCTATGTTCATTCATTCATTGATTGGTGCAAGTGTCTCCATAAGAATAGCACTTTTGATACGTTGAATTTCAAAGAAAACTGGAAATATTTCACTTGCTTTGTACTCTCAGTCCATGTTTGCTTTATGTTCTCTCAGCTTCTTCTGTTTTTCAGCATATTTTAACCATTATCAGTCACTTTGAAAATCTTTTTTTTGGGGGCTATTTTTGTATTCTAGTTTTAGTTCTTAGATCTCCCTCGTAGCTTGCCCAGTCTGGGTGTTAATTCTGGGAAGTAACCAGAGCGCAGGCGACAGAGTGTCACGGATGATAAAATATTTGCAGAGGAGAGCAGAAAGGGCAAGCCGGAGGCAAGGCAGGGTCACTGGAGACTGGCTGAGGCTGGCGTTTGGGCCCTGAAGCAGAAGCTAAAAACAGGGACACATTCACAGCCTTCTCCCCGGTTATAGGCCAATAACTGCGTTCCTGTACAAATGTTGTCGTATCTGAAGCGAATGAAAATGAGATCTGGCTGGACTGAACTTCAGAGGATGAATTTTCTGGTCAGATCTCAAAGTTCAGTGTTTTTCAGTTTAGACCACAACATGAACCACGACTGAGTGGTTAACAAAGTCTTACGTTTTTGAGGGCTAATTTGGGAAGAACAGAAAAATACAACTACTAAGCCATTGTCCTTTCTGCCTCTCTAAATTCAGTTGCCTCCTATTGCTACTATGCCCTTAAGGGTAATCTAACTCAGTGTTATAAACCTGAATGTTTTTTAAATCATATATTTATCCATCATCATTTCTAGCCCTTTTTCCTCCCACTGCAAATTTCCATTACTGAGTAGTTTTTTTTATATAAATGTTTCATATCTGTAAAATCCTAGGGGCTTACCACTGCGTGGGACGTGTTAAAACATACCACCTCCCAGCCTCATTAGTGATCTTGTAAAAAGACTGCCTCTCTGAGTTTTCAGGTTAAGCAGTGGTAATTGCTCTCTCCACAGTCAGTCAGTTTAATTGAGCATGGCTATGGCTAGCATTAGAGAGCTAGCCTACTGGGAGATGGCCTCTCGCCCCCTCTAGTTCAATCCAGTATGAGAGCAGCTGTGGCCAGACCCAGACTAGACTCTTGTGGTTTTAGCGTCTTGCCGTATGGTTCAACGTGGATGCTTTTTGGAGAGGAGCTCGCCAAAGTCGCTATTCTACGACCAGACTGGCCAACGTGAGCGAGACTAAAAGCAGATGTGTCGGATAGCTGCCCGGTGCTGTCATCGTTAAAAGACAACTTTGACTCGACATGTTTTATATTAGTTTCGTGTGTGAATTATTGCAGGTTCTAGGTCACATCACATTACGGTCAAAAGTTCTCTGCAAAGACCAGATCATTTCTATTCCCTCTCAAAGGGGTAGGTTCTCAAAAACTGCAGAAGCCGCTATTTTACAGGTTTCCGAACACTGAAGGTAGCAGAATTACCCTTCACTTTTACTGTAAGGGGCCCGAGAAGGAAAAATGTGATGTAGAGTCTGTTCACAATGAAAATGAGATCTGGTGCCGGAGTTGGTTCTGTGTATCCTGAACTTTCCAGTGAAATTTTAATTGTTTTATCTGTGGTTCTTTTATCAGCCGTTTTATTTTACATCACATTCCTTCGGTAATTAAAAACCCATTCATTTGTTTTACAATAGCAGAAAGCCCAACATAACAAAAAATTTTTTCATTTGTTTAAGGGAACGTGAGAACGTACACAGTGTGCGTAACGGAAGCATAGCTGTGTATTCACATTAGTTTAACCTCCTTGACATGAGTGGTCTAATTGTTTGTGAAAGGTTACAGTCTACTGGGACACCTGTCAGGCCTTGCACTCAGCTCACCAGCTGGTGTGGGTCTTATTTTCATAGAGAGCGGACGGTTAAGACCCTGTTACCCCCTCTTTGACCCAAACGCAGCCAATCAGATTAGAGAAATTTGCCCAAATGTCATAGGTTCAAAACCTGAAATTTGGCAAGAGTCTTTCAGGAATGCAATGTCTGAGTATTTGATAAGCTGTAGCTTGCAGCATGTATTGTCTGAATGGAGAGAAGGGGGGTAGGTAACATTCGGTTCATTAGCTTTGTTTTTCTCACAACAAAATCAACTGCTTTTGATGCTAAACCTCAAAAGATTTACTCCAGTAAAAGAGCGGAGATTCATTTGGCCGCATTAGTCATATAGGCAGGCGCCTGTTGGCGCACGAATGTTGATGGAGTATCACTTTGACTCAGAATATTATTCAAGATGATTGTGGGTAGCGGTGTCATGTCTAATGTCTCTGTCGTATTTTACAGTTTAATAATGTGTTTAAAACTCACGGGCAAAACATTGAAAATGTCAGATGCAGAATTTCCATATCTCAGCTCAGTACATACACACACACGCGTGCACACACACACATGCATATATAACACACACACACACACAACCAATACAGACACTCCACAGATTCAGCAGGCACACCCATGTCTTATAGAGATGTTATCAGAGAGGAAACGGAAAACAAAAGAGAAAGGCTAAGAATAGAGTAGCTTTGTCTTGGAGGTCTCTGAGCACTAAATTAGAAAAGGAAGCTTTGATGTAAAATGTAAAATGGATGAATGACTTTATTTATGGGAATTTTGTTTCTTTAAAAAAAGAAATCTACTGGATATTGACAGACAAAGGCGGTTGTATGTTTTCGATTGATAACGTTTTGTTCTGCTTTAAACTTCAGGAAACATTTCTCAAAGTTTTGCTGCACTAAACATAAAAAGTCTCACTTTGTTATTCATACTATTTTCTACATATTTATGAGGTTTATTCTTTAATTATCTCTGATTTTAAGGGAGAAATTCCAAAGAGCTCCGTTAACATGACAAGTCCAGGACTTCTGTTTATGGCCTGTGTATTTATAGTGTGAGTCTTTCCATGTATCCAAAGCCAGCCTGTGATAACAGACCATGCAGAACACCATCACCCACCATCACCACAGGGTAGAATGGACCCAAAGGACACCTTGACTGACTCATGTTAAATTAATAAGTGATTCTGTGCTCTGAATATATACCCTGATTTGAATTTTATGACATATAGAGCAACATAATTGATTTTGACACTTTGCGCAGTGGATTAAATAGTAATTGTACAAATTAGACAGTGATGCCGATAGATTTATCCCAGAATGGAGTGAGTCCTCTCTATCTGGACTCAGAGAAAGAGGAAAAGTGTAAACGAATGGAATGGAAAAATCAAACTGGAGCACATTGTGCCTTTGCTAACCATTTGGCTGCAGTCCATCACAGGTTTGGGGAGAACTGTTTCCTTCCGGAGGGGTGCGCACACACACACACACACACACGCACACACACACACACATGCACACACACACACACACACACACACACACTTGCTCACACACACACAAACATAAATGCACACATAGAGCGAGAAATAATGAAAATATCAGTTATTTTGGATATTTGCCCATCTTGATAATAACTGGGCTGTAGAGCATTAAAAGGAGGTGTTTTCCACAGGTTTGAACTGAAAACCTAAGCAGACTGATATGCTGCATTCCATCTGTTTCAAAGTCACGTCTATGATAGCTTTCTGTTCAAGCTCATAATTTCTTCAAAACCGATGTTCATCGGCTCTCTCTCTCTCTCTCTCTCTCTCTCTTTAACCATTCAGAAAACAACCATTTCCTATTATTGTCAAGAACGATTGTTCCTCAATTTTGTCTTTAGCCGGGGCTATGGGCTGTTTTGGACGGACCCTGCATTTACAACGCGCGTCAGTCAAAGCAGCTTGTCTCAAGCAGTAAACATAATCACGGTGTTTATCTGAGAGAAAGGGAGAGACAGCTGGTTAGTATTTGGACTCCAGACAGGGAATATAGAACACAACATGGCATTAAACGACGTCACAGGAGAGAAAGCACACGGATAACACTAGAGAAGACAGATCGAACTCGATGGCCTTTTTAAAAACAGCAAGGGCAAGATGTATAGATTTGTGAAATGAACAGGCATAAGAAAATGATTTTATGCATTTAGAACGTAATACAAGGTAGTTCAGTTGCCTGAACAACTCTTATTGTAAAATGTACTTTTCGGATCGTCGCACAACGGTGGAAAGTTACCCTTCCAGCATCTCTTGCATCCCAGTTAGCCATCATTAGCACCGTCTCAAAAGACAGAGAACGTTCAAACGTGGTTTGGGATACGAGGATGAATAAGACGTCGTTTGGTACTCCTGGATTTTCCAGTGCCACCTCTAAGCTTTGGAAACCGGGCGTGTAAAGCTAGCCATCCCGTGGGTGTTTGAAGAATGTGAGTTCGATGTGTCATGCCGTAGTCATCGGCAGTGCCCTAACCAGCAGCGATCAAAATGCCTGACGACGGCAGAATAGGCAGGAGCCTCAGTCAAACTGACATGGTTACCTGAGGCTTTGCCAAAGTTCAGACATCAAAACGTCTCTCTCTCTCACAACTAGACATGCGGGTGGGAGGGCAAACAGAAGCTGCTGAGTTTCCACGTTTTCTTAGTCTAACCTCATGTGGAATTATTCGTAGATATACTCTAAAATGGTACACCATTCAAAACTTTTCAAGTCTTGGAAACACCAGCTGGATGTGCTAATTGCGTGCTGAACTCAGTGAACTGCCTCAGTATTGAAAAAAAAAAAAGTACTGAAATTATTTAGGGAATAACTGAGAAGTGAGTCGTTTTCTTGCCTCGTTATTACGACCTAAGAAAAAACGAAGTGCTACATCTGCTTTGTCTCCAGTTGCTAAACTTCAGAAAGCTGATATGAGGTGTTCTTTTAGGCAATAGTGTGTTTGACTTAAAAGTAAAACCAACTGAGAGATTACATCAGTTTTTCACAAAATTTTAAAGCTAAGGTGTTCAAAGTACAAAGAAAAGCCACTCTGGTGTGAAGACTTCAATACATCAACTTTGATCTTGAACTAAAAGAGAAATAGAGAGAGTACATTTCACTTTAGGGATTCTTTAGGCAATCAAACAGATTTTTTTTTGTATAACATCATGTTTAGTGAGACTGACTAAGTGGTTTCTTTAATAATATTCAACTGTGAAGAGAAATCTTATCCATTTTTTTTTTTAACTCTAATCTTAACATTATGGGTTAACGCTATCCAAATTATAATGCCAGACAATCTCGTTCTCTCGTCCGACTAACGATGTTTCGACAGCGGCAATGATGGTTCTTCACACGCTTAAATGAACGTTGTTCACGTGGCTCCTTCACCGCTGTCTGAGAACAGATCGCATTGATTTCTCATGACCAGAGAGAATGACCTGTAAGGAAATCTGCTTTGCTTTAAGATTCTTTTCAGATTAAAAAAAGCTTAAAAAGCTCTTCCTTGCGACCTCTGCCACTGCTCCGTCGCCGTGGAGAATTGTTAAAGCCAGGAAACAAGATTAATGGCTGGTTTTTCCTCCGATTGCATACACAGTCTGTCTCAAACTTCACCCTCCAAACAAAAAGTGACAGCGACCCCTCCGAAGTCTGTCGTCTCTGTCACTAAGAGTGATCGTCTGAGGATGACTTTGTCCCATCCCGAATGTTGCGGAACACAGACGTTTGACTTTAACTAGGAATGGGTAGGTGTAGTGGTTCATAAAAGCAAATTATTTATGTAAAAAAAAAAGGGACATTATTTCCCATTCATTCTGAAACTGGAATTATGAAATAAAGTTGCTTTGCCGATAAAGTTGTTTTATGATATAACTGAAAACTGATTGGATCAGAGATCTCAAGAGGACTGGGAGCACGTCACAAGTAATTCTAACATGAGAACTCTTACATTTAGAATCATAATTCGTGGACTGATGGTTTATTAATTAAATAATAAAGAACTGATTTACTAATGGTTTCATTTAGAATAGAAACATAAGAAATTACTGTAATGTCTTTACAAAAATCCTTAAAATGAATTGAGATATGAAATTACAAAAGCGATTCTTTTCAGTCTTTTTGATCAGCTTTGTGTTAGACAATGTGCTAAGCTTCTGTTGTGTGTTTTTCTTTTTATTCGAATCTATATTTAGATTCTCTGATGAGGTCAGAGCTATAGAACTTGAAGCTCTTTTGTGTCATCTCAGTATTAAGGCCATCCATTAACCGGCAAAGCCCCCCCCCCCTTCTTTTTCCCCCATGTGTATGTGTTCTGTGTGGTGTCTACCCATGGGGCAACTTCAGTTAATCCCAACTGAGCATTACACTGTGGCTTAACATGGTTGGGTGAGCAGTAAGATGACGGGACGCGGAGTAAAGAAGACAGACATTGCTTGTTTCTGGGCAGAAAGAAAAAAAAAAAAACAACACACACACACACACACACACACACCAAAGCTCTTATGTAAAGACGCTACATTGATAGATAGATGGTTTGTCAGATGGGTTTTTTTTTTTTTTGATGCTCAATTAGCCGGTCAGGTGGCTTTCTGCCCGATTTAGCTTCTACACAGCGCGTGTCTCATCTGAGTTACTCCCAGTCGAGACTGTCAGGCTCCCAGCTCTCAGACCAAACGAACGGTCAGGATGAGGCGGTATCGGGCGGAGGGACAGCGTACCGAGGTTCGTGGTCCAAACTCAATAAAAAATTTAGAGTGACAAGTTAATGCGAAGGAGGAAAGGGGTGAAGAGGTTTGGGAGAATCGTTCGATTTCTTTGTTTTCTTTCTCTTTTTTCCACTTTTAAAGATATGATTGCATCTCTGCTCTGCTGCATGGTGTCGTGTTTGTGTGAGGAGAGGTTTTTTATTTTTTATTTATTTATTTTTTTTCCATTCGCAAAAGTGTGTCAATTGAAGAATGCACGAGTTTTTGAAAAGAACGCTCAGCGGTTTTTTTTGGTGTGTGTGTTTTTTATTAAGCTCACATGTTATTGCTCTTTTTTTTTCTTTTTTGTAGCAAGCATTGGATTCTAACCTCAGCAGTTTAATTAAGAGGAACAACGAGTTGGAATCTCTCATGGGAAAGTTGATTCAGACTTGCCAGCATGTGGAGGTGAGTGTGCTCATCTGTTGCTGTTCTTCTTCTGTGACCTTGTATTGCAAGTTAATGTCAAAATCCAGAGATGTGAGAATCCTAAAAATTTGCTCTGCAGTGTTCTGCAATGCTACTAATTTACATTTAGTTTAGTACAGTCACATTTCTTTGGTGCAGAAAGTCATGTATGGAGAGAAATGATATTACCTGGCAAAAGAATGAGCATAATACACTATAATTATATACTATTCGTCTGTGTAACACAAGCTGTTTCTTGTCCAGTTGTGTTTATTTTATGTCCATGTTAATTCAGTCTGTAACTGATCTTTGTGTTTGATTTTATCTGTTTTTACTGTAAGAATACAAGGGGATTCCATATATTCTTCTCTATAACAGAGCTGATTGGTCAATCTATCATTTTTTCTGTGCCACTTTTGGTTGGAACCATGGCCAAATGTGCTCTTATTTTTCCTCTCATGCACTTGCCTCAGAGAGAAAGAGAGAGAGAGTGTTTGTGTGTGTGTGTTTGTGTGTGTGTGTGTGTGTTTGTGTGCATGGCTGTTCCACATTGCCTACATAAATATGTCAATATGTCATGTTCCACCAGCCTACATAAACGCACACATGAACATTACACAATCATATGTTCAACTGTTGGTATCATAACTCTAAAACTACTTCACAAAACCAGGATTCATTACTCTAAAGGAAAGTAACCTACAGGCCAAGTACTATAATTACAAAAGAAACTTAATTTGCCATGAACTGTTTGTACTAATGCTGTTATGCTGTAATTATGCGGGGATTTCTAGTTTTTAAACATTTTCAATGGTTTTACAACTCACCTCATTTTCAGAGTATTATATAGTTGGCTTAAATATCGTATCTTACATATCGTACCTAGTACCTGTCAGAGGTGCATCAGAGGTGCACAAAAATACTTAAATTACCTGGCAAACAAAAAAAAAGCAAAAATGAAAAACAAACAAACAAATTAAAAAAAGCCTCAATGACTGTCCCCTCCAACTTCTGTTGCTCTTTCAGTTCTTGGTGCAGTTGCAAATTGGATGTGTTTGAATAATGCATCAGGGGTATAAAGACAGGAATGAAGTACCTGTCCTTCTTTTCATATTAGATTTGGGTCAGTGGGGTTTGGTCTCGATTGCATGGGCCTTTTAAAAAGCTCCACTGTTGCTGTTGAGTTTGACGCATGATCACATCACAAAACTATGCGTGATTCATAGATGCAAGGGCGGGCATCATTTGCGGTGAGAACTTTGTAGGAAAATATATATGTTCTGTTGTCGTGCATTTCCTTAAATGAATCCCAGATTACGTTAAATTGAAGTTGTATGGAACCTGCTTGTTTATACATATTGATTGTTTAGAATTATCAACATACTATTTAATACAGTTCATACAGCACAGTTTACTCCCATTAAAAGCTCCTCAAAGAGGGCTTTTAACGGGAATAAAAATAATATTCCATCTCCAATCCACAAATTTTCTCTGTGGCACATATACGTATATATACAGTTATACCCAGGAGTTGTGAGTTTTAAGAGTGCAAAGTACAACAACACACCTTTCCCCTAAAACGTACATAACAGCTTCGAGCAGGAAAGCACGCATTTAGTCAAGACTCCTAAATATTTTAGATTCTAAAGCAACCATTCCCCAGTGTTAGCTTCCTGTGTGTGAGGGTTTTTTTTTTTCTTTCTTTTCCCCGAGTGGCCTTTATTTCCAGAGCTGCTGTTCCTTCGGGTTAAATGATTCACTTTTGCCACTGTCGAGGACTATTTTGTCACAGCGGCTGTACCGAGGCCACTGCTCTGACTGATGCTCTAGATTTCTGGGTACTTCCTTTTGCTGAGCGTCTTAGGGGCAGGTTAGGGGACAGGGGCGATTGTTTTTGGTCTGTGTCTGAATATCAGTCAGTGTGAGAGTTAGTGAGGCAGATTTGGAAGGAAGACATTTCTGGGTTGAGACTAAATTGTTTTGTAACAGTTTGGTAAGTCACGGATCTGCCTTGAAATACTTGAGTTGTCCATGCTCTTTCTGTAAATAATCACAACAAGTAGAGGAGGTTATTCCGTTCAGGAGGTTATTCTATGCTAATAATACAGTTTTTTTTAAATCTAGTTTGAATCTGAATGTAAGCCATTGTTGGACCACAGTATATTTCAATATTTGTTTTAAGAGCTAATTCTTTGATGATCTCAGTATGCTATACTCATCAGCAATGGCCAAAAATACCAGACAAAGAAGCTCAAGGGAAAAACAAAAGGGAAAAAAAGGAAAAATTTCACGGGTCAGGCGAACTATTTAGCGGTGTTGACAGGACAAAGTTGTGACTGAACGAGTCTCTTTTTTCACATTTTGAGAATCCAATCCACCTTTTCTTTTTTCAAGAGAAAGGCCATTAGAAACCTCACAAGCCCTGTCTCTTACGCATTTCCTTAGACATTTCCCTCTTTTACTTGCTCCTTGTCATCTTCTTCTCCACCTCAGTCCACCACAGTTGTGAGTCTTGGAATATTTAATACAGGGGAGCTTTCATGTTTGTCTCCCAAATAGAGTTTTGTGCGCAAACTGTTTAAGCCAACTGGTCAATATTTAACAACGTGTATTAAAATGATGTTGGCATTTCCCTGAGAGAAGAGTGAAAATGTAGGTGTGTCGCTCTGACATTCTTGCTGTAGCCAAAAATGTTGATTAGAGCAAATACAAACTGTCTGATATTAAGACTACTGCAAATACCAGCTAATCTTAGCTGTAGCTGGAAAAATATTGGACCAATTTAGCAGAGGGAACCCAGTTTTATTCATTTTGAACTATTCCAAGACAACACTTACATGACATTAAATTGCTTATTGCTCACCTCATTGCTTATTTTCAAAAACAAAGAGTTTGGTCATGGACAAACCCGTTCTACCTGGAGTTGCCTCATTTTAAGGGAATCGAAAATTCCCTTAATATTTAGTGATCTCAATTCTAAATGTTTTCAAGCGTGGTAATAACGTATTCTTCAAATATCTCATTCTGTCGTCATCACCAGGTGAACGCATCCCGACAGGAGGGCAAACTTATGGAGGAATGTGACCTTCTGATTGAAATTATCCAGCAAAGACGACAGATCATCAGCACCAAGATCAAAGAGGGAAAGGTAACTGCTATGACATTACAGAACAGAAAGGTTTTTATGTTGCATTCTCAACAGCAGTCATTTGAATGCAAACTGACATTTAAAAGTTGATTTGGTGTTCACTGACAGTTTATACGCGCCACTGACCTCATTTGGGATACACTGTTTGTTCTGATTGCCAAAGATAGGGTCAAAAGCTCACCAAATACCCTGAAGGCTGGTGCTCAGACTTTGATTCAAACATGTATGTTGGTGTCACATGGCTTGGACAATTTAAGCCCACGCTCCTGTCCACTGACCTGAATACTGCCACTGTGTCTCTCACTGACCTACATGTAAATCATAGCAGTGTTTATATTTTGAAAAATGTTCATCATATATATATATATATATATATATATAGAGAGAGAGAGAGAGAGAGAGACAAAGACAAATTAAATTTTGATCCCATAGCTTGAAGTTTCATTTGAACTCCTGGATGTAGTTCTGACTGATAGAATCACTGGATTTTCTTTTTGTTTGTGTGTTTTCTGTGTCTCTGGGTGTGTGATGTCACTATTTTATACTCAGTATCTAATGTATGATAGAAGGTGTGGCAGCTCGAGAGAGTAAATGTTGTGACTGTGCGTTATTGTTTGACCCGATGTTTGTTTCGCTCAGGTGGTCAGGTTGCGTAAGCTGGCCCAGCAAATTGCCAACTGTAAACAATGTATTGAGCGGTCCTCTGCTCTCATCACTCAAGCAGACCAGACTCTGAAGGAAACCGACCACGCCCGCTTTCTACAGACGGCCAAGAGCATCTCTGAGAGGTGAAAAGGCTGAAACGCGTTAAATATAGTCCATGTCCTGTTTTCATCAGAACACTCTCTGTTTGCGTGGTCTGAAGGAGGATAACGTCTGAATAAGAGATTGAAATGGCTTAGTCTTGACAATGTATGTTGATGATTGTTAATAATTAATTGTTGACTTGAAAAGATAAGTTGCTATTTTTGCCTCTGTCTCTCTCAGAGTCTCCATGGCGACAGCATCCTCACAGGTCCTGATACCTGAGATAAATCTGACTGACACTTTCGATACGTTTGCGCTTGACTTCACTCGAGAGAAGAAGTTGCTGGAGAACCTTGATTACCTCACAGGTAAAGTACAATCCAAATAAACTCAAATGATACATTTTCAGCAAGTGTGTAATTTCCAGTCAAAACTTTCAGCCATGAATCAAAGTTATTAGGGTTGAACTTAAAGACAGAGGAGGGATCCTTCGGGATGCAATTTTTTTTTTCCTTTTTTGATCACAGAATTACGAAGTTGTAGGGATCATCCGAGCGTTTGTAGAATTCATCAAACGATTCCAGTCCAAATGATAACCTCTTTCACTTCTGTCTTCATAAAACGGATTACACATTAATTTCGGAGTGCTTTCCCTTTTCGTCCGGCCTCTTCATCACATTGGTTTATTTGCGCCTCAACAGAGGGCTTAGTGGGACAGCTCACTAAGTCAGTGAGGCTGAATCAGTCAATCAGCCAGTGATGTGCACTCAGAATCCACTGTGCTGTGATGTTCCACAAAATGCGCTTGGTCGAAAAGGGAGAGCGACACAGCTTTTAAACCATGTCTAGCCTCCACTCGAAATTTTGGCTTCACTGCCTGCGGGTGTTCCAAAAAAAAAAAGGACTTGCCAATCAGTCATAGACTAGGGTGCATCACTCCCCATTTTTACAAATTTCTTTTTAGGATAGTTACTTCTATGCAAGTGTATGCGCTATTCTATAGAAAGCTTTGTTAACGAGAGGTGTATGGTATATCTCATTTAAAATATCTCCTATTCTTAAACATTTCAGCACCAAATCCGCCAGGCATCCGTGAGGAGCTTTGCACAGCCTCATACGACACCATAACTGTGCACTGGACATCAGATGATGAGTTCTGTGTGGTTTCCTATGAGCTGCAGTACACCATCTTTACCGGGCAGGCCAATATTGTCAGTAAGTAACTCAGGGCTACAGGGGTAAAAAACAAAAACAAACTAACCAACAAAACACAGCCAACAACAGCAAACTGTGCCGGTCTATGCGTAATCTTTCTGCCAGAAATGCCAAAACAGCAAAAATTCCTGTTACATTAGCAAACAGAAACAAGCTGAGAGTTTGCCATAATTGTTCCACCGACCTTTGTCCTGGTTTCCAGGAAAGCTCTCGTTTTTCATTTTCTCTCTGTAACCTTTTTGGTAAACAGACAATACAATGCTCGCTGCAGCTGTTCTCAGTCAAAAACTGATGACCGACTAAATGGTTACATCAGAATGGTCAGTAAATTGGACAAATAAAGGGGTAATCCATTTCGATATCATCTCACGTCCCATTCATTTTCCAGTTTTGTTTTTAGCTCACATTTAGAGCTGCTTTCCTCTCTCCATTGTATTAAATAGATTCTTTAGGGGAATAAAGATGGAGGCATGTGTGAACTAGGTTTCCAAATCAACACTGGGTCAGCTAGCAGGACACTGATACGACCCCTGTGTGGATTTCTATGGCTGGATAGACAAAAGACAAACCATCCTGAGGAGAGAGCAGGGAGACTAGGGTGTGTGTGTGTCTGCGTGTGTGTGGTACTGAAGACAGGGGAACAGGCGTGATAGAGTCACTCATGTAGAAGGCTGGCCTGGAGTGAGTGTAGTGTACTACACAAAAAAACATGCTGAAAAGCATCAGCAGAAAGCAGTGGAGCAGCACAGTCAAATAGCTGTGAATGATTTCTGCTCATCATGCCCACAAGAGCCCAGAATGCAAAAAAATATTCTAATTGGAAAAGAAATTCCATCGTTTGCATGTCGTATGCTCATCATGCATTTAGAAAATATGTGACTTTAATGATAAATCTTGGTACTTGCAAGTGTTTGTTTTTATATGTGTATGTGTATCCGTTTCAACCTCCAAGTGTAAGTTTCAGGGTTTGTTTTTTTTTTATGTAAATTTCTTAACCTTTTTAACTTCTGACAAAATGAAGGAGAGGAGAGGAGGGGTACGAAACCCATATTCAGTCTTACTGTTTGTCATATAATATATACTTCTAAATCTCATAATTCAGAAACGATGAAAGTTTAATGCTTGCCACATACTGTTTCAGCTGTCTAAAATGTCCGACGATAGTTACCATGTGAGGGCTAAGATTAGGAAATGAGAGAATTTTCTTCTTCCTTTGCACCTTAAGGCAGAGCTGGCAAAATTATTATCATCATCGCAGAATATGTGATTTTCGATCTGCATATTTTGATCTTTGCATGTTTTTCTGTAATGATTTACAGATTTTTTTTATAAATGAATTGGTGTGGTAAAGTAGTCAGGTAACAAACATCATCTAGAGACAGGTCTCCAATGGGAAAAAAAAACATGGTGGTATGGACCGAAAAAGATGGTAAAGTGTAACATTTAAAATACAGGAATGCTAGAAATTAATTGACCCTAAAAACTGGCCTCAGATATCAAATACAGGTCTGAGGAATGGATGACAATCTTTGCATAGTGACAAAATACAGCTTACACAAGAGCTATTACACTCGTCTGGTGCATATTCCTTCACGCAGTCTTCAAATTTACACTTGTTTAATTGAAAATGCAAATGTGTTTAATTTGTATGTAAAAATATGGCATTTTTTCATGCTTGCTGACTTTGATTCTTAGGTCTGTGCAATTCGGCTGATAGTTGGATGATCGTGCCCAACATCAAGCAAAACCATTACACTGTGCACGGTCTACAGAGTGGCACCAAGTACATCTTCATTGTCAAGGCTATCAATCAGGCTGGCAGTCGCAGCAGTGAACCAGGAACTCTTAAGACCAACAGTGAGAGCTGATCCTCTTTTTTTCTCCTTTTTGTCTTTTAAGAACCTTAGAGAGAACAAAGCACTGTAGTATTTAACATAACACATCAAAATCACAGAGCACTCATTTAAGATTAAGGACGGGATTACGGTTTTGAGTTTGTTCATATAGTTCAAAATGGTGGATGGGTCCCTCTCAAAGTCTAAAAGTTTGTGTATCATGCTTTCTGTACACTTTTAATGGCAACTGCTAATGGCAAAAATTTGTGATGCAGCTTCTGAATTGTGTTTTTTTTTTCCACTGCCCACGTACAGGTCAGCCATTCAAGCTTGACCCTAAGTCTGCTCACAGAAAGCTAAAAGTGTCACATGACAACCTGACAGTGGAGCGGGACGAAACATCTTCCAAGAAGAGCCATGGTCAAGATCGCTTCAGCAGCCAAAGCAGCTACGGTGTCACTGGCAATGTTTACATCGACAGTGGACGGCATTACTGGGAAGCTCTCATTGGAGGAAGCACCTGGTAAGGATGGTCAGAGTAAAATGATTGGTCAAAGGATGTGTCAGTCAGAAGGAAATTTAGTTCATACACACATACAAATATACACTTGCAATGATTTATAGAGAGAAAAGCAATATGTATAAAGCTTTCCTTGTCTGTGCAGGTACGCTGTGGGCATTGCCTATAAATCTGCACCTAAACATGAATGGATTGGGAAAAACTCATCCTCCTGGGTGCTGTGTCGCTGCAACAATTCCTGGGTGGTACGCCACAACAGCAAGGAGCTGGCCATCGAGCCATCACCCCACCTGAGACGTATTGGCGTGCTGCTGGACTACGATGCCGGCTCGCTGGCGTTTTACGATGCCGTAGGCTCCCAACATCTCCACACCTTCCACGTGTCCTTCGCTCAGCCAGTTTGTCCGGTCTTCAATATCTGGAACAAATGTCTGACAGTTCTCACTGGCCTTCCAATCCCAGATCACCTGGAAGGGGTGGAGCCTCTGGACTGACCCACAGGAGAGTGTCATTCTTATGGACCAGACCTCAAGAGGCTGTTCTGAACCATTCTGGCCCAACTCAGGTCACTTTACACAGCCCCCCAGGTCATCCTAGGCACCTTGGACAAATAGTAGCCACTTGACACAAGATTCCCCATTCAGCCATCCAACCCAAGAGAATGAGATAATTAAAATACTAGTTCCTGAGGACAAACATGGACACAAATGACAGTTCAAGCCTTGCACCCCGTAACAGTCTGCTGAAGCCATTACATGGTTTTATGTATGCTCTAAATGTACCTATATAATAATTATTAAATATTTAAGAAGAAGGAGGGAAAAGATTTATTGTAGGGCTGTCCATGCTTTTGCACATTGATGTTTATACTTTATTTATCAAAGCAGTATGTCATATTTCCTTCTGCACATTGGCAAAAGAAAAGACATCTGTACCTGTGTAGATAATAGCCTAATGAAATCCAGTTGATCTTCTCAGCCATTCTGGCTCTTTAAAAAAACAAAACAAAAAAAAAGAAGTATTTTTGCAGCATATTATGCCGATAAAATGAGCAACTGGCATTTCTGTATCGGTCACTTAATTTTCAACAGTAAGGATTGTCAGTCAGAGAATACAAGAGTTTTTTTTTTCCCCATCCTCATCAAGTCCAGTGACTGTATGACTGCACACAGACTTTTGGACAAAGAGACTAAGTCAGTGCCAGCATTGTCATTGCTAACAGGTTAACTCACTGTAGTCAGTGTCAGCATTGTCATTGCTAACAGGTTAACTCACTGTAGTCTGTGTCAGCATTGTCATTGCTAACAGGTTAACTCACTGTAGTCAGTGTCAGCATTGTCATTGCTAACAGGTTAACTCACTGTAGTCTGTGTCAGCATTGTCATTGCTAACAGGTTAACTCACTGTAGTCTGTGTCAGCATTGTCATTGCTAACAGGTTAACTCACTGTAGTCTGTGTCAGCATTGTCATTGCTAACAGGTTAACTCACTGTAGTCAGTGTCAGCATTGTCATTGCTAACAGGTTAACTCACTGTAGTCTGTCTCAGCATTGTCATTGCTAACAGGTTAACTCACTGTAGTCAGTGTCAGCATTGTCATTGCTAACAGGTTAACTCACTGTAGTCTGTCTCAGCATTGTCATTGCTAACAGGTTAACTCACTGTAGTCTGTCTCAGCATTGTCATTGCTAACAGGTTAACTCACTGTAGTCAGTGTCAGCATTGTCATTGCTAACAGGTTAACTCACTGTAGTCAGTGTCAGCATTGTCATTGCTAACAGGTTAACTCACTGTAGTCAGTGTCAGCATTGTCATGCTAACAGGTTAACTCACTGTAGTCTGTGTCAGCATTGTCATTGCTAACAGGTTAACTCACTGTAGTCAGTGCCAAGTTCTTTATAACGCATTATGAGAATCAATCTTAGTTCTGTTTTGTGTTCATTTTGTCTTGTGTACATTATCCCCTGTTATGTGGCCTGTAATGCATTAATGTTACATCTGTCTTATTGAAAAAAAAACTGTGCATGAATTAATTATGGCTGGACTTCTAATACATGGACTCTCACAACGTGAAGATATGCGAGTGGAATTGCACAGCGAAACAAATGATGAGCCACTGAGATATTCTGACAGTCTGCAGTACACAGACAAGAAACATGTTTTAATGTCCTGTGGTTTATAACCGTGTACAGTCTGACAGCAGGTCACATAAAAGTGAATGGATGGTTGTATATGTCTTTCAACACTGGTGTAAACACAAAGAGGTCAAAGCCAACACATGAGTTGAAACCTTGTCTTGCCGCCATTACAGCCACATGTACTCAATGGTGTATATATTTTGTTTCTTCGATAGGTTGTGTAATTTTAAAATGAAAGAGATCGTTCATGTTTTACAGCGTAATTTTTCATGGGGTTGTCACCTCTTCAACAGACACAATTTTAAGAGTGTGAATAAAGTACAACTTGGGTTTTAAGTCCCTCATCTCTATAATTAGAAACCGTCTATTTTTTTAAGTTGTTTTTTTTTTTTTTTCTCCAGATAAAAAACATATTTAGTGGTAATATCCTATGTGTCAATACTGTGGACACTTTTATGGAAAGCTGTTTTGAAGGCTCGTGTCACTGTGCAATTTTTTTGTAGCATTTGTGAAATATTAAATAAAATATACTGTCCAAGTTTAAACAATCAGAGCGTTCAATATTTGTGTGTGTGCAATTTTTGGAAGTGTCTCAATGTAACCATACATTTTCAATTCATAATGAACCTAAACTGTTGCACCCATATAAGATGCAACAGATGAATGGAGATAAACAGCTGTCCTCTGTTATGCTGTTTTCCTTGTGTATATTTCAAGGTTTTCGGCTGAATGGCTCCCAAGATTAGCTCTAAAGCTGTTGAATTTATCCTGAGAACTTCCGTCAAATGACGGGGCTACTTCCTATTCCCTTGGCATCTTTTGTTTTACCTCACAGCAGGGTCTGTGTGAACTTAAAATGTTGCTTTACCCACTAGTTCTCACAGAAATATACAAAGAAGGACAAAAACAAAACACTCACACAAATGTTTCCTTTCACAATCAATGACAGTTCGAGTCAACAACAGGCACTTCTGTGGGGGCCCAGTTTCCCACATTAAGGTAAACTGAACAATTTGTGTGGCATGCAAGCACTAGACATCAGTCCACTGGCTCAGACAGGCACTCTGTAATGTTTCTCTCATTTATCCTCTTCTCTTTTAGATCACTTCAATTGCCTGGAGTCAGACTACAATTTTGTTTTTTACAATTAGCACACTGACTGGGGATCAATTTCTTATGTTCCTTTTTTTATAAAACAACAATCCAACTTGCTCCCCAATGATAAAATATTACTATTATATCTTTATTAAAATAGCATTTTAAGAAGCTTTCAAACCCTAACTATTGCCTTCACAAGTCGTTAAACCAAAAGTTAGGCTTAAATTGTCTTTACAGTAAAATGGCCAAAGGCTACCACTAGGAGAACGCAATTATATTCACCATATGTTTGTTACCAAAACACATGAACAATTCTACATTATTTTTCACCTTTCTGCAATGCAGTAAGTCAAGCCAGCTGTGACTCTAAGATCCTTACTATGTACAGCAGGCCAGTATCTGAGATACTGACAGCAAGCTTGAGCTTACTTTCTGATGATGTAAATAATCACTAAAGAAAAATTCAGCTGCCATCACGATGTTATCTGGTGTTTTATCAGGTCATTTTACTGTCTAGTTCACCTTCAGTAATTCAGTGGAGCTGCTTAAAGTTGCTGCCTCAAAGCTTAGATGTTGTGATGAATACATAGTACTGACCTGATTTTGATTAAGATTTGATTATAAATGCCATTTTTCTCATCAAAGAAATGTATGTTTTGGGTCTTAGGCAAAAGATGTTTCTCTTTGTTAATCATTACTTTGAAAAATCTATTTCTGACTAGTCATTGTCGGTACTGGATTTGTACTGCATCTGCTGCAAGTGTGAGAAATGTTGTTGTCCGACCAGCTTATGCCATTTATCTACTTAATGTGTTGTTGATGCACTTACTCTGCTGTACATACAAACTAATGTAAAATATCAACAAAATTATTTCTTATAAACACTCAGATTTCAGCTGACTGCCAAAATGAAACTGGCAAAACATTGAGAGTCACATGAACTTGCTGTCTGTTATAACATGGCTCCATCCTCCTGCAACACCATAAGCATACATCTTGTGTAAAAAACACGACAACAGTTTGCATTTCCCCTGCCTCATATCCCTGTGATTATTTAATACAAATGCACCACCTAGTGGCAGCACAGACCTGAAGCTGGACCTGTCAGAGCAAAGTGTTAGCAGAGGTATACACACACACACACACACACACACACACACACACGCGTAAAGAAAACTTTCAGTTTCCTCAGTCCTGAAATTATGCAGCAAGAGCTTTCATGGCTATTTAGATATTTTAATGTCAGGTTCTATATTGAGAGGAAATACAGAATACTTTTAACAGAAAGAATCCTGTATTGATTTTAATAGTTTCCTTCTCTGACAAAAACTAAAAGTAATTGGTCATATCATTCAAAGTGAGTAAATATATTCTAGTTTTAGTTAAGTAGAAGGGAGGGGGCAGAGAAGGAAACATTAGATTAATGACAGATTCATTCTGATTCAGAAATCTTCATAAAAGTACGGGGGTGTTGTTGGGAGGACAGAATAGTACTAATAGCTGCTTGTAAAATTCCACAGACAGGCTGATCACGAATTATAGGTTCCAAAGTCCAAAATGCTAATCAGTATTCCGCAGAATAGTGTGTCGTGATTCATCAAAAGGCAGAGTCTCACTTAAGAAAAAAAAAATGAAAATATATACGCGTGTCTGTGTGTGTGTATGTAAAATTGTAAGTTTCAGTAAAGAAAAAAAAGCCATCAATGTAAAAACATGATAAGACATTCGCATATTTAAAAATGTCAGAACTACTAGACTAAAATATACGTTCTTCTTAGATGATTCACCCGCATTTGATAAACTTTACTATGCTTGATCTCAACCAAAAACTTGTCAAGTGACTTTTCCGTGCCAAGTACAGCCTATCCTCAATAATGGCTTCTTCCCTCTACAACTAACTCTTACCATATGCTGTAGTTTCACATAACCATTTGAAATGACTATGAGGCAGTATTTGTATACACAGAGGAGGTGAATGAAGAGCTAGAGTCACACTAGAAACCTGGAGTGAACTAGTTATTTTTTGTCACAGAACACCAGGAAAACTCACGGAAACCGTAGCCTTTCTTTAAACTACCGTGACCTCAAGCACTCCTTGTCCTCAAAAAACTCCGCTTCCTTAAGAGCGAACAACCGAATGTGTTTTTATGTATTGGACATAACGTTGTGACAGTTTTTTTATTCCAGCTGAGCAAACAAAGTATATTGCCTAAAATGACTTTACTGCCTCCTCACATGACACGCTTTGAATTTCCGTATTCCCAACGTTTAATCTAACAGTCCATTTTAAAATAGATGTGGGAGGGAGCTTCTGTACCGTTCGGAATGTGGGAGGCTCTATGCTTGCCTGGCATGGTGTGATGAGGCACATGTTAACGTAGTGTGGCTAGTAGTAAAGTGGCGGGAGGGTCCTCCGATTGTCTAACCTGAAAGTCGAACTAACACACGTCGGTCTTTCTTTCGCAGTTGTAGCATTACACGTCATCGCAAATATTTTAGTCCTTCCAGATTTTGTTGGTGATTTGCTATGTCTAACGTAAACTGGAAACCTTTCGTTTTCGGAGGGCTAGCTTCAGTGACTGCGGAATGTGGTAAGTAGGCCGGTTTAAAAGTAACCCATTGCTCATCTTCATTTGATGCTGTAGTCACTAGAACCAGGTCAAACCTTCACTAAAACAACGGTATTCTTGCCTTATCTGCTTTAAGGTACATTCCCCATCGACCTGACTAAAACAAGGCTTCAAGTGCAAGGTCAAGTAGGCGACAGTAAATATAAAGAGATCCGCTATCGTGGAATGCTACATGCTTTTGGAAGAATATGCAGAGAAGAGGGTCTCCGAGCATTGTATTCCGGGTAAGAAGACAATCAAATGTTTTACTTTACTTGAGCGAAAAAAATGTGTAGGATATCAAACATGCAGTTGTAGTACCACGTTATCATCCTGATACAAGCGCTTTACGTTTGAACAACTGATGCTGTTACTTTATTGCAGTATCGCTCCTGCAATGTTGCGACAAGCATCTTACGGCACCATTAAGATTGGCACGTATCAGAGTTTTAAACGTTTGCTTGCGGACAGTCCGGAGGGTAAGTAGTAAAACATAGATCTGCTTCAAAATCCTATATAAATTTCTTTTCATTTTATAATCTTTTGGCACGCACATAAACAATTCTCAGATGTCTTTTATCTAAGACCGACACCCATTTTAGTAGCTACTGCATTGTCAGCTGAATTTGTCAACAACGTTCATTTTCGTGTCTAGACTAGTCTTTACTGTCTGTTATATCACTTCCTGCTAACCTCCTTGTTCCTGTTGTCTGACACAGACGAAACTCTGCTAACCAATGTACTCTGTGGAGTGCTCTCTGGGGTTATCTCTTCCTCAATTGCCAACCCAACCGATGTCCTGAAGGTAAGGTGAAACTGCTGCCTTCTTTTTGTTTGTCAACTGCAGCCTGGTTTCCCTTCCCCTCTCTCTGTCTGTCTGTCTGTGTGAGAGAAAGTGTGTCCAAAAATCTTAGAGATGAACAGCAGGTGGAGATGCTTTGCCTGTTGGCTTGAAACACGTTTAACGACAGCTTATGTTTAAAAATGAGGTGAGAGAGAAAGGGACTCTTAGAAAGCCAACATCATTTTGATGGCATCCTTATTTCAATGGAAAAATCAAAGATTTATTGGCTTGACACTATATTTAGGTGTCTGTGAGGGTGGGGTGCTTTGGATTACATTGAACGAAGTTACAGCTCCCTGTCTATTAATAGGTTGTACTTAACATAGTGTGCCTAGCAGTAAGGGCTTTTCCATGTGTTCTGCTCTCTGACAGTGCGTGCTAAAAAGTTTGGGTGTTTGTTAATTAATTGGGTTATGGCACTCATAGGCGACTTCAGTCCAATTCAGAGTGATGATATTAGGTGGTTAATATAATGCGTATTTGTGTTAATGTTTGGTTGAATATAATGGCTGATTTGTTTATCTTTGTGTGAATGGGCTTCTTGGGTGGTGAGGTCAGAAGGATTTACGGTCTGTTGGAGGGAACATCAAGTTCACTGTGCCAGGGTGTCATTTTGTTCTTTACTGAGTGACATACTAAATGCCTCCCAATAGGTACACTATGTGGTGTGAATTGGCCCCGAGTGAAACTGAACCTTTGGACCTGCTATATTGGTAGTACTGCCAAGATGCTGTCATTTGAGTGTTTGTTTTGTTTTGTTTTGTTTTTTTTCCTGACTGTGTTGCATCAACACTCGTTGCATAATTTATTCCTCAACAGGCAGTCATATGTTTCAGGCCTTTACCTCATGGACAGCATGTGATAGCTTTACTGAGTGAGATTAAACTTTAAATCTCGAAACGATCAATAGCTGAGCTTTTTGTTAAACGTTTACTTTAAAAAAATTGAATTATAAGCATTGGTTTTGTTTAAAATTGGGTCACACATGTACAGGCTTAAATGATTAACAGAATTCTGAATTCTAAATCAGAATTCTAAAAAAGATTTCCTTTGTGAGAGTTCGGAAAAGTCGCATTCTTCATGAGACTTTTATTAGAGATGGTAATAACTCCCACACTTGCAACTTTTTATTTTTAACAGTGATCTGAGAACATGACGATAATCTGTTTTCTGTTGTGGATTTTGTGCAGTGTTTCATGTGGTGAATGGCAAGTTCAAAGTAGTGAAATAAAACTCAGATTTCAAACTTTTAATGAAATCTACATATTTTGATCCATAGGTCTGTGTAAGAAAAAAAAAACAAGTTACCTTAAAATCATTGCTGTTTATGAAATTGTGTCATTTCTGTGCGTGTTTGGTAAAAGGACATGATGAGGAAGTTGTCCGACTCAAAGGGGATACAAAAGATATACGATATGTATACAAGGTATAAAAATCTATTTTGAATGGGGCTGTGTTTTCTGCGTTTGTTGTTTTGTTTTGATGCCATGTCATTTGTGTTGTTTGCGCAATGCCATGTAGAACAGAATGGACATAATCAATGTCACGCATTTGCCCTTTCAAACCAGTTGGCATTGAATGAACATTGCAAAGCGGTGTCCCTGCGTTGGTAGTCTGTCTCGTGACAGAGTTGTCTTGTTTTTTATGAGAGGAGAAAAATTTGAATATGTTCCTCTGTTTGTCCCCCAGATACGAATGCAGGCTCAAGGAAGCCTTATCCAGGGGAGCATGATGGGAAACTTTCTCAATATTTATCAAGAGGAGGGAACAAGGGGCCTTTGGAAGGTGAGAACCAGCACATTTGTCTCTGTCCGGCATGCTGTTGTCTCATTTCCAACGGCGTATCAGAGACGCCTTTGATTCGTGCTGGCCCGATTACTGAGCAGTGCCTCTGTTTCGAATTTTTAGTTGAGCTGAGGTGAAACACTCTGAAATCAGTAATATTTCTCAGTGGAAAACCATGCTGGGTATATGTTAGCCTGGGAGTCTTCCAGTTAATAAAAACGTTACTGTGAACTCACAGCTTAGGTCTGTGAAATGGAAACGCAAACCGAGTCCCTTCGACATCGTGCTGGCCTTGCTCCAAATCAGCTCGGCTCCAGAACTCCAGTGGAAATGAGGCATGCGTTAATGACTGTCTTTCTGTGTTTCCTCTGTCTCTGGTCTGTTTTACATTTTTTTTTTTTTTATCTTTCGTTCTTTCTTTTGATCCAAAAACACAAATCTCTCGTTTTTCAGGGGGTGTCCCTAACCGCCCAGAGGGCAGCCATCGTAGTTGGTGTGGAGCTTCCAGTTTATGATCTCACAAAGCGACATCTGATCCTCTCCGGATACATGAGTGACAATATATACACACACTTTCTGTAAGTGAATGCTCCCTGTTTAGGTGACCGCATGTGTATGTGATGCTGTATATCACTGCTCTAATATACACATAGAGTTCAATGAATCTTGTATTATGCACAAGGATATACTATGCTGGGACATGTTCTCCGCTTTTTGAAAATATTTGCATTCTGAAAATGTACATTCTTGTCCAAGGCACCTTCATAAACAAAGAAACTTGGGGTTTGAATCTAAATAACCATTGTGTGAGTGCTGGAGAGACCCTTTTGTTTTGACTGAAATATTAACCATGAAAGAAAGAGGGCAGCCGATTATATATGTAGAGGAAATGGTGCTAATAATTCATGGCTGTCAGTGTTTTATGATGCGGTTTAGTTGTGGTCCACATTCCCGAATTTGACTCACGCAGTACATACAAATGGTTTAGTTCTTTGGACTCATACAAAGAGTTCTGTTAAATGGAAAAACAAAACAGTCAATTCAAATAGACTTTTAGAGCCCTTTTTACAAGGTTTGTTGCGTGTTTTTTCCTCATGTTCTGTCTTACACAAAGTCTAGAATTTTCTTTGGGCTCTTAAGAGAATTTGTACTTCGACCTCCCTCCTTCAGGTCCAGTTTTGTATGTGGCCTTGCCGGGGCTCTGGCATCCAACCCCATAGATGTGGTGCGTACCCGCATGATGAACCAGAAGGCCTTGCTGGATGGCACATGTGGAGGATATAAGGGAACTCTGGACTGCCTGTTACAGGTAAAGATACCATTAACCACTATGCTTGTATATTGTGCTATTTGGTTAGTGTGAAATCTCAGTTGAACCAGTGGTCCAGTGTTTGACTTGTAATGTCATGTGACCTGTTCCCCTAGACTTGGCGATCTGAGGGTTTCCTTGCTCTCTACAAAGGTTTCTTCCCCAACTGGCTCCGACTTGGCCCGTGGAATATCATTGTATCCTTTTTTGTAGTTCTTGCCTTTATGATCCATGACAGTGTTTGGATAGCAGGTGCTGCTCTGAGACTAGAGCTACAAATCAGTGGCTTTTTGCTTTGGATTCTGAATTGAATTCTGAGAGGAAATCTGTCTGTCAAACAGGCCTGCAGACTTTGCAAACCGGTGTAAAGACTGGTTTTGTAAGTCTCTGACAGTATTTTGAGACCTGTTGAATAAAGGTGGCCGCAACCTTGGCAGTCACCCATGAAAATGGTCAAACTGGACACTAAATGTCATATAAAGGCAGTGTATCCTTACAATGTCAGTGTTCTTTGATTAATTTGTGTAACATTCCAACCTGTACAGTAATTGTCATTTTGCTTGATGAACACTGAAAATCTTTAAGCAAAAGAAGGGACCAAACAATTGCATGTCTCTTTCCTATTTTTTTTTTAAACTTCTGCACAAACATCATGTTATTAGCAAGTCAGCTTCCCTGACCAAATTAAGTGCATTGACTCACCCTGTTGATTGACTGATTGATTGATTCATCAATGGATTGATTCACTGATTGCAATTCTCATTTCACTACATATTTAGTGAAATACATCTTTTTTTTTTTTTTTTTTTTTTTTTTTTACAATGACCATTTTGGTCTAATGTTCTGATCTCCTTTCTATTCTTTACTTAACACTCATGCAGTTTTCTTATGTAAGGATACCTGACGTAACAGCTAAACTCTCGCATGTCTGAGGCCCCTAATTGACGTAGTGGGGTCCAGCTCCAGTCTTGCCCTTTACAGAGGATATACAGTCACGTAATGAGATTATCCAGGGGTGTAATTTGTAAAAAAAAAAGTTAAATTGGCAGACTTTGGTGCAGGAGATCAAGGGAAAAGCTTGTTCGACTAAACTAATTGAGGTGGAAAAGTTTGGGGAATGTAGAACATTCTGAACAAAAGGAGGACCCCCCCCCCCCCCCCCCTTCTCTCTCTTCTCCTAGAGCCATCCTTTCACGCTGTGGAGGTCAAGTCAGGGTTCTTTTGTCTACGTGGAAAACTTTTGCTATGTGTCACATCTTGTCTTTTTGCTTGTTTTGTTATTTGTGGAGTTGTCCTTAACTATTTTCCTCCCCCAGTTCTTCATAACATATGAACAGCTGAAGAAACTGGAGGTCTAAAAGTGCTCAAAGACCAGAGAGCAATTAAGACGTCACAAGCTGCCTGATGATGGGGATTGCAAGAATGGAATTAGTCGAAGGAAGAAAAAAAAAAGAGAGAAAAGAATGAGACCATTGCCAGTTCAGGCCCGGTGCTACGCTACTTAGCTTTGCTGCACCGAGTTTGATTTTGTTTGGTCCAAAGTCTGTGACGTGACCTGAGGGAATGAGGCATGTGGAATCTGCATGGCCAGAAACAAGAGAAACGCTCGGATCAGGTCATGCTGATCATAGTCCCTTGAGATGGATCCTTTGGGTCTGTTTGTTTATTGACTTGTACAAAGGGGAAATATTCACAGTTGCCAAAGTAATTGTGACCCACTGAAAATGATCAAAGAAATTCCCCCCCTCCCCCTCCAAAAGATTTTTAATCACCTTAATATATTAAGACCTCTGAATGTAATTCTTGCCCCACGGATTCGACCCTTTAATTTCCCAAAAAGATGGTAAATGCTGTTTTGTCTAAGCGATCCTGTCTATCTCACTGACTTAAATGTGAGCTCTATATGGCCAGTGTTTGCTGTATATGGCCATTGTCTGCTTTATTCTAGTTATATTTAGTTTTGGTATTCTGTTTCTTCTTTACTGTCTGACGTGTATGACTTGCTCAGCTGGGCTGTCCCCTTATGTAAACGTGCATGTACTGTTATAGAGGGAGTGCCTAACTTTGGCATCCTCTGTTCGTATTGTCTTGAAAGGGAGCCAGAGGAAAATCCACACCGTGCTGCGTTTTTTTTTTTCCTCTCGTTTCCGTTAATGGTACGATAAACGGGGGCACAGAGAGAACGGTCCGCGTCGTCGCGGAAAGAAATCTGCTCGCTTGACGCGGCGATCGAGATCAAACGGATCAATACGGATCTTAACCGTCCCTTAGCTGGACCGGCTTTGCCTTTAAGCACATGTCACTTTCTAACGCCAAATAAATGTCATTCATGCTCAGGTGACATTCAATGTCCTCGATAACTTTTTTTTTTTTTTTTTTCTAACGTATATGTTCAGAGAGAACAACCCGTACTGTGATCCTTAGACCGATCGCCGCAAGTTCTCTATTTTAGGCGTAGACATATGAGCGGTGTAGTACGTCAAGGGCAGACCAGTACTAGATACCAGATCACTCTGTGGTACCGGGGTCCACAAATGTCAGAATAAGCCTTTGGACATCGTGTACAGATTTCTGTCTCTCTCTACTATCTATTTATATTTGACTCCTGTGTTTCCTGCCCCGTCAGACATGAGCACTTTTTGTACATTTGTAGACTGTTATCATTCTTACTGTCATTTGACCAAATTTTACACCTGTATCATAGAATGTATGGATGACAGAACATGTCAGTAGCAGATCTGTTCAAACGACGCTGTTTTTGTTGTATTTTCTGTACTGATTGCGTCAAGTGATATTTTGCACATACATAAAAACATTATATACTGGTATGGTGTCTGTGATTCGTTGGATGCAAGTGAGGAAAGATTTCCCATGAAAACATTCTGCACATCACTGTCCAAAAATCTCATGTTATATAACGCATGTTTGCTAATATAAGCTTAGAAAGGTCTTGGAAGTTAGTGGCAGTGAAAGGTAAGTCTGCCATATCATACCGAGGAACACTTTTAGAGCAGATTATGAAACACGACTGGAGGCTGTGCCCTCTTGCCTATTAATAGAGAAACGGTCACCAGACAGGGCTAAAAATAGTCTATGGCCTTTGATCTCTCCATCCCTAGTGCTCTCTAGTTGTTTACAAACTCCCCAAAATCCACTGATAATGTCTTTTCAGTAAATCACAGCATTTCTACATTCTGGTAACTCTAGATGGCGGTAGGAACCTATCTGAACCAGTGCGCGTGTGTGTGTGTATGTGTGTGTTTTGCCCAGTGAGTGGTTAATGAGTCTCTGTTATTAACCATATCCTCCAGCAAGAGGTGCTGTGTGAGAGGATTTGCACGTGTGGATGTCGGTTAATGGTTTTCCTCCAGGACAGCATATCTAGAGCAGCGTTGTTGTTTCAAATGACAGTTTCTCAAACAATGATTTATGAATAATTCAAAGCTCTTAGATGTAATTGTTCTATTTTGCTGAGGAGTCCCAGTTTTCTACATAAGGATTTTTTTAGTTTATTGGCTACCCTGGGGAAGACTCAAAACAATTGTTATGAACTCTCAGCGATTCTTTTTAGATTCATACCTTGGGAATTATTAATTCTTTGAGGATTTTTTTTTTTTGGATTTCTCCACAGAACTCATAGTATTATTATTAATTTTTTTCCCCTGGTCTTATGCATTATTGAAGGTTGAAAAAAGAACTTTTCATCACATGCTTGAAATAAAAAAAAGTTTTGTTATTTTTATTAATTAAATTATTTTTTGTAAAAGCACTTTATTTCACGGGTCCCTATCTCCATTTAATGATATGGAGGTTTTATTTAAAACACAATATTTAGTTTTACAAATTTACATACAAGGCTGAAGTTTACTAAGTGAAGTGGTTTGTTTTTGGGATCTGACCTTACACTTTGTGTGCTCCAAAGAAAAGTGTTAGTGTTTTTTTTTTTTTTTTCTTGTTCCTTTTTTTTTTCTTCTGCCAAACCAGTAGCCTGTGGAATATTCCCTACTCGCAATTCTGCTACATATGGGTCCGTGGGACATTGAGATTAGCTATGGAGATTTGTAACAGATGTAAAAAAGTCATGAAAACCATCAGATTCCCAGGAGATTCCACTAGCAGAGCTGAAGAGTCAGCTTATGGACTTCTCTGTTCTTACGCTCTGAGGCCTGTTAATTAAGATACTATATTAGGATGTTCTGAACCCTTACATAGCCTTAGGCTGTATCATCTCCGCTTGTGTTCTAATAAACGATAGTAATTTATGACCCTCGACCTTTTGCCATGGGCACAGGAGCTGAAGAAAGCTGCTCTTTGGATGAACCGTTAGCGTCTCTCAACATCAGTAGCTTGTTAAACACATTGAACTCATTGTGTTTCAGTTCTCCCTCTCTAATCAGTCATGATACTTCTCCTCTAGTGTTGTACTCCTTTTGATCTCTGAACAATGTGTGGGGATGTAAAGCACATTTTGATTATGGTGGGCAGCGCTGAAGCAATTGATGCAAAAAAAAAAAAAGAAAGAAAGAAAGAAAAGAAAAGAAAAAAGGCGTGACCCACATTCTCTGAGAAAACACAACTGAATTGGCCCATGCCTGCTATGAACCCTCTAATTACTGATTCCAGTCATGTCGCTCAAGGACCAGAGGGAGATATCATGTTAATCGTATAAAATTAGGCAAAAGCGACTGTTGTTTCTCAAACTGATGCATAGGGGGCGCTCTCGACCTGCGACTACAAAGGAAAGCGTTAAACCTTAAAAGAACCCTAGACTCTGCTGTGCAACAAAGACTGCTCGGTCCACGCCCCTCAATCATATCCCAGCCTCCTCCTTGAATTTCTTGTCCTAGATAAGAGACATTTACAAAATAAGTGTGATATAAGATTTCGGTCACGTAAAAGAAAAACCATGGCCTTGAGGCACTGGCCAATTTCTCCATTAGCAAACACACTGCACGGTAGATTTATGTCTGTCTCCAGTTTCTCAGATCAGTATGAGAGTGGTGAAGTTAGTCATCTTTGACCTCAACTAAACAATCTTGTTCTAGTAGTATATTTATAACTATATGTGTATATATTTGTGTGTATGTTTGATCCATATATAAGTGTAAGTAGACACAGCTTGTGGTTGCTAGAACCAAAACACGAGGTACAACTCATAATTATGAAACAATTATACAATTCACTTCTTAACTCACACATTCTACAGAAAGATAATGTTTTGAGGATCCCTAATAGACATTTGCTGTGAATGCAGTTTGTACTGACAAAAAAAAAAAAAAAAAAAAAAGAGAAGACTGAACTTTCTAGAACTCTAATGTATCCAATAATATGCAGCAGGACATCTCAGAGCCTTCTGAGTGCATGCTGATTGAAAGGCAGCACATCACTAATGTTTGAATGGCCTCATTCCCTAGCTTTCTACATTCTGCAGACTACACACTCCTTACCCCAGAGACAAAGAAGCCTTCCCAATGCTGTGAACAAAGGGGGTGAGAAAAAGTCTAATGTAAGCAAGAAGAGTGGTTAAGAATAGATTAAAATAGACAGGTGAAGAGGAGGAGGAGGAGGAGGAGGAGGAGGTGGAGAGGCAAGTAAGCTTGGAAGATGGGCAAGGGAGGGGTAGGAAAAGAGGACTTATAGATGAGAAGAGGGAGAATGGGCATAAGGAGTGAGGCAAAAAAAAGTGGTGGACTGTAAGAATCTCAGTGAAGATGGAGAAGATTTAAGCGAGCACTCGCTTTTGGAGATAAATATGAAAATGTAGGAAGATAGAAGAGAGAGACTGAGGGATGTAGGAGGTAGAGAACAGACTTTTACTGAGACTGAATTTATACGTTATGTTTTTTGCCTTGTCATATTTAAGAGAGATGGATATCCAATGATCTCATTAGAAGCTTTAAAGGACAAATGAAAGAGAAATGGGGTCCCAGATGTTTCCATACATCACCTCTGGTGTATCAATGACATCCTCAGTTAGATTTGATGAGTGTAAATGGGGGTGAATTTCAACATTATGCCCGTTGGCTTGTGTTTAAAACACACCAAGCTGCACTGCACTGGACCATCTGAAGGCCACTGGCCAGAATTTTCAAACCAGTACAAGACAAAGGGACTTTTATTTTACTTCTGTTTAGCCTCTTCATTTTAATACAGTGCTTTGCTTCAAAAGCCCCTCCAGAAAACATATATCTTCTTTTTAAAGCTATTAGGAACAATTTAGCTTTTGGGCTTTGCGTTATGTTTTTCTAACTCAGATCTTGAGGGCACGACTGAAGCCCTTAGAACCAACAGAATTGCAAAGTACATTTGTACGCTAAACCGATACGCCGAAAGCTAGTGGCTCGATAATTGTGCAGCTTACAAAGAATGATTTGTGATGGCTCTAAGATAGACTTCAGTTAGAACCAAGGGATATTTGGAGGGTATTGCAGTAATGGGGTTTGCTTTCTTTCTTTCTTTCTTTCTTTCTTTCTCTCTTTTTTTTGAAGATGAGAATGTATCGGGTACACAAATAGGCCTACTGAACAGTGACCTTGGGACTTGTGCATAGGGCAACACTAACAACATTTCAACAGCAGTTCCCCACACTGTTCCGACTGTGTTGTCAGAGGAAATCACTGGAATTGGCTATGATGGGCTGATGAGGTGACAGTTGTCTGAATGTTTTCCGTCTAACCTTCCCAACCCTCCGTTCGCTGCCACACGTTAGAGCAAAATTCCTGTGACTGCCAAGGTCACTCCGACTTACTGACACGGACGTGTCAGTTTCACGGGAGGTGAAGGTGGGGTAGAACATGAGGTTCCGATTGTCAGCCTTTCTCTAGATTGACACAGAGCTGCCTCGAGCTAGCACTGGTCAAAAACACGTGAGGATGGACCCACTAGTTTGTGTTGGCTTCACTGCTACAAGAGAAGAAAAGGATTCAAATGATCTGTTTTCACTTTGTCATAGCTGATATAGTAATTCGACTGAGTTTTGAAGTCCTTGGAGTTTTTAGCTGAAACACAAAGAGTGCCCCACACTCATCACACTGTCTCGTCATTCTTTGTGTGAAAATTCTCCAATAGGTACATATATATTTGACAGTATTTGTTATTGCCAGTGACATTTTGCAATACACAGTGAGAGATTTCTGTGTAATATCGCAGCTAGACACCCATGTGGTTATGTTTGGAAATACACAGGCTTTAGAGAAGTGCGGAAAATAAATCAGGGAACATTGTTAATGTTGAGTCTCGTCAGCTGAACAAGTAACTTTTTCCCCCAAAGAAAAGCATGGTTGACTGTTAACGTGATATAAAACAGCGGAGATGAGATGGCAAAATGATGATATGCAGCCATCAGTTTGTACAGGAAAAAAAAAAAACACCATTTCATATCCCAGTCACAAGATGTTCATCACATGCTTTTGTAAAGCATGTCTTAAAACCTGAATACTCTTCCTCCACAGAGTACTGAGGCAGTCAGTGAGAACCTACTCTGAAGACATTAAGACAGTGGCTGAACTTTAAACCATGACTCAAGAACACCACTCAGGAGGGTGGTATAGCAGACCACTAACATACCATTACACAGATGTAACCGTGTCAGTGACTCTCACAGCAGTTACGTAGTGAGAGGTCTGTACTTCATACAATATTAGCTGATTTGATCTACAGTGATTGCCCCCCCCCCCAAAAAAAACAAAAACAAAAACAAAAAAACAAAATAAAAACTGTCCTAGTTTCTTATTTCGGTATTTAAGATTAACCATTAATTGTTTACATTTGAATGTGGAGCTAGTTTCAACATTACGCAAGGCATAAAACAAGATTAAATAAAATCTGATAGATTGGAAAGAGGTGGGAGAGAGACAGAGGGGAGAGAGTTGGCGGTATTTCCATGTCTTGCTTGTGGTAAATAATAGACAAAACAAAACATTTGAATGCTTGTAATGTGAAAATGATTCGTTTGACCTGTATTAAATCCTAAGCCTTTTTATGTACGAGGCACATATGACAGAACACAAATGAATTTTCAAAAATACTCTGTTTTTGTTTTTTCACTGTTCTGTCACTAAACAATGGCCTGTTTTATCAGTCCTCTCCTATGGAATTAGCATATATAAATCCACATTTTAATTTGCACCTTTATGATCCTGGACTGACTCAATCAATAAATTGCTTCAGACAACAACAACAAAATTATAATGATGATGATCAAGAAGAGGATGATTATTACTACTACTTA
The DNA here is from genome assembly GCF_902362185.1 of Chanos chanos. Lineage (NCBI taxonomy): Eukaryota > Metazoa > Chordata > Actinopteri > Gonorynchiformes > Chanidae > Chanos > Chanos chanos. The sequence goes on from NC_044501.1 coordinate 12,940,894, forward strand.
CTCTTGTACTGCTTTTTAATTATTATTATTGGTACTTTGACTACTATTATCAGTTTGAGTGTTTGTTCTGTTCTTGCTCTCCCTTTAAATAGAACCGCAGGCTGCAGATGATAGAAAAGCCCCTTGGATTGAAAAGAACTGAAAAAAAAAATTGAAAGTTTAAAGATTAATGCCCAGCTTATAAAAAAAACAGCTGGACAATATCCAGGCTTTTTATTCAGTAATTTCAATATATTTCCAAAAGAGATATTTTTAAAACAGCACAGTTCAACTGACTTCTCAGAATTTGTATTCACCATCCCTCATGACATTTTGACTCTATTGAGTAAAAGAAATAGTTCACTCCACAAGTGCTTTTGTGTTTGAAATAATGCTTTTTTTATACAGGCCATTATGACACAAACCAGCTAGACATGCTCGTTACCAAACTGTGTAGGACACGTCTAATTGGAAGGGTCAGCTCACAGTTCAAATTAGCTACCAATTTACAGTCAGAAAACTCCCTAGGGGCAATCTACAACTTAAAAACCTAACTCCAGCGCTTATATTTAGCATGTCTGAGAGTGGCCGAAGCCAAATAGCAAATGCAAACAAAAGACGCACTGTAAGGACTTTCAAAGGGCCTGGAGCCATTTCTCCTCCTGCAGAAGGACGACAAAAAGCGTGGAATACAAACACACAATAGCAGAGAGCTGTTAATAACTGCTAATAGACAGATACACAACTGTGCTCCCCCCAGGGCATACTCATATCAGGATGGCCACAGTTGCACTTTTGCCACAGTACAGGGTTTGGTCTACAGGAGAGATTGCTACAGAACTGTATGGAGTTAGAAAGCTGCCAAAATGTCACAAACACACAGAATGTTTTACAAATACCCCATGATTTGCAAACAAACAGAATGCGCACTTATAAATGCCCCACAATTCGCAAATATGCACACCATGCTTTACAAATACAACACACACCTCTCAAACAAACACAATGTGCTTTGCAAATACTGTACAAAACACGGCTATCAAAAAAATACAGTGTGTTTTACAAATACAAATGCTACTTACAAACAAAGGCAGGGCATGTTCCACAAATGTAAAGAAGGAATCCAAATAAATAGGCAACAGTTTGCATGTATGTGTCATCACTTTTACAAATGCAACACTTTTTTTTTTTTTTGAAAAGTACACCGCAACACGTCATTTGTGGATCATGTGACTTTTGGCACTGTTATTCCGCTTGCATGACTTGCAAATGCAGATGCCTGATTCTCTCACAAATGGGCTGAGCACCAAAACAGCAGGTGGCACAACAGGGATATCTGCCCTCCATTCATCTCACTTAGCCTTCCAAAGGAGTTGCCTCGGATTTCTCCAGATCAGTCAGAGCGCATGGGGATGGTGTGTCAACATGAGCGGTCGTGTCAATATTGTTATCTTTATAAAAGATATGGTCGACAAGACCTTGGGCCGACGCTGGTGGCATGCCAGGCCCACCCAGGTCTTCTGGCAGACCTATCTGTGCTGCAGATCATAGGGCCAGTCTCCACCTCCGCCCAGGAGTCAACCCCACAGCTTCCCCCATCGTACCAGACGGTTCCCGACGGAGTACAATGAAGCTACAGCATTATAAAGGGGAAGAGCCACCAGAGACTTACCTCATCCAAGTGCAGCTGGCCTCCCAGCTTAACGCATGGTCAGCGAAAGAGACAGCGGTCCATGTCGCCCTCACTTTGGAAGGCAAAGCTCTGTAAATTCCCACAGCTCTCCAACCAGTGGAGCGATTCAACTGGCCAACCACTGAGAGAGTGATACCGCACCGTTTTGGCTGCCATGTATATGCTGATGATGCCAGAGACAAGCATGTCAGACACTGAGGAAAAGAGGGAGAGAGTCTGGGTGTCTACACCGTGGATCTCCGCCTTTACACACGGCGTGGGTACCCCACCTTCGACGCCACGACACAGGAGGAGATTGCTGTCCAAGCCTATTTGGAGCAGAGCAGGTTGAACATGTGCTGCTCATGGGAGATCGTTCCCCAAGCACGAGGCACTGAGTGTGCCAGGCAGGCTACAAGGGGAGCGACGAGGAAGAAGTGACCTGCCAGATCACCACCACACCTCCACAACAACTGTGGCAGGGAACCAGAAGAACAGCCTGGCAATCTACGGAGGGACATTATCGATGCAGAGAACTGGGCCACGTTGCATGCCACTGCCCGGTGCCGGCAACACGAAGCCTAGCACCTCAGCCACCACTAAACTAGAGTGGGGTGGCGCAATGGAGGAACTACCACCCGCAAACAACTCTTCCTCCCTCGCCAAGTCATCACTGCAACTCGGCCATCCGAGCCAGACGCATGGACTATACCTGGACTGCAACCTTAATGGCACCCCATGCAGAGCCCTGGTGGACACGGGTCCACCCCAGAACCCTACCTGGTACGGATGGCCCAAGATCATGGGGTTGCAGACCCACTATGATCGTATAACCACAGTCATCAGTGAATGCACCAAGATACAAGGAAAAAGATCTCTGGTGATCACTGCCAGCCACATCGTTGACCACCAGTTCGCCACTATAGCCAGCCCACTACACCAGCTGATCCAGAAAGGCCAGGCATTCCAGTAGGGTGAGGACTGAGCCGCTGCCTTTAATAATGTTCCCTGCACAGCTCTAGTTAGCACTTGTTGGGGCTCCCGTGCTGTCCTATCCAGACCCTCGGCGACTGTTCATTGTGGACCCCGATGCCAGCAATGTGGGTTCCGGCACAGTGCTGTCCCAGGAGAGAGAGCATGGTGACCTACTACAGCCACTCTCTCAGCCGACCAGAGAGGAACTACTGCACCACCCACCAAGAGCTGCTGGCCATCATCCTGGGGATCCACCACTTCCGGCCCTACCTCTATGGGAAGAGATTCCTCCTGCACACCGACCATGCATCCCTCACCTGGCTCCTCAACTTTAAGGAGTCAGAGGGGCAGCTGGCCCGGTGGCTAGAAGCTCTACAGGACTACAACTTTGAGCTTTGAGATCCGCCATCAGGCTGGCCATCTCCATGCCATTGTGGACGTCTTGTCCCGACGACCCTGTGAGGAGGAAAAGTGCTGGAACTGCCAGCACGCTGAGGACCAGGTGTGCCCAAGGAACTATACAGCAACCGGGGTGGAACTTCATGGCTAGAGTGTTTGGTGAGGTCTACCAGTGGCTGTGTATTAAGAAGATCTGGACTACACCACTACATCCCCAGAGTGACGGGCTGGTTGAACATTTCAACCATACCCTGGCCACCCAGCTCGCTTTCCTGACCAACTTCCGACAGGAAGACTGGGACCTGCACTTGCATCTGGTCCTGTGGGCGTACTAAATGGCAGTTCAGGAATCCATCAAGCACATCCTGCAGCGCTAATGTTTGTGGCAGCTGCACCATCATTGTCCTTGGCAGGTTGAACTTCTTCAGCTGCTGTAGGAAGTACATCCTCTGTTGGGCTTTTTTGATGAGAGAGCTGATGTTCAGCTCCCACTTGAGGTCCTGGGAGATGATGATGCCCAGGAAGCAGAGGGACTCCACACTGTTGTCTGGTGAGTCATGCAAAGTGGGTTATGCAGGAGGTCCACTACCATCTCCATTGTCTTTAGAGCACTGAGCTCTGGGTTCTTCTGCCTACACCAGGTCACCAGATGATCAGTTTCCCACCTGTAGATGGACTCATCCCCACCAGAGATGACACCTGCAAACTTCAGGAGCTTGACAGAATCGTGACTGGTAGTGCAGCTGTCAGTGTACAGGGAGAAGAGTAGGGGGGACAGGATGCAGCCTTGAGGGGAACCGGAGCTTATGATCAGAAAGGTGTACTTCCCCAGATTTATGTGCTGCTTCCTGTTAGACAGGAAGTCAGTGATCCAACTGCAGGTGGAGTTCGGCAAGCCCAGCTGGGAGAGCTTGTCCTGGAGCAGAGGTGGGATGATTGTATTGAATGCGGAACTGAATTCTACAAACACGATCGTGGCGTAGGATCCATGAGAATCCAAGTGCTGGAGGATGAACTGCAGGGCCATGTCGACAGCATTGTCCACAGAACTGTTGGCTCTGTAAGCAAACTGCATTGTGTCCAGGAGAGGGTCAGTGATAGATTTGAGATGGGACAGTACCAGGTGCTCAAATGACTTCATTACTATAGAGGTCATGGTGATGGGTCTGTAGTTGTCCAGTCCTGTGATCCTGGGCTCTTTGGGGATGGGTATGATGGTGGAGGTTGTGAAGCAGGCTGGCACATGGCATGTATCCAGTGAGGTGTTGAAAATGGCTGTTAGCACTGGAGACAGCTGGTCAGCTCAATGCTTCAGTGTGGATGGGAGAGGCTCCAGGCCGGCTACTTTGTGGGGGTTCTGACGCTTAAGCATCTTGTTAACATCCCTCTCCAATATACAGAGGTGGACAAAGTACACAACCCCATTACTTGAGTCAAATTATACATACTCCTGGTCAAAAGTTACTCCAATACAAGTGAAAAGTTGTTCAGTTAAATTTTTACTTGAGTTAAAGTACTGGAGTACTTGCTTTTAAAAATACTCAAAAGTACTGAAAAGCACTCAAAAATTCTTTTTAATGTCAACACATTGTTGTATTGTTGCCACAATGCATTTACTGAACCTACTGAATGCACTGACTTGCTTGTAGAACCTGTAGAATAAAAAGCTTGTGGAATATGCTACAAAGTCTATGGAAGCACAGTTGAATTGAATGTTTCTTATATAAAAGACAGTGTATAGCTTCAATTAATTAGGCCCTTGGTTAACTCAGATTGGCCTTAAAAGGATAAACACGTCATAATGTCATAGGCTAGGTTAACTTTACTTCTACTACATAGCATTGCCTGGAATGTGAAACAGCTGGATGACCCTCGTCACCGCTTGATTCCCCCACCTCCCTTTACCAGTAACGTTAACTCTGCATTTTCGCTAGCTAACTATTTATTCACACAGGACCTGGTGTTATGTCCCAAATGGTTTTCAAGCTAACTGGTTTTTGTACGTGTCCACACGCTGTGTTAACAGTAGCAGTTGTGGTCTGCCTCTGTCACCAGATTCGTTACGCATTCACAAACATATTAATCGCGATTTTCAAGTTTCCTCAAGTTGCATCAGTGTACTTATCGTTTGCAGACCTGAAAGTGTCCCAATCAGTGCAATCCCAGCACACGCACAACTCCTCCGCTGTTTCACTACTCCACATTTTTGACCTCCTCACAACAGGTTTAGAAAGTTTTAATTTCTGCCTATGTACGGGAATAAGACGGACCATCGCATGATCAGAGTGTCCCAGTGCGGCACAGGGCAAGGCGTTGCTGATAGTTGTGTAACAATGATACAGAATATTCTCCTCGGACATTTGATAAACTGTTTGTATCTGGGGAGATCCTGATTTAAGTTACCTTTGTTAAAGTTGCCAAAGACAATAACCAGGGAGTCTGGGTTTGTTTGTTCCACATCCAGTATCTGGTTGGCAAGCATCCACTCTGCTTCACACACGTTGGCTTGCAGTGGAATGTAAACACCGACCAGTATAACGGACACAAACCCTCAGGGGGAGCAGAATGGTCTATAGTTCATGAAAAATGATTCTACGTCAGAAGAACAGTAATGCCAAATCACTGTCACATCATTGCACCAGCCATCATTGATAAAAAAAAACAGATTCCACCACCTTTTGTTTTGCGTGAGAATTCTGTGTCGCGATCAGCGTGGAAAAGTTGGTAAAGTCATGCAGCTGCAGCACCGAGTCTGGTACAGATCTACACAGCCATGTTTCCATGAGGCACGAAACACAGGACATGGAAAAGTCAGTGTGTCTTTGACATTTTGGCAGCTTTCTAACTCTATAGAACTGGTCACAATTCCCCTCCTGTTAGTAAACGCAAACAATAGTTAAAAATTGAGTAGTATTACAAAAAACAATATCTTCCTGAAGAGTTCACCTCTAATGGGTTCTGGTCTACAGTGAAACTCAAGTAGACATACAGTTATGGTCCATAGAAAATGATTCCATGGAGAAGGCCTGTGGATTTTGGTGTGATATCTATATTTACCATGTTTTCCTCCTTGGGATGGTGTGGCAGGGTTATGAGGATGGGGAAATGAAAGCCGTAACCGCACCTGCGTCCCATCCCACACCTCCACCCCTTCCTGTCCTTTATCTATGATCAATGATTTAAGAGACACTGCAGTCACAAGAGGGATGGCCATTTTTCACCAGCAGCAGGTTTTCCAGAACACTCCGCAGGCCTTTTCTCTTTTCCTTTGAGCTTTGGATATCATCTAGACCTAATGTTGTCCTCTAGTGAACATACACACGTACCCCATATTCCACTGTGTTTATGACTCTCACAGAGCACACACACACACGCACACACACAAACACACACAAACTGCCCACATTCTTATAAATATGGTTTCATAATTCATAGGAACAAAGAAACATTTCTCTTGAAGCGTCACATCACACTCCAAACTCTCTATTCATGTGTGATGCCGCAAACCTTCCCAAGAACAGCCAGTGGGCCCTGGTTTATAAGAATGAATAAGAAAGAATATAGAACATACTATATATGCTCTCCTTCACAAAAGTAGAAAAAAAAAGGTTATTGGAAAATAAGTTGGGGAATTTGTATAAGAGGATTAAGGCAGGAATGGGAAGTTAATAGAATCTGATTGGCAGTGCATGCATCCCATAAAAGAATCACTCTGTATGGACAAGGAGCTCTATTCTGCCCAGAGAGAAGAGAGAGAGAGAGAGAGGGAGAGAAGAGAGAGGAGAGAGAGATAGAGAGAGAGAGAGAGAGAGAGAGAGAGAGAGAGAGAGGAAAAAGCGTTTAATAAGAGTCAGACCCCTAGTTCCTCAATGCAATTACCGTGTTGGCCACATCTGCCCCATCAGAGGGACACAGCTGAGAGCAGAGCAGACCTCTATATATCTGTTTCTGTGTGTGTGTGTGTGTGTGTGTGTGTGTGTGTGTTTGTGTCTGAGCAAGACAGAGAGAGAGAGAGAGACAGAGGGAGAGAAAGAAAAGGAGAGAACGAAGGTGAGCAAGAGATAGCAAATATATCTTGTGAAGTCGCAGTCTTTTTCTGGTACCTAGGACTGATACAGCCTTACATCTCATTGTAAACGCTTGTAACACAATTCTCTGACAACACGTCGTCCTTTTGCAGAGTGTAAACAGTCTACATATATGAGATTTGTTGGATCTCTCCCTGTGTATAACAAGTCAGTCTTGGACTGAATAAACAGAAGAAACTGTACATAGTGTCCCTTTGTCTTTGAGAGATTTTCGTGTTCTTTTTGGTGATCTGAGCTGTCATGTAGTTTTCCATGCAAAAAGTGCTGTGTCACTCAACACGCTCTACAGATGGTCATAAACAGCAACAACAACACACTATAAATTTTCAGAAGAACAGATTGTAAACATGAGCAGCTGATTCTCACAGCTGTACTGACAAGGGCTAGTATCTTCATCAGAACTTTGACATTTAACATAAACAATTGGCAAATCAGGTCACTGACCATCATGTTGTTTTTCAGAGGTTACGGTGAATGTCACATAAAAGCTTCAACTGTCCTTAGTTTTCACAATTACCCCTACTGTCTTAGACAGTGACTGCAGCTATGGCTTCTGTCTTCTATTGGGAGAATCAAATATCTTAGTTCACCTTCAAAACCTGCATGAGATGAGGCCGGTGTGACCTGTTTTAAATCTACTGACCAGCAGAAGTTACAGATCATCAGAATAGACAGAATAGACTGAGTGCAAGTGGCAGCGTTGTAAAGTTGTTATATTGCGGTAAAGCAGTACAATATTAAAAGGATACATTCATGTTATAATGAAATTCATGGTATGTAATCTGAAATTGTGCCTTGCCTGTCGGCAGTATTGTTAAATAGTTAGTACAGCGACAGAGAATTCTGTTTATTACGTTTAAATGTTCCACAAGGGATTCCGGTGGTTTCTCCCTAATGATTAACTGTTTGTTATTATGTATACAGTTCAAGAACGTACATGATAGTAGGACAACAATCTTCTCCTGAAACTTGATTAATATGCATGATAGTCAGTTTGTCTGGGAAATTTTATAGCAAGAATTGTTGGTCGGATGCTTCAGCATCAATGTAGACCAGCAATTTCCCTACACAGTTTAAGAAAGAGAGTAACACCACATTCTCTGGTACATTACCATTATTTTTACATTTAAATCCTAGGCATCACTTTAATTACATGCAGTTCATAACTGAAGCCTTTAGCTTCAAAACTCAACATCAGAAGTAAAGCACTGCAGACATTGACAAAGTCAGGTTATTTCAGGGCTTGAGCAATGTGAAGTTAAAGAACCTCAGAGCCTTTGGTGAAAATCCACTTTACAGTGCACTATTCTTGTATAACTGCAAAGCCACTGGAAATTTCTCTATCAAATTGAGCAGCGTTTCTGTTACCTGCAGGGTCTGAGTAGATGTCATACTTAACAGTAGTGTGACAATAAATCATAAAAATATTAATAAGACCATGTATTTCTGCAAATTATTCTGCCTGAATTAGGGCACTTCAATGTAATATGTTATTCTTACTCTGTCACCTCTGATCAGTCCTTCTCCCACGATTAATACAAACTTTAGGAGATGTCACAAAATTAGACAGTAGAAAGTTACAATAATATATAATCATCCAACAGAGCTCGATAAATGTTACACAATGAAGTCCCATGACACACTGGCTCTACAAAAACATGATCATATAAACCTCCGCACCATGAGACCGGTTTGTTGTTTCCATAGAAAACATTGCTGAAAAGTTTTAGCCTCAATGTAGGTCATGTTTCCCTTTGGAGAAGTTGAAGGAGTGAATTATTATTATAAATGATAAATGTTCCATGTGGAGAAGTCAAGACAAAACAGGACACTTCCATAAACCATTTTACTCAGTAATTCTGATACTTAATATCCGCCGATCAATTAATTAACTCCCGGTATAAAAACCCTCAGAACAAAAAGATGGTGACTGTGATTAGTTACGGAGATGTGTTTTGTGATAAGTCAGTCATGATTTCTGAGACTTGCTGCAACAGACAAACATCCAGTCAACAAGACAAAGAAGAAGGAGAAAAATGATGTAAAAAAAAAAAAAAAAGCAGGTACAGTAAAGAATAGGGTGCAAAAATCAGTATCAAAATGCTGTTTACAAGAGGATTATAGAATTAGACCAGTTGGGGTGGGGGTGGGGGCTAGGGTGGGGGTCAGAGTAAAAACGAAAAGCTAAATGGAAGACATGTAAAGAAACACAGTGCCTTAGAGGGGGGAGAGTCTTAGAGCTTCCTTGTCGAAGAGAACAGAGTGAGTCTTTCTCAATAGGAAAGATCACAGGGTCACGCGGAATCACTCCAACATAATTAATCAGTGCGGCTGCCTTCGCCTTGGCTCCTGGGTGCTTTGACTTGGCTGGTCTCCAGGCCCAACAGAAAAAAAAAACCCTTAGAGTGTCTGAAAGAGCCTTGAGAACTCAGAAACACAATAGGGAAAATATCTCAGTTCATCCACACGTTAACACCAACACCTACATGGAGCAGAGCATAAAGCACTGGGCCTGCTTCTACATGGGAAGGTTGCTTTTCTGAGCAAATAATGCCCTGGAGATTAACTACAAGGCTTTTCAGAGCTGGTGGTATTCTAGCTTTTGGTATTCAAATCGCCTTATGATAATAAAAGCTATCCATATAATCTTGTGGTATTACAATAGGGATAGCCAAACCTGGACTTAGAATCTCCCTCGGTACAAAAAATATCTAATTCCGTACTTCCATAACAGCCTCTTGGTCTAGTTATCACGATCAAGGGGAATTCTACAGGACTGATCACGCTGGAGTTCAGTTCATGGATTTATGTGGATTACAAAACCCATCGCAATGTCCACTCAATGTCACACACAATGTCTAAGGAATCAGAGTTCAATCTACGACTTTCCTGCACTTCAGATAAATGAAAGCTGAAAAATCTCCAGATTGCCATCTCTCTCTCTCTCTCTCTCTCTCTCTCACTCACACTCACACACACACACACAAAACATGAGAGGACTCCATTGTTGTGTTTTCTGCTTGATCTTTGTGTCAGCTGGCTAAAGCTGATGTGTTTCCACTCTGCCTGCAGTGTGTCCTCCCTCCAGTCTACCCATACGAGCCACCCAAGAGTGGCTGAATCTAAGGCAGTTGACCAAGAGAAATGAGATCTGGATCTATGTGTGTCTTCTAATTGTCTCCTGAATATCTTCACATCACAGGGCCAATAAAATGTGATTTTTGGAACAATGTTGCTTTTGGAACATTGAGTTCTTGCCCCAATCACGTAGCAGCTGTTAAATAGAACTTGATACAATTCTTTCGGATGAAATGGCTGTTTCATAGTTATGGAACGGTTAGAAGCAGTCGCAGGAAATGTACAAATTCACATTTCTTACCAATTAAATCATGCTACAAGCACTCTGTCAGGAACTAAAATATGTCTCCATCACGTCAACAGGTGGTATTTTTAGCATCCAAAATGAGACTATGGTAGACCTGCTGTCCAGCCCACTTTGTGATGTGTTTTTATATTCAAACTGAGAAACCGAATGATGCATGACACGTATTCTCCCCTCCCCCTATCCTTCCACCTCCCGAAACTCACAGCACATTCTCACACAGATACAGGTATTGTTATAAAAATTTAACAAAGGGTACGCCTGTTTTGGAATCACAGCTTAAATCCTTTTAGCTGAGAAGAAGCCGCAGGCAAGCGTTCCCCATGGCTGCACAGACAAAGGGTCGTGTTCTTCGCTCTACAGTCCACCATAAACCACAAGAAGCAACTTGTGCAATGATTAACACAGTCCCCGGGCTACGCCAGACTTTGTGTCTGCATTATTGGATCCAACAGGGCTTGAACGTGCCAGGGTGTCCAAGATACTGAGGAAGTTTGAGGAGGAAAAGGGGGCTGATGGTGTCACCTCTAGACATCACCTTGTCAAATTAAGGCAATAATAGTCCATTAATGAGCTCAAAGGCTGGAGAAGATAGCAGTGGAAGGACCCCACACTGGGACACATCTGTAAGCCCACCAGCAATGCTGACAGATCTGACACTGGCCTTCGTTGCAAAGAACAGGGGTTAATTGAAAGGTCAGTCTTTTTGGAGATGGCTGTAGATAAAGGAGAGTAAAAGTCCATCCCACCAGTGTGTGTTTCTTGAAGTATCTTGAAAAACTACTCACGTTCTAAAGGTACCGTTTTTGGTGATCTGTAGCATATGAGTGGTTTGTAATGTGGCAGGGGGAGTGTTATGCTAGATAACAAAAAGACAAGGTACAGAAGAGTATGCCAGTGGAAAGTTCTGGCTTTCTGTGGCATATTTACGTTAAATACACACACACACACACACACACACACCATACACACACAAATTTTTACATTATTCAGTAACTTTGTTTTCACTTTTGTAACTTCTACTAAAAATGACATGACTTTTGTTGCTCTTTGGCAAGAGAATTCCGTATTTTCATAGTGAGCTGAGAAGAGTGAGGTTTGGAGAAGAGGAGATACAGAGGTTTCAAACAGAGAACGCCTTGAGTCGAGGACTGTAATCGAATTTATTCGGTTCGTGATCCACGGTACATCATGCCTCAGCTTTTTGCTCTTGAACCAAACCTTCTTTCGATAGCTGAGATGATAACCTTTTGTGAACATGGCCCTCACGTAAACCCTATTTACAGTAATGCCTCTTTAAAGTCTAACAAATGCATGGGCATGAACCATGCTCTGATTCATCCCCGTGCCTTGTTGGCAATCTTTTCAGCATGAAAACCACTCCTCCACACTCTAAGATGAATGAATGTAAAATTTCAGATAATATTGTTGGCGGGGGGAAAAAAAAAGAGGAAAAGCAAAATTCAAAGAAAGAGTGCAGTTTAAAAGACTGTAATCTCAGTGTCCAGTAAATATAGCTTGTTTTATCTTTGTGGGCTTATAGCTTTGACTGTGTGTTACGTGTTTGTGGTGAGGATCAGTAAGAAACAATGCAGCAGTGACGTACAGACTACAGGATCTAAGAGCACTTACCCCCCCACCCAAGGATAAAAAAAAAGTGTTGTTAGCAGAAAAGTTCGTTTTGAGTCACACAGTTTGTCAACGCTCCTATCTCTGGGCCCAATCTCAGTGTGACAGAGATGCATATCTGGTCCTTACCACGACGGATATGCTTAGACAGTGAGAAGAATGCAAAGCTCACAGACTATTCCACAGAGCAACTTCAGAGCAATCACTTCTGCAGCCAAATCGTAATGGCCTGAAAGATTCTCAAACACATGATTATGTTTGCTTTCTCATGGACTCTTACTGATAACAGCCAAAAACACACGCATGCGCGCACGCACACACGCACACGCACACACACACACACACACACACACACAAACAGACACTAAGACATACACTTTTGAGAGGTTTCTTTCTCTCTTATTACACTTCAGTCTAAGGGTGTAGCTAACTAATATACTCAAATGTCTCAACAGAGACATAAAAAGGGAGAAAAATGGAACTATTGCCCAGAATCTGCTGAGTGTAACAAAAGACATTTCACAAATTAATTTGTACAACCACTTTTCTTGGCGAGCGACAAGGCAAATATCTGTCTAGCGATGGAGCTAAGATATCTCCTACCGGCCCATGTAGTTTCCTCCCCATTCAGGTGGGACCTCTGTCCAGACATTATCAATCAAACACTCACACATCTGCTGAAGGCTGATAAATGTGTTATAAGACGTGCATGGCTGGAAAAAATCAGCAGCAGGTGGACAATCTCATAGGCTGCACAGACTAAGACAGATGAGACAAATTAAAGAGAGAGAGAGAGAGAGAGAGACAGAGAGAGGGAGAGAGATGGGTTTTGTCGTCCACATAAGTCCACAACTAAACGCCAAGGTGACCAGTCCTTCACAAGTGAACTCCCTTTGATAGCTTTTTTTGTTTTGTTTTTTAATCCAGTATGTTTTAGGTTTTAGTTGTGCCGTTTTTTCAGTATTTTTTTTTTTTTATTTCAAAACAATTTTAGTTCTTTCAGATTGGAGGTAAAAGTAATTTGAATTTCGATATAGTTCGTTTTTCTTACACGGACTCTTACTCTACTTCATGGGCAAAAATATACGTTTGGCTTTACAGCATTTGAAGTAAAGTAAACTTCGGACAGCTAAAGTGAACTTCCAATAAGAGCATCAATGCTCCAGGAGAAAAGAAAACACCGAAATCAGTCTGACAACTTAATATTTGCGCCAACTTCGTCTATATAAATCTGCACGCAAACACTGCACGCAAAATAAGCGCATCCTTCTCTTTTCCCCATCCCTTCTTAACCGCCCACTCCACGCTCTAGGCACATATCGGGTACGCTCCTCGAGATGTGTTCTGTAGGAGGGGTCGACAACAGGCCATATGTAACTAAAGACGGTGCCTCATACATAACTTTTTAAACGAGTTGTGGCTCTTATTAGTTGTCAGGAGTTGCTGGGAGTGCGTTGCAAAGAGCGCTACTATTAATCACAATGATGTCTCGAACCGTGATATTAAAGTTAATTTGACAGTGAAATGGAACAGATTCATTGTGCGACACTACCAGAATATTTTTTTTCTTACGCTTCTGTGACGACGTCGAGAGTCAAGACTTTAAATTATTTTTAAACAGTGGTTGGATATCATAATTTCATTTTGTGCGGCAACTGGAAGCAGGTAACTTCTATTTTCACTCTCACTTAACAATGATAGGCTCTTTTTAAACAACTCCAAACAATAATTTGAGTCGAGGTAGTTATTAGAGCGCCACTTCACCGATACCGATGGGACTCAACAGGTTAACTATCTTTATAGGCTAGCAGTTGCCGTAGTTAATAGACTACTGCTCGTATTGTTTAAAAACGTTATCAAAATTATTTCATTATTGGTTTTCATCTTCACAATTACTATTCTTCATAATCTTTTTTTTCTTTCTACAACATATCAGAAAATGGCAAGGATCACGTTCATATTGTGTCATCTGGTTCTCCTCACGGGACATTTCCTTCTGGTTTGCGCTCAAGTCAAAGATTCCAGTCAGAGACAACATTCCCACGACGCGCCCTCGGGACCGGCGTCTCCCACTTTTAAACCTGGAGGCAGCAAGGACAGTTTCATGAATTACAATGTCTCCATTCCGCGGCGGCCCAGAATCTTGCCACCTATGTGCACAGGACCTACAGAAATCAGGGACACTTTCAAATACATCAATACAGTGGTGTCTTGTCTCGTGTTTGTGGTTGGAATTATCGGTAACTCTACGTTGCTTAGAATCATCTATAAAAATAAATGCATGAGGAACGGCCCTAATATCCTAATCGCGAGCCTGGCATTGGGCGACCTGTTGCATATCGTCATAGACATTCCTATTAACGTGTATAAGGTGAGTCCAAGCAGAATACATATAAAGTTCTTCCTCACTCAAGTATTACTATTGTAATTAGATAAATTAATTTAATCATTTCAGTTCTGAAGCCTCATTGATTGCTTTTTTTTTTTAAATTGATTTTAAGATCTGCTGTCATTCTTATTTGTGGAAGCAGAGTGTAATGTTAATGGTAATAACAGTAGTAACCAATGGGTTGCAATAATCTCTTTCTTTCTTTCTTTCTTTCTTTCTTTCTTTCTTTCTTTCTTTCTTTCTTTCTTTCTTTTTTCCTTCCTTCCCTCCTTTCTGTCTTTCTTTCTTTTTGAATCTTTTTAACCAAGCACTCAAACTGTTGGATTCAGCGATACATGTTTTGTTTAATACCAGTTATACAACCCCCCCCCCCCCCCAACCCTGATTAAGAGACCTGGGATACATTTAATTCTTACAATGCTGGCAATGTTCATGTTATACATGGCTGCACACAGGCCCATGTGCTTTGTTTAAAAGAAATTGTAAGAACAGTGATTTATGGTTTAAGAGACGAAGACGGTCCTCCCAATTTCAAATCCCAGTGTTTCCTTATTCTGCTCTAAATCTTTCAGAATGTAAGGCCTCCCATGCCTTTCCTGGTCCACATTGGCTCTGACTTTTTCTCTTTTTCTTTCTTTTTTTTTTTTTTTTACCATAGATAGGGGTGTTATTACACATGTGTGGAGTGAAGAAGCCAGCTGAATGTTTGCTTAAACTTTTCATGGTCGGATGATTAGATGCATTCTTGAGGATTCCCCTCATTTTGCTGAAATATCTGCACATGTTTCTAATAGGTACTGAGGAAGCATGAGCTCTCCCTAAGTAGCCATTCTATTGCAATTATAAACCATTGTTGTACCACATTAGACTCTTCAAATAAATGCCCTTCAAATAAAGCAAGGGTATGCAGTAAAAAGAATTTTTATCATATAGATAGAATTTTACAGTGTGGATTTTATAAAGCTATTTGGCAATACGTTTTCTGCCAAAGGGTTAGTGTCCGTTTTCTCACAGCCAATGTTCTTATAACAGCCTATCTTTCACTGTTCGTGGTTCTGTTTCCTGCTGTGGTCGGGTAAGTCCTTAAGCGCGTATGATACGGACACAAATCCAGAAGTCATTTTTCAAGTAAGCTCAGTAAATCTGTGATGCTTACAATACACATATGCGCTATCAAAGCCACTTAGGGCTCATGCTTCCTCTTGAAATGTGATTGTGATGTCTTGGCAGGTTTAAAAACACATTTTTTCATCGCACGATATTTTAGCCTTTCACGTCTGCTCCATCATCATGTTCTTTGTAGCCAGGCTAATAAACTTTCAGAAAACTAAAGATGGCTTTTATGAAGTTTTTAGAAAACACTGACAATTCTATTCAGAGGTGTATCCTCAGTACAAAAGATGTGACCTTTTCCATATGGTATATGCCACAGTGTATGTTATGTACTAACAGTTTGCCGTTTCATTTAGCTCTTAGCTGAGGACTGGCCATTCGGCGTTGGAATATGCAAACTGGTCCCCTTTGTACAGAAGGCATCTGTTGGAATCACAGTGTTGAGTTTATGCGCGTTAAGCATTGACAGGTGCGATTCTGTTTTCTCAGTTTTTCAAATGTTTTGCTTTGTCTGATGTGTAACAGCCAACTCAGAAGGTGTCTGGAAAAAAGCTGGGTGTCAAATAACAGGCATTCAGAATCTCAGATTTTTTGCAGGTTATTTGATATAGTTCTTCAGTATCCACAGTTCTGTTTCCCATAATGCACCAGACTGCATCAAAAAGATTATTTTAAAATTCTGTCAAAGCACCTACAGTGTTGTTGTTGTTTTTTTTTTTTTTGGACCATAACGGGTTCATCCTCAACCCCGTTATTGTCCATTTTGAGACTGATAGACACTTTCATGTCATAATCAGCCTCAGTGCTTATCCACAGTTCTTCTGCGACGCCGCCTTTTCCCCCCCAGGTACCGAGCGGTAGCTTCTTGGAACCGCATCAAAGGCATCGGCGTGCCCAAGTGGACAGCCATCGAGATTACTCTGATATGGGTCATCTCCATTTTACTGGCAGTTCCCGAGGCCGTCGGCTTTGGTATCTTTCCAATGGAGTACAAAGGGGAACACCTGCGCATCTGCTTGTTGCTGCCCAAGCAGGAGAGCAAAGCCATGCAAGTGAGGCCCATCCCTTTCACACTTCAAGTGTTTCACATACTGTCTGTGTACTAGACAGTGTTTGAACATTCATACAAGCATGCATGCACGCACACAGATACACACACACACCCTCTCAGGCATGCAGCCACGCACACACACACACGCGCGCACATGCACACATGCACACACACACAATGCGGCTGGAGCTAAGCATTTATTTTTGGGACAATTATAGCGTGGGCATTTGGACATTGTGATATATGTTAATAAACTGCTCATTTTGGTGTTATGATAGATACATCACTTATGCCAAAGTGTTTCCTTTTGTATTTTTCTGCTACACTCCAAAACTCCTTTTTTGGCCGTATTACTTTATTTCAACATTTGACCACAAAATTCTTAAAATTAAAGGATGAATATGAAAGTTTAGTATGTCAGTATGTAGTGTGACATTAACGGCTGGAAATTTCCATTGAATAGAAGTACTGTTCAGCTAATGTTCAAATAGCATGACACAGTAAACCATAATGCGATTGTGTCATCTTTCTCCAGTTTTACAAATCGGCCAAAGACTGGTGGCTTTTCAGTTTTTATTTCTGTATGCCACTGGCCTGCACTGCCGTATTTTACACACTCATGACCTGTGAGATGCTGCGAAAGAAGAACGGGATGCAGATTGCTCTTAGCGACCACCTGAAACAGGTCAGTGGTTTCCACCTCTGTTTCACCTGTATCCTCAAAGCAGCATTAAACGGTGAAATGTTAGCTTGTCACGCGCCTATCGGTCCTCAAATCACTATTACAAGACATGTCAGCACCATATCAGTTCATCAGCAGAGCTGCACGTAGCTCCTTCAGAGCTGCTACTCAGAGCTAGCCTCAGTCCTGTTCAAACTCATCCATTCCATCTGAGGAGCCCCTAAAGAATTAAATTTTTTATGTTTTGTGCTGAAATAAAATTCTGTGCAAGCAGTTAATCTTGAGGAGACTGGCAGCAGACCGCTAATATCTTGAACTGCTTATGCTAACGCGAGAAGCTGGAGAGTCCAATTTGTGATTTTTGTCTTTAGAGGCGAGAAGTGGCCAAGACTGTGTTCTGTCTGGTACTGGTTTTTGCCTTGTGCTGGCTGCCTCTGCATCTCAGTCGGATTCTCAAACTAACCATATACGATGAGAGGGATCCTAACCGCTGTGAACTTCTGAGGTAAAGCAAGAGCAACCTTCCTCTACAGTCTTCTGACTGTCTGAGCACCATGGAAGACATGTCTGTGCATGTTAAAAGCAGTTAGACTATTGTAACGTATTCTCATGAATGGAGTCTTTTTTATGTACCTATAAATCAGTGTCGGTATCAGTTTCATTGATTTGTATGTGGAAAATAGGGTAGAGGTCAAAGTCTGGAATTACAGGGTTTTGTGCCTCTCTGTTGATTTTTGCTTTGTGTGTGTGTGTGTGTGTGTGTGTGTGTGTGTGCACATTTAGTTTCTTCCTGGTCCTTGACTACATTGGGATCAACATGGCTTCAGTGAACTCATGTATCAATCCAATTGCCCTCTACATGGTCAGCAAACGTTTCAAAAGCTGCTTCAGGGTAAGAATGGCTAAAAATATTCTACATGTTTTGTTTTTTAATTTTGTTTTTTCTATAATGCCTTTTAAATGTGATCTAGAGAGAGAGAGAGAGAGAGAGAGAGAGAGAGGAAAAAAGATTTGTTGAACATTTTGTTTCCTTGGCTTTAATGTGAAAATAATAATCATCTGGTAGTGTCATCATAGCTTAAAATAAATCAGATTCAGTAAAATATAGGTCATTTCTGCATAGTGTTCACATCATGATAAGTAAAACATAATGTGCTTTGGACCAGAATCACACAGCAAAAATTCTCCGCCATTTTAATATTTTACGCTGACTGGCCAGCACCTGTTTATAGTTGTGCAGGTATGCTCTCTACAAAGCATTGTAACACAGCCAGCAATTTTTCAGTCTCAAGACTCAGAACATTCATAAGCGAGCAGCAAGCCAATGACTGTTTTTTTTTCTTTGGGGGGGGGAGGTGTTAGCTATTGTCTGTGAGGGCTTGTCTTCAAGTAGTATCAAACATGAACCCATCAGTTAAAATCACTGTTTTTTTTTGTTTTGTTTTGTTTCTTTCATTCAAATTCATGTTCCCTTTGTGTGAAAATGCAAATTTTCCCTGTATTCAATTTTTTAAGCATAAACTATTGCCTTTGAAATCTGTCCTCATATTTCAACTGATGTAAAGTCCGTCTCTCTCTCTCTCTCTCTCTCTCTCTCTCTCTCTCTCTCTCTCTCCCTTTTTTTTCTTATATTGCCCAGTCTTGTCTGTGTTGCTGGTGCCTGCCCCCCGAGATGTTGGCCATGGATGAAAAACAGTCCTGCATGAAGCTTCGGGTTACGGAGAGAGTCTCTGAGCAAAGCTCTCGTGCTACAAACAAGTACACGTCCACCTAATTTCTCAAATTGGCTCTCCCGGAGCAACTCACCATCCATATCTTGAAATTAGCCTTTGAAGTTAATTTGAACCTGTGATGCTACATCAAAGTCTGATCTTTACTGACTTGGAATCACAAGACAAAATACACTTTTTTTTTTGTCTTGGTACACAAAACGTGTGTACTTTTTTTTTTTTTTTTTACGCAGTGAACTTTTAAAAAGAAACTGTCCTTGACAGGAACAGATGTTGCCAAAGGAGTCATGGATCTGACGCATCAAACTTAGGTTTTGATTTATCGGTCGTTTCCGGGGTTTTGTTTTTTTTTGGCCGTATACCTGAAGTGAATGATCAAAAATGATTGCCAGAAGAGACTGACAGATTAACTTGATTTAGAAGGACGTTGTGAGAATAAATAACATAAACTATGTTAAAACTATGCTAGATATACATTTTGTGAGAGTTTACCTTTGCTTGGCATATACACATATGTGTGGGTTGCAGAATTAGACTGAAGAGTCAGGACTGTTGCCATCCAGCGCGATTAAATCCACCCTTCAGTGGTGTCAGAAGCACTCTTTCTCAAAGACTATTCCAAATGCTGCGCTTATACGCTACGACTTTTGTGCTCTCTCCAATTGGATTACTGTCACCTCAGATTATGTCAGACTTCTTTTACCTTACATTGATACAAGCTCTCTTGCTTGCAAAATTAGTAATCACCTTCAGTAGAGCTGCCTATTGTTTGCCAGTGCAAATGTGCCACTGTCTAGATTTTCTTTTTCTTTCTTTCTTTTTTTTTTTTTACTTCAGTCCTGTACATTAACTGGTGTTGTTTATTGTAACTCGTTACTATAATGTAGCATAATGAAACATTTGCCCGTTATAATGAGGCAATCTAATAGAATGGTAGACTGCACTTACTGAGGTGCTTGAATTGCACCACATTGTGGGGGCCTTTGGACCACAACCCCTTTGAATGTTTTTGTCTAAAGGCTATGTCTCTGTCAGCAGAAGGGGGGGAAACTGCCTTGCATCTTGGATGGCTCCAGCTCATCTCAGAAGATATCTCCTCTCTAGCTTTTGGATTGTGTTCTGACCACTCTAGGCTATTTCTAATGTGTAGTGTTTTTCCAAACGTTGGGGCCCAAGTTTCACGGAGGACAAAGAGGCTTATGTGAGCTCTGAATCACATTAAGAGGAAAAAAAAATCCATGTCCTTCAGAACATAGAAGTCTCACTGATACATATAGCACTTTTCCCCTCACATATTAAGACACGGACCAAACAAGAAAACAAGAAGAAGATGAAGAAGAAGAAGAAGAAGAAGAGGAAAGAAAACTTTTGAAAATAATTCTGATGGGAAGTAACTTATGATTTTGCAATTCTTCCAAGAACATACTACATGTATAATACCCATATGCCCCCATTTAAAAAGGAATGCGTGCAAAAAATACATTTTTGATGGATGACCAAAACGTCAACACCGAGAATGTTTAAGAAAGTTCTGTTAACCATGTTCGTACTACCTAAGACTATCAAGTATGAAAAGGATTTGTCAGTAGGGCTTAGTTTTAGCGGTGGGAGATTGAAGCTACTTGTGAATTTCAGCTGATTGTACCAAAATCAAACTGCATTTCATCAACTTCTACAAAATCAATCCTGAAATTGCAAGTAATAAGTGCTGCTTATAGTTCAGCAATGATAAACCAAAATCTTTCCATCTTCCCAAAAGTGCTTTAGAATCAACCTCAGACAATTGTTACTTTCACCTAGAACTTGTTAAAGCCCAGGACCTAATAGGGCTGTGTTCTCTTCCCTTAACTTTTCAAATGCATATAATACTGTACTGTTCATTTTTTTTATTTATACTGTTTATACTCTGTTTGCCAAAGAACTTTATCGCTCTCCATGCACCCACTACCAAATGGTTTTCACAGCTTTGTTACAAAGCTGTTATACTGGGTGACTGAGATCAGATCTCCATTTCACTGTAGTTTATTCAAATTTTCTAATTTGTTGCTTTTGATCTAATATATTTCTTTGTTATGGTTCATTACTGTGCTGTGTGGTATGTTGTAACTGTTACACCAAACATATCAGTGAGTAGTATTATTTTCAAACAGTTGTATGTGGGGTTTGGTCATATTTGGCTTATTTGCTCCAAATGTGCAACTTTTAAAATACCTACAGTTAAAATACCTACAGTTTGTAGTGTTTCCTTAATATCCACCTATCTTTATGGATTATTGGTTCATCAAGATTGTTTGGAAATGATGAGTTATCTGGCCTGGGCTACATGCAGTGCTTTTGGGAAACACAAAAAATGTAGTCCCTAAATTTCTTACTATCCTCTCAGATTTAAAAGAGTGTGATGACTGTTTTCAATCTTATTACGAGATGACGCATAATGTTCGATTTGTTTCCCTTTTTAAATGAATTAATGTCAAGCTGATAACCATTTCTTTCCACCAGTTCTTGTCAATTCCTGTCCTGTCCTGTTGGAAAACCTGTCGTAACTGTTGCCCATATCACGTATTCCTCAAATGACACCTTTTTTGTATTATTGTATACTGAAATAATGACAATTTAGTTTGTTTCTTTTAGTTATCTGTCAGGGTTTCAACTTTTATTATGCAAATGAAAATAAATATTGATGCAAAAAAGTCACACAACTTGTGTTTTTGCACATAAAATGCGTGAATGTAAACAGTAGACTTTATCTTTTTTGATTAGAAATCTCTTTAGCAGTATGGAATAAATACAACCCATATCAGTCATGAAGAGGTTCCATATTAAAAGCCATTGTGTTTGAGTGAGGAGGAGAAAGGCATGGGAGACATGGGTACACTGTAAGAATAATAACAATAATAATAATAATAATAATAAACTTAAAAAAACGGAAATGTTCCGCAGCTGGGGTGCCAGTAAAATACTATAAAATAACAGAAATTTACCAACTCATAAAAATACAGTGATTTTCCATAATGAAAATACAGTTTGTTGCATTAATTTTACATGAAATTGCGAAAATTTGATGTCTTTTAATGTCTAAATAAGGATATTTCATCCTTTAAAAACAATTAAACTATGTATAAAAGTGTACTAATGTTGCAATGATACAAAGAATGAGACTTAAAATTACAAAACTTTAACTTCTGTATTATTACATAGTTTTATGTAAAACAAAAAAAAACTTATACATTTAATCAGTATTTACTGTCATAAAATGTTTGCTATCCATAAATCATTTGATGACTCAGTCGTCTAAGGCCAATTAGCACCGTGCTCTTATAGAGGAAGCGAACTGTTGTAGTGCGTCGCTAGAAGCGGCCTGCATTTTATCCGCCCGCTCACTCCCCCATTAACAGACGGCACTCCGTACCAGCGTCCCCCAAGCGCATGTCCGGGCTATCCGAAACCAACCAAAGATCAACAGGGTACAATACCCTAGAGATTAGGCGAGATTCTTATTTAGGAGCGTTCAGTCATTATCTCACAGATAGTAGCGTCGCACTATGGGATGTCAGCCAAATGCAAAATAACTGTAATGACTGCTGTAGTGACCATTCTCTGAGCGTAATTGGTTTTTTTTTTTTAAGTTCCTTGGGTCAAATAAGTGGAGGTTATAGTGATTTAATGATCTGGAGTTCATAGTACTTAATACAGAAGTAATTTGAAATTAATCAAAAGTTTTCAGTTTACATAAGTCAAAATTGGATCAGGTGGTATAACAACTAAATTTTTCTTTAAGTCTGTAGACTTTATAAGGACATTTTAAGTTTACACAACTAACAGAGGCCCAAAGCTATAATACAAATGTTCTCAAATTTTTTTAAGTATGTAGAATTTATAAGGACATTTTAAGTTTACACAGCTTAATAGAATTATGTTATTTGAGCGTTTGGGTTTACCGTGTACCACGACTAGTTCTCTTCAATCCTGTCTGAAAGCCTACAGCCTTGATAGCTTTCATCTGTCTCTTGACCAATCATAAGCTGTGACTGTGAAATTGTATTTTAACAATGTTTTGACATTAAAAAAAAAAGAAAGAAAAAGAAAAAGCTACATTTTCCCTTGGAAATATGAATACGGCATGTAAATTCATGTTAATTCACGGTTCCAAAATTTTCATGTTATTTTACATGAGACACATAAGTTCACAGTCTGTTTTTGTAATTTTATTGAGATTTCCATGTATTTCTGTAATACGTCAAAAATCTATAAAACACAAAGGGAAAAAGCTGTTATATTACAGATTTTTTTTTTTACAGTGTATGATGCTATAGCACCCCAGGAGTACCTTAGGTTAAAGTACCCTGTTATGCTTATGAGCACAGAAGCAGTGCCCAGGGAAAGAGAAGAGACATTAGTACCTCTGGTATGTCAGTCAGTGTCTCTAGGTGTACTGTCTGGGATTCAAACCTTTCATTCCTAGTGTGGAGGTCTAACCAACAGTAAGCCGCTGTAACCAGGAAGGTAAGTCATTATGCATATCCATAACCTTACATGTGAATTTCCCAGTTCTGCAGGAATAGAGGCCACAAGCTGTAATACAAATGTTCTCAAGCCTAAACTGAATTCAGTGGAATGGAAGTTTTTCATGTTCCTTCCTTGAAGAAATAATGAAACTAAAAATGTACGACTATATCCCAACCCACGTACGTTGCTTCTTGACAAATCGATAAATTATGTATTTTTACAAGACAGGTGTCAATCTGATCTAAGGTAAGTGCTTTTTTATGACGCTTAAAAGAAAAAAAAGAGGAGAGAAAGAAACACAAATTATACCATGTTAAACTGACATTTGATTTTAGATGAGAGAAAAGACGTGACAGAATTGGGTCAGAGAAAGGAGAAAAACGAACAGCAGGTGATCACAAAAAAAACTGGCAGTTGGCCCCACAAGTCTTTGCAAAGCATGTCAACCAAAGTATTTAGGGTCCCCTCTCACTGCTTTTATGCCTCTTGTCATATTTGCTCTAATGATGAACTTAAAGTCATGTTGTAAAAAGGATAAAGAGTTACATATGGGCTATACAGAACTTACTTCAGACAGCATATTGCAATTACTGTTCCCATTTGGAGTTGTGTGGGTGTTGTGTTTTTCCATGTCGTGTTATTTGGGGCTACAGAAGTGAGTGAGCAGCAGACAAATTCAGAGAGTGTAATTCTGGTTTGTTTGTTTTTAGCATTGGGAATAAGTATTTATATCCTGACTTATATCCACTGCCTTTATATTGAAAGCACAAGATAAACTCAAACAAAGTGCTTGATCTCATCTGTTTTTGTTATATATTTATGGGCCAGATGTACTAACAGTAAATTAACATGTTAATGTGGAAAAAACAAAAATGTGAACATTAACATGTCAACTACAAATAAATAAAACATTCACTGGACACGACTATGGTTTGGCAGAAACTGAAACCATTTGTACATGCTGCAGCCACAAGCAAAATCCAGATGAATTAAGTTCACTCAGTAGTTTGCCTTGCTCTATCTGAGTTTGAAAACTAAGTCATTTGAATATTTTTTTTTACTTATCAGTAACTGAGTAAGTATAATAAGAATAACTGTGGTTAAATTGACTTAAATATGTAAAGCTAATATGACAGATCAGCTTGAGCTGCGTTCCTTGGATCAGGTCAATACCTGTTACTCTAGTCACATGTTTAACTCGTGAAATTTGGGTAAAAGAAGAAATCTTTCAGAGCATCTCATTCAGACATGACATATAAATGGAATATGAGAAATGTCATGTAATGGTTGTCGATTATCTTTAGTTATTATTACTCGATGTCATTAAGTCAATTAATGTTTCAGTAGCAAAAAATCCAATTCTATCTCGAGAAATGTCACTTTAAAAAAAAAAAAGAGGACAAAGATTTCGGTCAAATCAGCAAAATCAGTCACTTGATGAAAACAACTGTCTTTTGTCTGAACAATCAAAAGTCTTTTAACTACGAACAACGGCGAGTATAAGATAATAACGGAGTAAATTCATTTTAATATCCATTTTTACTCTGCTTACCTGTACTTCTTCTTAACCTTTTTCTCACTTCATCTGTTTTCGGACCTATAAACCCTTACCAAGCCCCACACCGTGGATACAAATGACACTCTCATTAGTCATCACTCACACATCTGGGGCATCCCCTCTCGTTGCCGTGGCATTAGTGAATGAGCTCACGACAGTGGAGAGGAAATGTTGGGGGTGATTATAGATGCCATGATGGTATTGATTGACTATGTCAGATGTGGTCCCTCACCTGACGTTGATCACGACTAGCCAAACATCTGCCCTTTAATTATGTGGTACCTCACTTCCTCCCCGGGGACCCATGAGAATGCATATTTTGGTTAATGCATCCAAACAGTACTCATAGTTCAAGAGGTCAAGGGCTCGGCAGTGAGCAGTAAGTTGAATCAGGTGTTGCGTTGTGCAGAGTACAACAGAGTACAGAGCAGTGTTTAGTGTACCCGGAGGTATTTTCTTTGTTACCGTTAGAAGTGATTTATTTTCTAATGCTTTGTATTGAAGATTCGGTAGTCTCTCTGTGTTATTATCCCTTCATGTTTTGCCTTAGTTATTTTTGATCTAATTTCCTCCAACTGCCTTCACAACAGATGGATCAATTCGCCTGTTGAGTCATCGCTCCGTATGTGGTCCTCGCGTTGAATCGCTGCTACTCTGGCACTTTGTCCCCTCTGGTCTTCGGTATCCTGTTCACATCTTTATGCGTTAGAGAGGGTGTTGTAATCTTTTTTTTTTCTGTTATCTTGACAAAGCTACTGTTTGTAATGATTCATTTTCTTTCTTTTCCCTAATGTTTTGAGTGGAGTCTGGCCATGCAAGGGGGAGGGCTGTCGGGAGCATAGGGCGTGTCCTTTCTCTAAATCACTTGCATGATATATGGCTGTGTTTGCGCTACAACTCCGCTTGCTCACTTTTCTTTTTTTTTTGCAGTATGTGAGAGATCCAGGACACAAACATGTGTTGGTAAGTCATTAAGCCTCCTTCCCTTGGTCAGATTCTCTTCTCTCTGCCGTCAGCCCCCTCCCTCAATTCTTCTCCCCATATCCTTTTGGGTGTGCGTATCTGTCTCTTGTCATTTTATTACTGTTCAGTCGCACACTAGATGTTATGCTTTAGGTACCGACAGAGATTTAAAAACGCGTTGTATTTGTTGACATTTTTATTGTGAAGAAAATGAATTTTCTTTCCACGGTAATCTTCAGCATCCTTTTTTTTTTTTTTTTTTAGCTATTTATAGTATTGTGTATAACATTGCCCTGGCTTGAGCTTGTCTTTGCACTTTTGCAGAAGCTTACTTGTGGGTAGGTTTTTAGAAAAAGAGGTATTCCTGTTTTAAAAACAGCCTTCCCTTGGGTGCTGTTCTCTAGGTGGCGTAGTTGGATCGGAAAGTTACCCATGTCAAAGTTGGCCCAGTCACACAAAGGCAAGCGACTCAAAACCTCAGAGAACTATAATCACAACTTATTCAACACAATAAAAGTGTCCATTGCCTTCTGATGCTGTTATGTTGTCATGTCCAATCCTTAAATGGTCTCAAACATTTAAAACAAGATCACTTTCTTGTCACTCAGGCAATGGTATCGCCTACTGCAGGCTAATGTTAGTGACTGGAGTAAATGGGTTTGAACCTTGACACCCCTTGACACACAATCATCAATCTCACTCAGTGTTTTTTGTTTGTTGGCTTATTTCTGGAGTCTGCAGGTGGTCGTATGATTTAAAGGAGTGTCACTCAGACACATCATGTGAGTCTTTTTGAGGAGATTTGGACCTCTAATGACCTGGAGGTGTCCCAACCTCAGCTGAATGACAGTCATGCACAGTGTATTATGCCATGAAAGACTCTCTCTGTTAGTATCATCCCCCATTCACTGCTCCTCTCTCTCCTCCCTCCCTCCCTTTTCTCTTCACAGCTGTGAAATTTGGAACAACGGCACTACTTACGACCAGTGCATCTATGGGTTCCTTTCCTGACCTTGTGAAAACACACACACACAGACACACATACACTGTTCCTTTTCACATTCCATATCATATCAGGCTCCTCCATCCCTTGACCTAGACTATTCAAATGAAGAACATTTAGCCTCAAAAAAAAAAAAAAAAAAAAAGAAAGAAAGAAAGAAAAGAAAAAAGAGGTCAGATGGCTTTAAAGAGTGATTTGTTTAGATATTTGCCTGTGTCTCATTTGTTTGTTTTTCATTTGTTTGTCCCTAAAGGATGCACTGCAGGTGACCTTACCAAAGACATAAACCGTTACAGACATTTTTGAATATGAAACGACAGGGTAAATTGGTGAATATTTATAACCTGGTTAGTTTAATACTTAACCCTTTAAGATACTTACTAGTTTAATAGTTTAGTTAGTTTAATACTTACTCTTTAAGATCAGCAACTGGCTTTTTGACCAAGTTTTGTGATGGTCAATTTTTACACATGTGCCAAAACATATTTTATCATTTGAACCGATTCATCTCATAAATCAAGAACAAAATCACACTCCAGGAACACGATTGCTATTTAAATATACTTTTAAATGGATGTAACATATGAACTGCGTTTGCACGTTTATAAAATATGCCATATACACAGTTCTGTAACTTCTTTTATCAGAAGATTATGAAAAGATCCTGTGGTCTCCTGAAATGGCCAGTATATCAGCATCAGCTGACTTGCTTATGGATCATATTGACTTCAAAGGCATTGCTGGATGAAGGTTTTTTTTTGTGTGTTCTCCTCTGTTTTACCCTCCTGGCGAAAAAAGAACACCCAGCAGAAATACTTGGCCTGGATACTTGAAAGTTCCTCCAGATCTCTGAGGTCTGGACAATCATTATCTGTGCTCTAGAAACTTCTTCCAGTTACCACAAAACCTCTCCATGTGTGACCACAAGCATATTCTATATGCTCTCTAATCATTTATGGCTGACATTTCAGCTTCCACTCATACGACTCCTTATATTCTTGTCCTGTAACTGAACAAAGGTATACAACTGACACTTCATTTAACATACAATAGCATTTTTGGTACAATTTGCAAAGACCAGAGACTATCGTTCCAACAAAAAGTTAGTAAACAAACTGGTCCTAAACTTTTAAATTCCATGTTTTAGTGTATTTTTATGTTCTTAGACACCGGTGAGTACAACATAGAATTTAATGAAATAAAAACTATTACAAGACTCTTGGTTTAATATCTGCTGAATATACGACCTTTTTTTTCTGTTTATCATGGCAGCCCAGTGCAATGTAGCCAGTGCACGAGGGAAAGTTCACCAAGTTACATCTGGCTTGTGTTACACTAACATTTGGACAGAAGAGTGAAAATACACTCACATACTTTTGGCTTAGCAGTTCAAACACTTCACAGGAAAAAATGTTGGAATAATCAAAAGCCAAGAAGTTATGTGCCAAAACCCAGCCAAAGAAAGGTATGAAAGGTTTGACTGTGGTCCTATCTGTGTTTGCCAAACGGAGGGGTTAAAAGATAACCATTAGCAGTCCTTCTCTATTGATCTTTTGTTCAACATGAGAATGTACAAGTTGCCTTGTTGTGACTATCCTGAGACAAAAAGAATGAGAATATGTGTTTTTTTTTTTTTAAGTGTTACGTATATTGTTGTGGAATCATTGTTGGTAATTGCTAGATATGCAGCTTGATAACTATTACATTTGTTTTCATAAGATTTCTTAGAAACAAAAGCTGTAATATCAACAAACAAAAGCTGTAATCTTTTCAGTATTAAGTTTTGGGTTTAAAGGGTCATACATGCACAAGTTGATGACAGTGGTATGACACTTCTAAAATAACAACAACAACAACCACAATAATAATAATAACAATAATAATAATAATAATAATAATAATAATAAAGGACGTTATTCAGAAAGTTCCACACATCCTAGATCAATTCAGAGAAGCAATTACAGGAGACTGAGATTAGAAGTTACTATAATGGATGTCTAAAACATTTCCCTTCTTTTGTCGGTATAGCCAAATCCCTTTTTACTGATTAAAACCATTTGGACCACAATGAACAGCAGTAAGATATCTTCTTGGAAAAGACAATGTTGAAAATTCAGTTCTTTACAAGAACTTCATGTCTCGGCCTCATATTTGTATCAATATTTTTATTTCTCATGATTCAAAATAAAACCGTGAAGCCACTAGGCCTCATTCACCAATATCTTCCTTAAAGTCTTTTCTTGAATTTGTTCTTGAGAAAGGTCCTAAGAAAAAGTCCACGTCAGTTTCACGACGGGTTCTTAAAACGCAGAATTGTTCGCATCTTTGTTCTTATAATGCTGAACCCCATTGTCCTCGTAAATTGAAAGCGCGTGCCCGTTGCTCCAAATTGGGATAGGTAAACGCCTGGCCAATCCTCATAGAAACGCATGAAACTGCAGGGTCGTGTGCACACACAGAAATCTATGGAAGCCCGCTTGGGCCATTTTAAAAAAAAGAAGACGTTTGCTTAATTGCGACTTTATTTCTCCGAATTCCAACTTTATTTCTAAAAGTCCGACTCTATGACGCGGAATTCCGACTTTATTTTTCAGAAATTTTGACTTATTTCCCCCTCGCAATTCTGACTTTTTCTCGCAATTCTGACTCTTTTACCCTCGCAATTCTGACTTTATTTCTCCCAATTCTGAGTTCATTTCTAACAACCAACAAGTAGCTTAACACTTCTGCTCCCGCTTTAATGGTTCAGTGCAACGGCATACAGTCGCAGACGGGAGCGAAGGCTACAATGGCTGCGTCTATTCTGTCCAGGAATTTTAATATTCATCCATTTGTAGAAGTAAAACTGACTGATTCTCACACACTGGCTTTACAACCTGTCTGGTTTCAGATGGATAACCCATAAGTAGTGTATGTGAAACTACTGCTCACTTATCACAGTCTCCATCAGCTGTTACATTCCCATACTGCTCTTTTTGTTCGTTGTATAAAAGTATGAATAAATATGCACTACATTCTGGAGTGTTACATGAAGTGTTAGTGTAGTGTTTATTTATTTTAAAAGACCACAATGCTTTGCAAAATAATGAAAATAATTATTAAGAAATATTGTTAATGATAAAAATATTATTGTAGTTTAAATCCTATAATATTATACAGCTGTAGAATTGAACAAAACACAATAAACAATTACTTTGCACAAACATTTCAGCACTCAAATATGCGTAAGTGTCCTCTTGAATATGCATAGATTCTGCTCTTACCTAAGAACAAATCCAAAATAAGAAAACTTTGTGAATGTCAGAAAACTGCATAAGTGGGTTACAGGAACAAATTTCTTCTTAAGAGCGGTTGGTGAATGAGGCCCATTGGTCCTCCATTTTCCATTTTTTGGTCGTTTTTAACCGATAGAAATGATTCGAAAGACTATACAAGATAAGAGGTGCGCTGATTTCACGGCTTAAAAACTGAAAGATCCATTAGTCTGTTCAGGCATATAGGCCTGTTTAGCACATGTGTGGTCTTTTGTGATCATGTTTAGGCTCTTATACAAATTATGCAGGGTTCTGGTGCAGAATGACCTGTTCTCCCCGTATGTTTTGACAAAATGAAAGGTCGATTTTTCTGACCGAGTCTTAGTGAGAAGTGAGCTCAGTATTCCTCCCACTCCCTCCATTATCATAAATTACCACAGCACCTACAACCAGGTCAAATATTCCTCTGTGCCAGGACAGGACAGGACAGGACAGGAAAAATATGATAATGACATTATTCAGTGCTATTATGTGTGCCACAAAACCTAACAGACATACAGTTATCTCTCACAACCACATCATAACACATATTTAAAAGATGTGGCTAATGGCTCGTAATTTACAGTGTTTGGTTTTATAGTTTATATACATTTTATGGTTCCAGCTACTGCTACTGCTACTTTAGATGGTATGAATAGGATTATACAATGGACGAGTGTTTCTTGAGGGCACTTGTTGCCCTCCCTGTTCAAATGTTAGAGTGACCTCTACTGGTCCATCGACAGGCCCTTCTCTTCACCGCTGCCAACCACAGCACGTGTGTCTGTCATAGGCGAAACATCCTGATAATCACTCACCGATGCTATGTGAGGCCTCAGCAGGGTTGACTGGCCGCTGTTTTGGATGAAGTGAAGGAAGAGGGGTGGAGCCGGAAGGACGTAGCTGAAATGTGTATATAAAACAAATGACAGAAACCATGGAGAAATGATATTTTTGGCTTTTCCTGAAGAGTAAAAACCATTCAAAGGAGGTCACAAGATAGTTACAAGTTACGTCTCCAAGAAACAAGACCATAAATCAAATAAGGCATGGCCTAGTTTTGGTAACTCATTTATCATTTATTATTTATCTTCTGAGATGTGTTTGACTTTGACCTTTATGTTTTGGTGATGAGAAAACTATCAAATGGCATCATGACAAAAACTTACTTTCTTATGCACTCCTGTTTTTTTTTTTATTATTATTACATTTATAATAGATGTGGCTGGTACACATTTTATGGTATACATTTGCTGGGAAAGTTAACTGAATGGTATAGTTTGAGGTTTAACTGGTTAATCTCTTTAGAGTCAAGCTAAAATCCACAGAACTGCATATTAACTTCACTAAACAGGCCTGCTTAGACTTGTATGCTTAAATCAAATGGCTGACCACTGAAACAGGTTGAGCTGCCACAGTCAGGTATTTGGGTTAAACATTACCACAATGCTCCAATATCTCAATCTTGTTTATGGTGACGTTTCTATATGATCAAAATGTAATATAAATATAAACGTAAGCATACATTTAAAATGTGCATTCGCTCCGTTTTGACGTGTTAATCCTGATGGCTGCTGACAGTAAGCTTGACGATCTGCCATTAGATGTCAGTGGAGAAGCATAGCACTCCTGCTGTTCAACTGAACACATCTGAGTGTGCTCTTTGCACCTCTGACTGAGTGTGTGTAACAGGTTGTATTTGAACCCACGGTTGAGTTGCCATGGGCGATGTGGTTTGAACTTGACTGTTCAGCAATGAGTCAAAAGCAGAAGTGGGTGTGGTTTCCAAGGAAGCGAAGAGCACTAGACATTCTCTATGAGTGGAACAAGAGACGGAACTAGACGTTACATGCAAAACACCACTAGCTACTGTGACAGAGTGTGCAGCACACACAAACACACAGGTTTTTTTGAAGACACAATAATCCTGGAAACAGCACATAAGGTATGTTTCATATGATTGGATTTGAGTGAGAGAAAAGAAAAAAAAAAGGAAAAGGAAAAAAAAGGAAAGAAAAAAGATAAGAAAAGAGGAACATTTCTTTTTGTGTAAGGGTGAATTGAAGAGGTACTTTATCTCAGTGAGGGAAAAGTTGTTTGTCACATGCTTAAGCAAAGCTCAGATGAAAGTGAAAGCATTTTGACTTTAGCAGTTAATCTTTGTCTGAAATACAGGCTTGAACTGTGATTGGGATTAAACAAGCTCTAATTTCTACTACTTCACTTTGCAAGAGGTATAATATAAACAAGAACCAGGTGCAACTTCACTCCTCACAGTTCACAGTAAACAAACTGTGAGATGGTTAGCTTGGCATGACACCATCTCCATCACCATCACCCCGAGAGGTTTCCGGGGCCAAATGGTCATGGAAACCAACTAACTGTAACCTTGTTCGGCTGCAGTGTACATAGGTTGTGTTTTATTTTCTAGTCGTCTTGTTATCATGGTTATTTTTGTTTAGATTACTAAAAACATTATCGATGAATTCTTCTGTTTTAAACTTTTACATATTTTCTCTCTCGCTCCCATTTTTCCTTTGGTTGTTGTTACACTATTGGTGTTTGTTTTGCTAATCCTTAGGAGAGATCTTTGAATTGGTGAGTGCATCTCCACCATGGTCAGGTTTGGATAGATAATCACATATTACAGTGGTTGGTTGGGTAGTTTCTCGCTGTTTTTTTTTTTTTTTTTTAAATGCGCCCACATGCGCCCGAGGTAGAGAGAGCTATTTAATTTATAATTGACACACATGTAAACTAAGGCACAGCATTGATACTGTGTCAAAATACCATGGAAATGGAAAAGTAGCTTTTACACATGGATCTACAGATCTGTACGTGTTTGGTGCGGATGCATGTCTGAATGTGGGCACGTGTATACCCCCTTAATCTCCCTGTGCCGGCTAACTTTAATGTTTTTGCGACTTTGATTTACCTTTATACCGCGGAACATGTTTGACGTGTATATCTGAGGACAAGGCCTGATGAGACAGGCACCTAGAGGGGCAGTGAGAAACAGCCTGCTTTTCGCTGCATAATCAAAACACCCACGACCATGAAGGAAAAAAAAAAAAAAATAGGCCAAGGTTGATAACAAGGGTGGCAGAGACAGCACAAACTCCCGCTGATAAGCCGTTTTCAGCGCCTTTGGCCTGTCTGCTTCACTTTTACATGTCGAGTACAGCAGAGAGATAGGACCCCTGCTCTGCATAACAACACCACCGACAGACAGTGGAGGAGCTTCACCCAGCAAATTCAAATAACTAGGAAACCGCTCAGCCTACACAGACAGAGCATACCAGCTGACATAGAACTTTTTCTTTATCATTATTTAAGCTATTATTATTTCTATGCTTTAAAATTGTTGGGGTTTTTTTTTTAATGGGTTTTTCTTTTTTGCTTTTTTCTTTTACTTCTACGTGTTTTATTACATATCTTTATTGCTTTTGGTGGTACTGTTGGTTCAATGAAGGACTGAAACCTTGCATGTTTGATATTGTAAGAATATTTTGAAGTCTGACAAATCCTTAGCGTTTTTTTTTGCCAGCTTCAGTATAAAATTGCTGAGAGCTAGTACAGCAGAAAACAGCGGTGATAGTTAAGCATTAACATTAGCACAGAGAGAGAGAGAGAGAGAGAGAGAGAGAGAGACAGACAGACAGAAATAGAGACAGAGACAGAGACAGAGACAGAGACAAAGACAAAGACAGACAAAGAGAAAACAAATTAAAAAACGAAACCAAGTCAATAGTGACAGACTCCTAGGCCACGCATCTGTTTCACAGGACAAAGCGGTGCCCACCACGTTGTCTGTGCTTCCTGTGTGATAACGCCCATTCTTGTCTGCTCCGTTTCCCCGCCCCCGCTGTCCCCCATCAAAACCATCACCTTCACCAAACGCCCCCTAAACCAGACTAAGAGTCAGATGTTCAACGTGTCTGAGTGAACTAGTTTCCTCAAAAGGCCGCGAGGATCTAGGTCAGGTATGCTAGCTAATCATCTTCTTGCTAGTGTGCTGAACTTTTCGAACCACAACTGCCTTATGCAATGTGAAAGAGTCTCTGTCAGACAGCTTTTACACTTCTCATGTTAAATAATACTTAGCCTCATGCACCTTATTGGTTGGAAATTATATAACATTTGCTATTTAAGCTAAAAAAAAAAAAAAAAAAAAAAGAATGACAGTTAAAGGTGTGTTGTAAGTATGTATCATGGTCATAAGTATGTGGGTTTAATTACAAAGCTTTGCACAACAGGTGTGTGCTTTTCTTCACACCTAACAAATGTGAATATGAAATATTACAGACAATTACAATGCTAATGCTCACACTCCGTATAAGCAGAAGGTAGCAAAATTAGTTTTTAGTAATCTTATCTAATATTTATCCTATTTGAGTTTTACCAAATACACAAGTTTTCTAAGACTGTTCCAGATCATAAGGACATTTCACATTTTCTTTATGCATCAGAATAATGGAATTATTACTGTTTATGCATTAACAGCTTATTTATAAATGAATCACAATCTTATGGTGACAACAACAACAGCAGCAACAACAACAACAAAAACCAATTTAGTCACTGACCACAAAATCAATGCTCTCAAGTGACTTTTTGCAGTCAGGAGATGTGAATCTAGGCAAAATAAAATGGCAGAGAACTGTCAAGGGAAAACATTCCAAGAGTTTAAGTACATAAAGCAATTTACCTGAAATTAAAATCAGAAATTACTGCTGGCATACAATTGAAATCCTTATTATATACCAGCAGCTTTGTTTGGTTATCTTTTGTGAGATGTATTTAAGGGGGGTTTTTTTTTTGCTCATAAATTCATCACTGGTGTAAATGATTTTTTTTAAATGTATGCACTTGTGTGAACATTTGGCTGATGCAGCACACACCTGTGGCTACATTGAAAATGCATCGCACACCCTGCAGAGACATCACTCTCATGTTCCTTCCTCCACATAGTGATGAGCACACATTTTCCATCCCTCTCTGTGTTTTCAGAGCAAATACATAACTCAACCCCAAGTTTTCTATCACAGAAATAGAACAGTGATACTGAGTTTAAATTCAAAGGTAACATTCTGTGTTTTACACAGAGAACGACCGTACACACACGAGCTGCTCGGGCCTCAAGTGAATAGAAACCAAACCCCATGGAGTTAAATGCCTTGAAGTTGCTGGAAGCTCCTCTGATAGGCCAGGTGTGCTTTACACCAGGTTGGTTGTCAAGGTGCCGTCACCATGCTTACGTAGTGTAATGTGACACCAGGTGAGGGAGTGGGGAAGCGAGAGGGGGAGGGCGGGGGGGCAAGCTAAACAGACTGTGTTAGAGAGAGTGAGAGAGGGAGAACGAGAGAGTGAGCTGGATATTTTCATATGACAACAACATTATTGAAGGACGACAAACAGGATTTTCTGGTGTGACCCAAAACATTTATTGAAGCAGCAAATTTTTCCAAGCCGTCGCGGTCTTACTTAGTGGTAAGCGCGGGATCAAAGTTAAAACGTTACAGATTTTATGATAGTTGCTACATTGGACAACACTTTTAAAACTGTGGAATTACACGAGTGTATTCCCTTAATTTGGTATTCAAATTGACAGAATATGGTTGGTGTTTTTTCATTAATCGCTGCTTTAAGGTTAGACAACTTGGCTTTGCTGTGTTCTTTGCTGTTTAGTTTAAGTGGTTTTGTTTGTTGTTTAGAGTTGTCTGAACTTTTAGGCCTGTGCCTGAGGTAATTTGACCATGTAAATTGTTTGCCGTCTTTGCCATATCTATCGTGTAGTGAGTTATACACAGCTGAACTTTCAGGTGAACATTTGCAGAGACAACTGAATTTTTAATAGATACATATATAACTGAAAAAGAACATGATGTATGTACTGAACTCTCAGTATGCTAAATGAATGTAAAAGTTGGGTGATTTTATATAACACTCTAACCTTGTAGAAGAACTGAGCATTTGCTGATATATGACACTTGGAGTGTTACTGACTCGTGACATCAAGATATGGAACAGTGCAGTTTTAACACATTTATGAATGACCTCTGTATGCGTTACATTTATGGTGTTTAAAAAAACAGATTAAAATGGAGACATGACCAAAAATGTCAGTAAAAAGAAAAAAGAAATAATATTTTCACCAAAGATTCAAAACTTGTTGCAGTAAAACTGGAACAAAATGTGGCTTCACAATCCACCAGGCAGATAAATACTCTCATTTATCTGTAAGGGCTTCATTATTTGATTTTTTTTTTTTTTTTAACGATGGATCCACTTTTTTTTTTTTAAATCCCTTCCTTGTTCATTTTGCCGATGTTCGAAAAAAACTCAGATAGCCTCCAAAACACCACTTCTAAACTGTTTACATTTCTGATGTCTGTTTTCGGGCCTGGTTGCATGTTCCATTGTGCAAGTTTTCGTTCAGTCTCTCTCTCTCTCTCTCTCTCTCTCTCTCTCTATCTGCCTGCAGCTGCACTCTTTCGCCCACTCTCTTTTTATGCCCTGACGTCACTCGGACACTTCCTTCCTGTTTCTTGCATGGTATGTCTAACAAGGGAGATAAGAGGCATAACAAGAGAAGAAATGGAGGGTGAGAGAGGATAGTGTTTACACAGCTCTATGGCAGTGTTGGTGCTCTGATATGGTAACGGAACAGAGAGAAATATGAGTGGACAAAAAAGACTAAGCAGGACTCATAAACTACTGTCTGCCATGTTTTGTTCTCTTGGCCTTGGGCTGTATGTTGTTCACTGGACGTGGAGTCCAAGCAGGACTCGACATATTTGTCATGTATTCACATCGCAAGAGGCTTCTGTTTGATTCTGACTGACATTATACATCCAAGGTTGTGGTATATGCAACGTTGGGCACTTTTGTGAGTGGCTGACCCTAACGTTTTTATTTATTTTTTTGGTCCTCTATCTTCTAGGTTTAATCCAGAACATTTATTTTTTTCACTAAACTCCATTCGAGGGCAACTGGGAAAGGATACAAAGTTCAACAGTGAGATTACATCACTGTGAGACATCTAAGGACAACCATTATGAAGCACCTCATCATAGTTTTTCAACCGCATAGTTCTTCACTCTGAAGAACCAACAGGTCCTGCTGGAAGGAAGGATATAAACACCATTACAGTGGGGCTGGTGAAACTGGTGACAAGAAGTGTTTGGTGTCTGATTTGGCCTGGTGTGATGAAACCATAGCCTTCAGCATGGCTGCATCAGCTCAGCAAACTGAGCTGGTTTTTGAAGTCACCAGCAACAAAGAGGACAGTGAACAACAGGTAAGCGATGCACAGGTATAATCGAGTGTGAACGTGCCCAGCTGTTTATGTGACAGGCTGTAATTGTGTATCGTTCTGTTTGGATTGTACTAGAAATTAATTAAACACCTTAGTGTTGGGTGGAAATAGTTTTTTCTTGCCCTTAAAAATGAGAGAACCCATACCTGCCATAGTTAGCCAATTATCAGTATGACTGTGGTCTCTGTGGAGTGCATGGCAGCAGCATCTGACCTTGACTCATTCTGCCTGCTTGTGATGCAACAAACTGGTGAAGACAGGGGGGAAAATGTGATTTTCATAGTTACTATATTTGGCTCTGATTCTGATACTCTAGTTACAGTACTCATATTTATTTTTGCTCCATGCCATCTGCAGCTGGCAGATCCTTCGACTTTCCCTGCAGTAATTGTCGAGCAAATGCCACACACCCACCTACTCAACTACTCAGGTCTGGCTTGCGAGGAGCCGATGACAGATGGTCACCTGGGGGCAGTGCTAGAGCAAGAGACAGTTGAGGATATCTCCTTGACAGGTGATACAGTCTTTCTTCCTTAGCTCACTAAAAGCATCCCAGTTCAGTTGAGCTGTTGCTACAAGTACTTCAGTTTAGTTAATAATCTTTTACCGTATAATGATGCAAATGAAATTGTTTGTATCATTAAACAGAACTAGAATCACCAAAGACTAGAATTTACACCCATGCCCCTTTGTGCCAACACACAACCACAGAAGTGGGTTGCTTATTGATTTTAGCCTCTGAAATTGTGTATGAACTGATATTGTGAATGAAACCCCGCGTTAAGTAGACCTGTCCAGGAACATTAATGAAAAAATTTTTTTTTTGATTAAACACACTGTTCCAATCAGCGTAGGCCTACCGGACAGTGAAAGGTCATATGAGCTACGTACTAGTTCGAATTTTTTTGTCTCTCAGACCCCACCCCTGAGCCAACTGGCTATTCTCACATGGACGCACATCAAGGAAGTAGAGCATAACGTAGACATCGGTCACTTAGCTTTAACTGGCAGAACTGGAAAATGACTAACCTTACACTACAAGAATTTGTAATTTCGCCCTGAGCGTTACATATTTTAAAGACATCGGGAATTCTTGGACTCCCAAAAAGTAAGTCCTTTTGACTTGACAAGAACTCCTGTAAAACATGACTTGCTAACCATGGCTAAAGTAGCCAGTTTGGAATTAACAACACTGCGCTTCAGTGTTACATAGCGGTAAGAATTGTAGTAAGTTTTTCGTTCTTTATTCATTTGTTTATTTAATTTGTTTCAGCGAATGAAAACACTAAAACGTAAGGGAGAAGACTTTATTGTACCGCGGAGAAACCAACTCTGTACCTTTATTATTGGTGACTTAAGGGCCATCCAAACTGTTAGCCTCTTTGCAGCCACTTCGAAGCTAACTGAAGAAAAAGAAATTCCGAACATTTCCACAGAATTTTGACCGGTGTTCACAAAGATGGATAGATTTGTGAAAATCAAAAATGAGTGGCAATGTTATTTTTCGGAGGCAAAGCATGCCAAGGGTATATAGTACTTTATATTAGTGCAATTGCAACAACCAGCTGTAGATAAGTCATAGGGGAGGAGACTGTTTATCTTTGCTCGTGGAGAGTCTTCTCTCTGGAACTAGGAGCGCGAGACGTTTTTATTTGATCATGTATTCGGCATTGCTAATATGTCGGAGAAGTTTTATTCTAAGTGTAAAAACAGAACTAAGTCATGATCACACAGTTTCTGTCCTTTTCACCTCACATATGTCTATCTAATTAATCATGTAATTTTCTACTTTCCCCCACAGTGTTCTTGATTTGATGTTCATTTTTAATCAAGAAGTGAAATGACTTTGACAGTAGTTTATTTTGTGTGTCTGTCAGTGGCAGCATATCCAAGTGGTGATGAAGACAACATGGAGACAGTAGAAGCTGCAGAGGCCTTGCTCAATGCAAACTCACCAGGTTTAATGTCTTTGGATGAAAAGCAGCTCAGTAAGTTAAAATACTGGATTCCAGCCCATGTGGCTTGTAAAAACTTAACCTATCCAATACCCAGTTTACCCAGAAACATTTTAAACGTAACAAACAAATGCTGGTTACGATGAAATGCACTGTATCACATGCTTGCTGTCAGCAAGTTCTATGAGTTGATCTCAAAACCACTAACAGATAAAAATCAACATTTTATTGTGCAGTAATTTGTTTTACATTGGCATTAAATTTGAATTTTTGCCTTGACTGGGAAAAATCCGCCACAAATTTTTCTTCGTTTATCATAGCTCACATGCTGGTGCCGTCTCTTGGTGAGGTCATCACCACCCCAGTTTCTCAGGTATCTCTGTTGGCAGATGGAATTGTGGGCCAACAGCAGAGGTTCCAGATCCAGAGAGGAATCACATCTGAAATGGTTGCTCAGCAACCGAAGACCAAAAGAGGTGATTTAAAATAAAGAATAGGGATCTTACAAGATTAGCCCTCAGTTTTTTTTTGTTTTTTTTTAACTTATAATCAAGAGTCATGTTGATGATATAACCAGGGGTGCACATAACGTTTTTGGTTCTCAAAGGAGACGATGTTGCTTGATGCTCACCTTTTAAACTACACGAATATCCTACACTCGTTTTTAATGTTCAGGTTCAGTCTGGCATTTCTTTGAAGGTGGTAGAATTACTTAGGTAGAAGTAATTACTCAATATAGCTTGCTTCTTGGACATGTTGATGAATAGATGAAAATCTTAAAGCCAGAGAAAAATTGTAAGCTAGTTATATCGTAAGATAACTACTCATTAGAGCTAACCATGGTAACTTGGGGAAAAACACATCCACTTGAATCAAAAACAAAGGCTACAAGTTATACAATTACCAACTGATGATTAACATTAACACATTTGTCATAATGGCTATCTTACCGGTGACGTATGGAGAATATTCTAATGTTTTAGTAGGTGATTGTGTCCCAGAAATGTTGGTACGCAAAAGCGCTTCTTACTGTAATACATGCTGCGCATGGTTTATTTTGACCATGCATATGCACCTGTGCACCACTTATGTGCACCCCTGGATAGAATCCAGAACTGAGTACTTAAGAGTTGACAGTGTCAGTTTTTGGTGTTCAGTGTTTTTTTCATTTCTGTACATTCCTTTAATAGAGACTCTCCCTTTGTATTTCTTCTGTATTTAATGCCTACAGGCAGTTTGTGGCAATATGAAACAGTCCTGTTTATTTGCGATTTACAATATTTGATAGCATTAATCCCCCTCCCTTTTTAGTGAACAAATAATTAAAGCAACCTACTTAAGATTTGTGGAACTGCTGCAAAAGCCAGAGAAGTGCATGTGCAAACGGAACATGGTCACAGCCTTTTTACTGAGTTTCTCTTCAAATTAAGATTTAATGCCTTTCAATATTTATTCATTTCAGGGAGAAAACCCAAACGACCAAGGTCAGAATCCCCAATGCCTGACATCACGATTAAAAAGAGCAAGGATAGCAAAGGTATAAACCATTAGAGATTCCATTTTTAGTTGAACATTGTAAAACATTGATAAAATGGTGTACTGGAGGACGCAGTCCATAAATTTTTATCTGCTCATATATCTGACTATTCTCCTATTGACTGTCTCATTGTGAAATATTCAAACCATTGGCCTTGAGAATGTAAGACTGCACTGAAGATTGGACTCTTCAAAAACTCATTTTTATAATTAGGCACAGCCAGTGCCATTTTATTACCTGAATAGTGCAGCCTGGCACATGTCTTGTGTCACACTCAGTGGTTCAGGCAGCCCTGCTAAATCCCTAACGGTGACGTGTGTCTTGTGTCTTTAGGAAACACACTGTACCTGTGGGAGTTCTTGATGGCTTTGCTTCAGGATAAGAACGCTTGTCCTAGGTATATTAAGTGGACCAACCGAGAAAAGGGAATTTTCAAGCTCGTGGACTCCAAAGCAGTGTCTCAGTTATGGGGCAAACACAAAAACAAGCCAGACATGAATTACGAGACCATGGGCCGAGCTTTGCGGTAGGTATTCAACATCACGTTTACCCTTTATAATAAAACGAATTTGTTTTTTTTTTTTTTTTTTTTTTTTTACATGGTTTTGCTTGTTTTTGTTGAATGAAGTTCTTTGCTCTGTGTCGTTCAGATATTACTATCAGCGTGGGATCCTGAATAAAGTCGAAGGTCAGAGGCTGGTGTATCAGTTTGCAGAGTTGCCAAAAAATCTCATGTACGTTGGCGGCGATGACGACGAAGGAGACGGTAACGATAACGGTCCTCAATTCGACGACGACGGCGACAATCCTTCTGGTAACCAGACAATCAACGAGCGGGTCTCCTTTGAGGTCCCTGTGGTTGCCTCTCCATCAAAAATCTTAGCTCCAACAAAGCAGGCAGTACAGGGCTCCAGAGGGCAGCCCAGCCGGCGTGTGGTCAATGGAGGTCAACGCAGCGGAGCAGCCCAGACAGATGTAAAATCAGGGACCACTAGGGTAGGTCGGCCTTTGGGCCTGATCCAACAGCAGCACCTGCCAATTGTGTCGGCGGAGATGCTGCGGACACTTCAGAACGTACAGTCCATCCAGCCAGGCCGGCACGGCTCAGTCTTCCGAACGGCCCAGCTCCTGGAAAGCCTCCGTGACAAGCAGGCAAGCATTCCGATCTCGCAGGAAGCTAGGTTTGATGTGCTGGGTGATCAGACAGAGGGCCAAGCAACCCAAATTGTGACATTACAGTTGGTTCCTGTCACACCTACAGGGCAAGGAATAGATGCCTCAGGGAACGTGATAACGTCACCCCAGTTCATTATGCAGACCATCCCCGCCTCAGAACAGGTCACTCTAGTTATGGAGAATGTAACTGTGAACGAGCAGTCGCCAGATCTTCAGCAGACAGAGATCATTTGTGAAGAGGAAACAGCAGTTACATCCATTCCAGTGTCCGGAAGTGCCACTGCCCCGTTGGTGACATTAGTCGGGGGAGGACAGCAGTTAGTGACTCAACCTCCAGGCACAGTTATTCACTCGGTTGTCACAGCAACTGAGTCTAAACAGACTTCAGAAGCTGGAAGTGGGAACACAGAGGACAAAGAAGCATCAGGGACCACCCAAGCTAATGATAAATCCAAAACATACCAGGAAGATGAGCAGGCTGTGAATGTGGATCTGGAAGCCCACACTGAGATGAAGATGGAGCCTCTCAGCGTGATGATAATCAATGATTCTTGGGTGGGCTACAGTTCTAACAAAGAAACCGCTGAGTCCTGAGGTTAAATCCGGGACAGATCTTGATTCTGCCATCGTTTGGATGTTCCAAGATTGACTGAAATGAAATTTGTATTCGTCACATTCCCTATATTCCTATGAGCTTGTACATGCACTGGGATATACTGCAACTGCCCCCCCCCCCCCCCCCACACACACACACTTTTTTCCTTTTTTTGCATCACCATTTTGCCTTACAATGTTATAAACTGATAGATAAGTGGATTCTGAGTTGTTTTGCAACAAACACTCATTATAAGCCCTTCTTCCTGCCTACAAGTGTCCAAAATAATGTACTTTAACCTCATGTTAACCTCAGAGTTCTTCTGTCACTCACTATCTGAGATGTTTTATAATTGTGTGACATTCCCATCTTGTCTGAAACGTCTATCAAATCAAATTTCTAAATGCTTGTTCCCATCTGTTTTCTGTGTGAACGATGGGGATTATTAAATGTAAGTACCATGAAACATGTAACCATTGTAATTTTTAAGCTTTGTATATCGTCCTTGATAAAAGTCAACAGCATTTGTGATTGTTGACCAGTTTGACCAAACAGGAGGATAATTTTATATGCTGGTCTTTTATAAATATACCCTTCTGTGGCTTCTGTGAAAATGTTTTACTGTTGACATGT
This sequence comes from Chanos chanos, assembly GCF_902362185.1. Classification (NCBI taxonomy): domain Eukaryota; kingdom Metazoa; phylum Chordata; class Actinopteri; order Gonorynchiformes; family Chanidae; genus Chanos; species Chanos chanos. The sequence continues at coordinate 12,984,520 of NC_044501.1, forward strand.
AGCAGTTATTTTCAGTACTGCAACTGCTGGAACCAAATAAGTGGCTTACTCATCTATAAAGGTTACACAAGGTTGCACATTCACTTATTGAACATATATGTTGTGGGTCCATGCGTAATGAAGACTTGATATAATGCAGTTTATGCTGACTTTCAGGACTAAGCATAGAATTCCAATCAAATATAAGACGATTTGGTGTTAGCCTTGGACATGTTCTTCTCTGAAAAGTCTTTGTGTTTCTTGCACTGGAATATAGGGCAATTGTTTTTCCCCCTCTTTTTTCCTACTTTCTTTGCATCACCATTTTGCCTTATGTTGTAAGCTGATGAGTAGATTCTGAGATGTTTTGCAATGAAGTCTCGTTATGAGCTGTACTTCCTGCCTACACATGTCCAAAGTAATGCACTCTAACCTCAAGTTAACCTCAGAGTTTCTGCGTCAGTCGCTGTCTTAGATGTTTTAATCATGTGATATGCCCATCTCTGCTGAAACGTCTATCAAATCAAATTTCCAAATGCTTGTTCCCATCTGTTTCTTTATGAAGCATGGGACCTATTAAATGTAAGCACCATGAAACATGTAATCATGGTAATTTTCAAACTGTGCATGTCATCCTCGATAATAGTCAAACAACATTTGTGAATGTTGACCAGTTTGACAAAATGGATGCTTTTATATGCTGGTCTTTTACAAGCGTGCCCTTCTATGGTTTGTCTGAAAATGTTTTGCTGTAGAAATGTAGCAATTGTTTTCTGTACTGCAACTGCTGGAACCAAAAAAGTGGCTTACTCATCTATAAAGGTTACACAAGGTAGCACATTCACTTATTGAACATGTATGTGAGTCCATGGGTAATGAAGACTTTTTGTAATGCAGCGTTTATGCTGGCTTTTGGGGCTAAGCTTAGAATTCCATCGAAATGTAAAAAAGATTTTGCGTTAGCCTTGGACTCGCTTTAGTCTGAGAAGTCTTCAATGTATCCTGTATTTGCAATGTCCAAATTTAAAACATGTTCTTCAGATATTTTAGCTGCAAAAAATACTGTATTCTGTGTCAGTTGGATTTCTGTTTAATGTTTCAAGCTGCTGAGAACACTCTTCTTGTCCACCTTAACAAATTACTTAAGTAACTCACTTACTCAAATCAAATGTTGGGTATTTAGCCACATCTTGAGGAACTGAGCAGTCCAAAAACCTAGCCTGTGCACTGCAGAAGTGCCTTTTAAATGACAGTCTCTAATATGAAATAACAAAGCCATGAGACTAGGTGGCATTCTGAATTGAGGACATGTGTTTGCAAGTAAAGATGAATTTTTTTGGTCGCTCTCATGTTCACGGGTCCCAGAGAGAAGCTCAGGGTCTTTATCTTGTAGTTTACTTTAAGACCTCAGTAATACCATGAACAATGTTTTTGACCATTGGTTGGATGGGTCTCAGTTCCCCATCATGATTGGCCAGGCCTTCAAGGGTCTTATGACTTTTCTTTCACCTGTAGGTTTTCATATAGGACTGCTGTTGTTACTAGGTGAAATATCAGTAATTCCATATACTTTGGAAAAACTGAAAGCTCTGTAAAGGGTTGTAAATGAGGAAACCAAAATGTTGTATCAATGATTATGGACAAAAAAACCCAAAAGAAGACAGTGCTTGACCTTCCATAAAAGGGAAAGGTTTTTTTTTTTTAACTGCAGTATATCATCTCCTTTTGTCAGCAGAACTGGCTGTGCACATTTAGTATACACTGTACCACATGCTCTCGGCCTGAGTGTCTATTTATGTTTCATTAAGTTTTAATTTGTATTTTCTCTGTTTTACAGATTATTTTCGGTCGTGTACTGTGCTGTAATAGTCACAAAAAAGCCATTATTATTTTAGCATCTATAAACACAGAGTCAAGAAAATGGCCATTACCTGCTTTGAGCGCTTTATTTAATATAATCATGTGAGATATGAATTTTTGTCTGATGTCATGCTTACATCATTAAATATTTGAGCCTCAGACTGTTTGCTGAAATTCTTACAGCTTTTTTGTTGTTTTTTTGTAATGTGTATTTGAATTGTCATACATTTTATACTGGAATGGTTAATGGACAATTTATAAGACTTGTATTTAAGAAATAAATTTTTAATTTTCTGAAATGATTAAGATTATTCAGTATTGTTCGTAATCATTTATTCTGCACATTACCGTTAAACCCGGAATTATTCATGCCCATGCCAAATTTTGATTTATAATGAGTTTTTATTTGACCAATAGGTTTCATCTGGCTGGAAATGACATAAACAAGTGACAAAAGATGGACATTGTGGCAGAGATGTTAATGATACATTTTTAACTATTTCTGGGTTTCATTTAAACTACAATTTACAATTTAGCATTTAGCAGATGCTTTTAGCCAAAGCGACTTACAATCAGTGCATCAGTCGGATTCCTAATACCTCATAAGCAACATCACTAAAAAGACTGAGCATCAATTTACTCCTTCGTATTGCGCCCTGGAATTCTTAGACATAGATACAAGATGAGTTTTTTTTTTTTTTTTTTTTTTTTAAGGAAGGGGTGTTAGGCTTAGGGGGATAGGTGGGTTCTGAAGAGGTGGGTTTTCAGTTTCTTGAGGAAGATGGTGAGGGATTCCGCAGTCCTAACTGTATGAGGGAGGTCATTCCACCACCGAGGGGCAATGGCGGAGAAGAGGTGTGCTCGGGAGGAGCGGCTGCCAGGTTCCCGAAGTGAGGGGACCGTCAGCTGGCCAGAGGTCGTAGAGTGGAGGGTTCTAGTAGTGGTATAAGGAGTTATTAAGGACTGAAGGTATGATGGGGCGGAGCCTCTTGTTGCCTGGTAGGCCAGTACCAGTGTCTTGAGCGGCCTGATGGTGCAGGTCGGTAAGCCAGCCAGCAGGACATTGCAGTAGTCCAGGCGGGAGATGACAAGCGCTTGGACCAGGAGCTGGGTCGCCTGTTGTGTGAGGAATGGGCGGATTCTCCTGATATTGTATAGGGAGAATCTGCAGGATTGAGAGACTGCCGCGATGTGACCGGAGTAGGTTAGCTGGTTGTCGAGGGTTACGCCTAGGTTTTTGGCTGCTGTGGTGGGGAACACCACAGATCCATCGATGGTGATTGCAGTGTCGATCGTTGGGGAGTTCTGTGCAGGAAAGAACAGAAGCTCAGTGTTCTCCAGGTTGAGTTTGAGGTGGTTAGTAGACATCTAGGAGGCAATGTCAGCTAAGCAGGCTGCGATGCGAGGCTGAACCTGAGAGTCAGAGGGGGGTAAGGAAAAGAACAGTTGTGTATCATCAGCGTAGCAGTGGTAACAGAGACCATGGGTGGAGATAACTTGACCGAATGATCTGGTGTAGAGAGAGAAGAGGAGTGGACCAAGTACCAAACCTTGTGGGACTCCCGTGTGGAAAGGGCGGGGGGAGACCGATTCCCTCCAAGAGACCTGATAGGAACGGTCAGAAAGATAGGACTTGAACCATGCGAGTGCAGAACCCGCGATGCCCAGCCCAGCGAGGGATGAGAGGAGTATATGGTGGTTGACCGTGTCAAATGCTGCGGAGAGGTCTAGGAGTATGAGGACAGAGCTGAGAGACTTTGCTCTGGCCAAGTGGAGCTCCTCCAAGACAGCAAGGAGGGCCATCTCGGTGGAGTGGCCGGCTTTGAATCCAGATTGGTTCTGATCCATGAGATTGTTCTGGAGAAGATATGGAGAGAGTTGGTTATATGCTGCACGTTCCACAGTTTTGGAAAGTTTTGCTCGTCCTCCTTTGAAACTACGAAATAACATGTCCAAAATTATTCATACCCCTTGAAATCGTCCCAAATTTTTGAGTAAATGCAAGCTTCTATGCCAGTGGTTCTCAACTGTAGTCCTGGGGGGCCACCGTCCTGCATGCTTTTGTTCTAAGTCTTCATTATCACAGTTAATTGAGCTAATCAAGGGCTTGATGATAAATTGATCAGTGTAATCAGGTGTGTCAGTTCTTAGCTCAGGACTGACACACCTGAGAGTTAAAACAAAGACGTGCAGGACAGTTGCCCCCCAGGACTGAAGTTGAGAGCCACTGCTCTATACCATTCCAAATGGACATGGTCATTTCTACCATGTTCGAGAGAATTCTAAACAGCTACAAACTGAGAACAGCTGATGCAGTAGTTCTCTAGTCAGTTACTAGTCAACTGCAAGTCATGGCTAAAACTAAAGGGCATTTTGGTTGATCACAAGATGGGTAAAGGCTATAAAGACATATCCAAGTGTTTTCAAGTGCCAGTGGCCACAGTGCAAAGCATGCGAACAGGCTGGCAGAAATTTCCAGGACCATTTGGAATGGTATAGAAGCTTGCATTTTCTTAAAAATTTGTGACAATTTCAGGGGTGTGAATAATTTTGGACATGGTATTTTTAGTAAAAAGAGAAGAAAAGAAGAAGAAGTAGAACAACAACAACATAGAAATAGTTAAAATGTATTTTTAACATCTCCGACACCTATCTTACCATCTTAATTGTTAACATCTCTGATGTCTTACCGTCCTCTGTCACTTGTTTATGTCATTTCCAGCCAGAAGAAACCTATTGGTCAAATAAAAATTCACTATAAGTCCAAATTTGGCATGAGTATGAATGATTTTGGACTTAACTGTAGATGCTGTATATTACAGATTGTCCTTCAATTGCTGAAGGTTGAAAATGAAAGGCTCAAATGTCTTCCAAGACTAGTAGACACAATTCCACATTGTCTATACCATTCCACAACATCACCTTTTTCATGAAATCCTATGCATATGTACATTTAGTCTTTTAAAATATACTTTTAGTGCCAAACTGTAGTACCATTTGATATAAGTAGACCTTTGATTTGAAAAAGACAGAACAAATAGCTGTGATGAGCAGGAGAGAAAAAAAACCCGTATCATTTTCTCTCTGGGACTAAGGTCGCTAAAGCCCGAGTCCTCAGTTTTTCCTTGTGATGTTTAGGTAGCTTTTCTACGATGTCCCTCCGTGTCATTAGATGGCAGTAAATTCAAGTCGCTTTATGTCTCTCTCCGAATACGTTTCCTGTGAACAGCCCTCATGTTTACAGATTGGCTAGAACGCTAGCTAGTCTGCTAAAAAGGACCATCAGCTTTCAATTTCATCTAGAACTTTCTAGACGTTTAGTGTGAAAGTAAAGCACACGAATCCATGGCAAGCAAACGGTAGGTGGTCTCTAGGTTATTTATCGGATATAAAGAATCTATAAATTTATTTCATACGTGCTGTCATGTGCTTTTTTAAAATTTTAAATTAAATTTGATCACATTGCAGGAGTTTCACTGACAGTTTCATAGACGAGGACCCAAAGAGAGCGCTTGAGGTAACGTAGCAGGTCTAGCTATTGTTAAAAAAAAAACAAAAACAAAAAAAACTTACAAGTGTCACTGACTGTATTATGACTCTTAGCAAGTAAGTGTTCAGAATGTGCAATTGTTAACCAGCTACATGGAATTAAAATGGGAACTGCGGGCTAAGTGATCAAGACAAGTTTACGGCGTCTGTCTATTATGCTTAAGCTAGTTTTTCCACACAAGCCAGAGATGCATTACTAAGCAACGATCTTGGCAGGTTAGGAGCAATTATATTTGCTCAAGTAACCCAGTTGGTCTCCAAAGGCACTGATATGTCACAAACGCTGCTACTAGGTGGCCACATTTTTACATAGCTCCATTCTTCTTAACACTAACTTGGTATTTTTTGAAATTTTACAAAAATATCTGGTAGTAACTTTGACCGGCAGGTGTTCAAAGGCACAACATCCACAGTCTCGTTGCACAATGTGGTAATTTGGAATTTGTGAATGTGTGAGGTGGTGAGTGAATTGACGTTAATGTACAGCTCTGTCACCGGTTTGGCCACATTCACAGTTTCGCTTTGCACTCTGTAGAGGCACAGTTTCTGAATGTATACTCTATTATCAATGTACAATGTAAATGTAAAAAGTTAGTAAAATATGAACAGCTAAATATAATATTAAGTAATAAATGCAATATAGGTACCAGTAACACTGGATGTTAATGGTGTGTTATCGACTCATGACACATATGTTTTACATATGTCTGCCACAGGAGCTGAATGCAGCTTTGGGAGAGGAGTCTGAGAACGCTGAGTGGCTCTGTCAGCGGGCTTACGCCTACATCTTACTCCAAGATTACAGCAGTAAGTACACACACAGCAAATATATCTGTGTTAAATTAACACTGAGAGCGTATGTGTGCGTTTGTCTGGACTCATATATGCACTCTCTGTGTTAATGTAGCTTAAGGTGAATTTGTAGCGCCTGGTATGTCAGTAACTCTGTGAAATTGTCAACACTGTGTATGCCTTCTGGGATATAGCTCTAATTTTTCTCTCAGGGAACTTCCCAGCTCTGACTTACTTCCCAGTTCCCTGAGTCAGTCAGCCAGCCAATCACATTCACTGTATGTTTTGTTTATTTAATCAGTGCATTCTTAATCCCACAGGAGCTGTAGACGATTCTAAGAAAGCCCAGCAACTCCAGCCTAATCTTGCCCTTGCCTTTTTGAGAACAGGGTGGGTATACAGTCCCTTCAAATCACCCTTTACAATCAGAATGACTATCAGTTTCTACCCTCAAGAATACTCAAGAGCTGATGCAACTGGGTGGCACAGCAGAAGAGACAGTAACCCACCACTGACACCCGGGTTCCATTCCTGGTAGTAGTAGTTTCCGACCTGGCTGTACAAATGCACTCTTAGCAGTGTTTGCTGGTGGAAGTTGGCAGGGGATTGTCTCCCTGTTGCTGCAGTAGTGGCTCTCATTGCTTGGTTGGGTTAGCAGACTAGTGTGTCTAGTAGCCTAGCATGAACATCTGCATTCATTATGGGGGGAGATATGTGGTAGTCTACGCCCTCCCTGACTTGTGCATGCAGAGAAAAGAAACACAGGGGAGTTGGCTAATACTAGAAGTGTAACGGTTCAGCTTATGCCCTGGGTTTCTGCCGACGGTTCGGCTGGTAATCTGATTTGGCTCAGAGGACAACTGAACACGGAATCTGTTCTTGTTTATTGCAATACATGTGTTCTTGTAAAACATCGCGTTACGCTGATTCACACAATGAAAAATTATAGGGCTTATGGGAGAAATAGGTTTAGGGGTGGAGCACTCAAAACACAGAAACAAGGCTCTTCAAAAAAATGATGAAAGAAAAGCAAAAATGAAAGCAAACTAATGTTGTTTAGCTTTGATTTAAAGTTTTCCCCCTTTAGAAAATGAGTGTAAGAAAACTAAACTTATATATCATTCATTTTCCGGCTTCTCTACGTGACCGTATATGAAATAAAACTACGCATCCCTATGTTTTACTTTAAGGTTCTTCTTCAAGAGTGCAAAGTGATGACCAACTGTTCTGACCATTTTCAGATCAGTGCATGGCTACTTCAATATAAAAAAAAAAAGAAGTTCTTGCTGAGAACCTAGAGATTAGATCTACTTTATGTGTTTATGTGGATTGATATATTCCAGTACAACTTATGTCAACATTGTCATTGAAGCTATGGAAATCAGCTGCTTACGTAAAGCATATGCACACTGCCAGATAAGTACGGCGTTCATATATTCTCTGAGTTAGACATGAAAAGGCAGCTTCACATCAGCTGGTGGAGCACATTACACCCCTAGCTATACTGAATCAGGTGAAAGGAGATCAAATTGCCTAAATAAATAAGAAAAAAAAACAAGAACTCACTCACTCACTCACTCATTATCTAAGCCGCCTATCCTAATTAGGGTTGCGGGGGGTGCTGGAGCCTATCCCAGCCCTCACAGGGCGAGAGGCAGGGAAACACCCTGGACAGGTCACCAGTCCATCAAAACCCAAGAACTGTGCTATAAATTGACCTGGATGCTGAAGCAATTGCTTATGGGATTTAGATACACAAACATTCAGTTTTTTCTGTTGTTTTTCCTGTTTGTTTGTTTACAGTAAATGCTTTGTGGATCAATCCAGAACATGTGGATTGGGAGACAATTATGCAGTAGCCCATCTTACAGTAATTGCTGGAGTTTGAGTGTAGCAACACAAGAATAGCCTGTATTTTTGTCATTGTTTATGGTGAGTTTAAAGCCAGATTTTAAGAATACGTTGATAAGTTGAGTTAGGGGACTTTGAGAGTGTGATCATATGGTGTTTTCTCTTTTTTTTTCCCCACTCCAAATTTTTAGACATGGGTCAGGAACCTGTGTCTCTCAGCAGCATCTCATATGGCTCTCCAATATGTTTAAGGTTACTGAAAATACATCAGTTCAAATTAGCATAAAAATACAATATTAAATGAAACAGATTTGAAATATTTCAAGTGAGTCATCGTCTAATGTGATTGTTGGATATTGCGATTGCGAAGAAGGCGACCAAAATTCCCGTCTGGATAATGATAGAAATATGAGACATCATGTATTTTATACAACAAAGAGTCTAATGATCAACGTGTGTGACTGATTAACGCGTAAGGAGAGATACACTCAGTTATTGGTTGTTCGTTGTGATTTTTTTTTTTTTGCGATATCTCAGGAGCACTACAGTGGATAAGAAAAGGCCCATCTCGTAGAAAAGGCCCTGTCGTGTCCAGGGGGGTCACAGTTAGCTTGTGTGTCAACTGTGTTCATCACAGTGTGAAATGAGTTTAGGCTCCATCTCTTGCCAGCGTATAGCCACCAAAACAAATCCATCAGTGCTGTTATTATGAGAAAATGTTCACGTTTCTGAAATGCTTGCGTGTAAACTTTCTCTGCAGTGTGTCTCTGTCCTTGCTGAGTGTATTACTATTATTATTTTTTGTAAAAAAGATTCCTCAGTCTTAGTCTGAGAGATCCATATGACTCCATACGACAGGTTGAAACATAGGCTCAGTGCTGTGGCCTGAACCAACATGTGCCAAGCAGTAAGAGTCAGACGTCTGCTAAACAGTTTGGGTTATTCAGTCGTATTTTGTACTTTTCAAGAACTAATTGGGGGTTCTGGATTTAGTGTTGAGTGACTTGCTGGTCAAGATCAGCAAAAAAAAAAAAATATCGTACATATTGAGCGTTTGAATTAAATGGGGGGAAAAAAAAGGTAGTTTGCGATACAGCTTCTGCAATTACTTTCTGAGGCCCTAATCTGTCAACATTTTAACCCTGCTGCTTAGATACTGGATGTATTCAGTGTTGAGGAATTCATCCATTCAGTCGGAACTAATATTGCCTCCATGTTTATCTTTTTCTGCCCATAGAATTGCCGAGTATCATCTGAATAACTTCACATCTGCACAGGAGGCCTTTAAAACTGGACAGGCACTTGAAGGTAAGTCATCACCAAAAAGTCTGAAGTGTTGCTATAGTCTGGGAACAAATGCACAGATAGTAATGTATTAGTTTTTATATTTGCCGAAACTCGCTTATATTTCTCAAGGAATTACATCATGAACTCACTACACTGAGGTGGAAAAACTCTGTGATTAGTGTTAACAGCTAAAGAATAAACCACTGATTATACACTGATTGGCATACCAAGCACAAGCATTCAGATTTTGAATAAATGAATTTACAGCATGCAATAAAAATGCCTCAGGATACGTTTGAGGGCGTGAATTTGAATAAATAACAATTGAAAAGAATGAGTCGAATGATCAGAACAGCGTGTTTTGAATGTTGTTTCGACGTGGACGTATAAAAATACCCTTTCGGAACCTTTGATTGTTCTGCGCACGTGTTTCACAGGTTCCAACGCAGCGTTTCAGACTTGGATCAAGCGTTGTGAGGAGAAGATGGAGAGTAAGTTTCATTATCTTACAGGCAAACGGCCAAAGTAGTGAGAAGTATAGATTTTCTATACGAACCAAAGTAGACAGAGGTATGTCCAATCTCAGCTGTTTTCTTGCGTGTGTATAGAGCTTTCATCAGTTGTTTAAGGATCTTAAATTGGCTAATGGAGCTGTATACAGGCCAGCTCTGTTGACTGTATCGGTGATGAAGCTAAGCTGGATCTCCATTTAGTCAGAGAGCGGTAGAGATTTCCATTTCTCCATTACAGATCATCGCCTTTCATTAAAAATTCCCCATTTCAGCAGTATAAACAGGAGTCACCTCCTCACCCTGTCAGCACCACTTTGATTGATAAGAAACTTAAATTGAAAAATCTCCTTAATCAGCAAAAAAGCGTCGTAGCTAATACCAGCTCTTATTAAGTATTGTGATAACATCTGTTCTCCAGTAATATCAAGAGTGATATTAATGGATATACATGGTCTTCCTTTAACGAGATAACAAATAGTAGACCAATTATTCTTAGGCCGACATAGCACATTGAGAGGAAGTCCTCCGGGCAGGAGACAACTGGTTATGCACTGATGCATATCAACACTGTTGTATTTGCCACTGGCACAAGCAAAATGTTTATGCTCCAGCCATTATCAGTTGTTAGCACTGTGTCATGACCCACGCTGGGAGCTCGAGGGGGTGTTATTTTTTTAATAAAGAGCGTCGCCATAAAGCCGTTAAGACGCTTTTTAAAAATTAAGCACTGTGTAGAACGAACTCTGCTCAGTGTTGCAAGAGAGACAAGCACTTTGCCTTCATCAGTCATCCAAACGGATCCCGTCTTTTTTTTTTTTTTTCTTCCCCCCTTCTTCGTTCGAGCTTTTGAAGACACAGAAAAATCTCATTAAAAGCGGCATTAAAGAGGCAAAGCAGCAAACGACTGCCATTTTTATTAAGCACGAGATCTTTTTTTTTTTTTTGGGCGAAGCCTTCCTGAAGTTAAATGCTGGAGTTGATTGAGGTCCCCCTCCTCCTCCTCCTCCTCTTTTTCATTTTTTAACTGCCACTGCGGTTATTGTCAAAGTCTCATATCTCTTTCATGTTAAAAGTGACGTTATTTACCATCAGTCTCTTCTTTACGAGCTTTTTCTTCTCTCCTAAACTGCTTCTGTGACTTTTCTGCATTGATCAAAACTGGATATGCATATAGAGAGTGTTTTTTTTCTTTCCTCTTCCCTCTCACTCTCTTTCTCTCTCTCTCTCTCTCTCTCTCTCTCTCTCTCTCTCTCTCTCTCTCTCCCTCTCTCTTTCTTTTGAAAGGCGACCTCATTTGAGATACTGTTAATGTGCTGTTGGATGCAGGGAAAGCTGTGTCTCGCACTGTTTATAAAAAAAAAAAAAAAAATATTCCATAATTTATGAGACATAACGGCTTAATACAGAGAGAAAAGGAGGACCTCATAGGCTCATATTTACGCTGGAGGAGACGCAGGCAGAATGGTAAACAGCTCTCGACTCCTCGTGTAGGTGGAGAGCCGTGGGGGAGAAGGGTTTTTTTTTTTTCTTTTTATACCCCACTCTTTAATAATGGAACTCATCTTTTGACATATGCCTGTATAATTGTGTCATTAGTGCTGTAAGAACAGCTCAACCTTCTTTGTTAAAGACTTAACCTGAGGGTATTAGAAGATCATAAAACCTTTATACGTTTTTTTTTTTACAGTTCGTTTGTCATCAGTGAACTAAACCAATCATAAAGATGAACAGTTAACACTGGCTTCCGGCCCTGTGATGATTTAAGAGTCCACGGAGCATTGACCGTTTTTTTGGGGGGGTTTTTCGGGTTGTTTTTCATAATATTTTATGTTCGGGCACAGAGGCTGACAAAGCTGTTATGACTGACTTTGTGAATCTGAGAGTGGTTTTATGAATGGCATTAATGGAACTGCAATCACAGAGCCAACCTAAAACCGTGGATTAAGGAGAGGCAGACGTTAGCTTAAGGTAGTCAAAATCACGGTCTAATCCATGTTTTTTTTTTTTTTCACTCTCTCTTCTTCCAATCCCTTACTCAGCACAAGTCCAAAACGGAACCTCAAATCCGGTAAGTACATTCTACCCATCTCTCTTTGATGCTCCGGCTGGTCTTTAATTGCTATGAAAAGGCACACTATAGGTTTTACCACTCAGAGAAAACTGTCATGAGACGGTGGCAAACACGCGCGTGGTCGTCGTAACCTATGTCAGTGCGAGATATTCAGAACGATATTCAGCCACCGGTTCGTTGTTGCTCGGCGTTCGTGTCGGCGGATCACGTTGCGCTGCTTGCTTCTTCATTTGATTTGGGTGTGAAATGAATTAAAACACGCTCTGCCACGGCTCCTCGGGGCCCCGGGTTAAACCACACTCTGAGGAAGCCTTAAGCTTTGCTGCCAGCTTGTCTTCTTCCTCCTCTTTTTTTTTTGTTTTTTTTGTTTTTTAAATTTTATTTATTTATTTACAAATATTTATTTAATTGATTAACTTATAAATACGCCCACAAGGGGTCACTGTTGCTCATCTTATTAACTTCTTAACAAGAAAGAGACTAGTAAGAGGTGTAAAAGTCGAAGAGCTCTGTTTTTCTTGTTTTTTTTTCTTGGCAGATTCTCACTCTTTTGTTTGTTTGTTTGTTTGTTTGTGCGTGTCTGTGGGTGTGTTTCATCCTTTTTCACCTTGATTTTCTTCCCGAAATCAACAAATACTGAACTTGGCTGAACTCTGCAGCAAACCACGACTCCACATGTCAAGTAAGTTCCCCGATATAGTCAAGTCGTACATTACAGTGTGACGTGATACACAGTGAGAAACGGTGAATTAAGTATTGGATTTAGATGTAGTTGTAGTATCCCTTGGGTCGGAGTGGATAGCTTTGATAAATGACACCTCCGTCCCCTGTCGCCATAACAACAGTAGGCACCACAGTGGTGCTAATGCAGAATCCCTCTCCGTTCTCCGCAGGCATGACTGGTACCAGACAGAATCGCAAGTCATTGTCACCATCATGCTTAAAAATGTCAAGAAGGAGGATATCACGGTCAACTTTGAAGAGCAAGAGGTAACACAGAGCCATTTTTACTAAGCGGTCTTTGTTCTGAGATAATGCTGGCGCTCCACGTGGAGTGTCGGTCACTGTATCCTCTGTTTTCTCCTGATGCCATCAGCTGTGAGGGACTATAAGAGGTCCTGGCTTTTTTTTTTTTTTTTTGTTAATAAATAAACGTTGTAGAAAGTCCCCATGGACAGAATTGCCAGTGACAGTTTGTAAATGATGAGTGTGAAACAGGGGTCACTTTGACAAAGATTCATCAAGATGATGAGCAGAGAGTGTTGTGTCTCTCATTAAAGTAATGGCATGTGAACTTGTCTCTTTCTCATTTTGGGCTCAGAGGCTTAACAGATAACAGGCTCATCCGTATTGGCCATGACTCTCTGCGTTTCCATCTCCTTTCTGCTCTAATTGTATGCTAATAACCTCATTTTCTCGTGCCATAAGGGACTCCAATATTGTCTATGTATAGGACTTATCTATGTATAGCTCTCCCCGATCGCACTTATCTAGATGAAGACGGAGATTTCCCCAGTCTGGGATTTTTTAATTAAACATTGTTTAATTAATTAAGCGGCCAGGTGGCAGGAACGGGGATTTTTTTTCCACGGAAACGATCGCTGGAGAGTCAGGCAGGCGTTTTGCGTTCTGTGACAGCCGCTAACACCCCACGCCGCAACGGTGTGCCTCTACACGTGTCCACGATGAGAGAGAGAGAAAAAAGAGAAAGTCTGGATTAAAGAAAGAGGGAAAAAAAACATTCTGAACAATTATGAAAGTAACAGATACCCCTCCCTGCTTCCTCCCTCCCAAAAAAAAAAAAAAAGAAAGAAAAAAGAGAAAAAAAAATCAAAGTATAGGCTGTTGTTTGATGTGCACTATAAATTAATTACAGAAAAGATTTCTGGAGTTTTGTGTAATAATTTGGTCGCAAATGAGATGGAGATGAGATAAAATATGGATACGGTCTTATCTGGGGAATCTGCCCGCGGGCTGTTTTTCGGCTCTCCCATCGGGGTCCTCCCAGCAGCAGTAATGAAGGGGCTTCGCCGGGTCCCTAGCGACACCCCCCCACCCCCGCCTCCCACTCCCCACTCCCCCCCTCCCCCCTCCCCGGTGGTTATACACGTTCTCCTCCGCGACACAGTAGCTGCAGAAAGAAGGAAAGATTGAAGAACAGAGGAGACGTAATGAGGAGACGCAGAGTGCAGGGGGAGCAGACCCAAAGCTAGACCCCGCAGGAGGCTCTCTGAGGCTCTCTGTTTGCGCTAAAGGGGCTTTCCCTCCTGCAGTTTTAACCTTAGGGGCCTTAAACACAGCCGAGAGCACTCACCTCTGGTCTACCTCAGGATCAACCTCCGGCACTTTCACATCTCAGTGTACATATTTACGCATTTAAAGTTCATCAGGAGCCGCAGCTAGGCTGAAATGAAAAAAAAAAAAAAACCTCCTAAATTGTGACGGTTTCTGTCGGCAGGTGTGTTTGAATGGCATGTCGTCTGGTTTGATTGAATGTGCTGTAATGTGAAAAAGTCCCACAGCCCCTGTGAGTCTCGGTGCTGTAAGAATGAATGGTCTTTGGCGTTTATACAGCTTCTATAGAGAGTTTGAAGTATGAGAGCTGTGCTTTTCGGAGTCAGATGTTGAAATACATGAAGGTTGACTGTTCTGTTTTCTTTTTTTCTTTTTTTTCTTTTATTTCCCCCTTTCTTTCTTTCTTTTTTTTTTGTACTGTAGTTGACAGCAGAGGTGAAGCTTCTGTCAGGGCAGGACTACTGTCTGAAACTCCACCTTCTACATCCTGTGGTGCCGCAACAGAGCACTTTCAAGATCCTCTCCACCAAGGTTAGTCTGAACACGTTTTTTCTTCCTGTGAAATCAAAGCCTTTTCCTGTCTCCCGCTCTACTACAATTTCTGACCACTGGAAGAGATACTTGACGCTTTTGAATAAATGACAGCAGATCAGAGGATATTAACTGGAGGAAAGGGCAGCTTGTCTTTTTTTTTTTTTTTTTTTAAAGGGCAGGTGTGTTAGCCCACAAAGGTTTTTTTTTTCTTTCTGTCACATTTTAGTCCCTCGTGTATTGAGTGATGTATTAATTGGTTGCGGAGTGACTCTTGTCTCGTACATTTTTAATGTTCGGGGTCACTGGCCAAGCGGCTCTGTTGGTGCTTGGGTAGGGAAACAGAACTTTTGGATCCAACTCTGGCTGAACCCTGCTGGCCGACTTCACAGTTTCTCAGGGTCTCTGTGCCTTCCTCTAATTAAGGGCTTTTTTAGGAGTAGCTTTCCTTAAAACCTGCAGACCAATCAACCCTCCAAAAACCAGACTCTTCTAATCCGTCTAAGTACCAGCAGTTTATAGGTTTGATATATTTCATTCCATTATTTGTCTTCAGAACTTAGGGACTGTTTCCTCTCTAACCTTAGATGCCCCTGTTTGGCCAGTGAAGTTCTATATGTAACTGTATGTCACAGCGGAAATGGGAAATGTCTAAAATGACCCGCAAAATCGTATAGACTCGTTTTAACCTTTCTTGAAAGGCATTTACACATGACCCATCTGAACATACTTTTAAAAAAACACACACACACACAGCAGTGATAAATGAAAGCAAACACAACAGAGAGAAGTAGAAAATGGACTTGAATGCACACTAATGCGCACTTATAGACCATTAGAGGCTGGCTGCTCTAATGTTAACGAGTTGCTTTTGAACATTTTAATTGCTTCACAGTTGGGCAGGTCGGCTTGGGTTGAGTTCATATGTCGTTAACGAGGGGGTGGGGGGTAGAAAGTGAGGGGGAGGGGGGCATTCCAGTGCTGTGAAGTCTAAGCCTTAATGAGCTGAATGACTCTACCACTCAGCTGTAGAGTACACTAATCAGGAACATTGCTAAGAGGTAGGAGGAGATAGTTGGTCAGGGGCATTACAAAAATAATCAAAAAAAGAGGGGAAAAAAAAAGAGGGAAGAACTTCTGTGATGTTGCAGCTTTGTGTAACCAACAGGTTTTTAAATTACCTGAGAAAATCAAGCAGCGCGGAGGGAACAAATGGATCATTTTAATAAACAGGAGCCTTTAAAAGGCTTTTCGTGTTTGGTAGAGGAGCTAGTGAATGATCTCGTGCTGTTTCCACGAGCCTGCAGGTACCCGAGACACATGTGATGACACCCAACAAGCCAACCGTAACCACAGTGGGACACTGTGCCACATCAGCGAGGAGAGAGAGAGAAGAGAGAAAGAGAGAGAAAGAGAGAGAGAGAGAGAGAGAGAGAGAGAGAGAGAGAGACACCTAAGCTTCAGTTTTGTCAGCGGGAACTAGAATGTGGTTTTAGCACAATAGGTGTTTTATTGTAGGTGATGTATAAGTACAGGATCCTTTCTTATCCAGCTGCAGATCATCAGGCTTCGATGTAGAGTGTGACAATCACACAGTTGTCAGGGGAGACAGACACATAAGGGCAGGCAGTTAGCCTGTGTCTGCCTGTTTGGCTGACTCTCCTCTCAGAACAAAGCAATTTAGCAATTCGCCAGTGCAGTTTCAGCAGGCTGAAAACTGTGGATTTTTTTCGTGAGGAGATTTATTTTTACTGGACACACACACACACACACACACACACACACAAACAAAAAATGTTATCCTACTGGGCTTGTCCAGATTCATAAAGAGAACGCTCTTTTGCCATGGCAACAGTGGAAACTGCATACCACGAGCAACTGAGCAGGGGAGCTTCACAAGGGCTCCGTTTAAATGTGAGGGGAAGGGGGAGGGGGGGGGGGGTGGCAGAGCAGTTCAACCAGCTTCTCTTTCCCTCTCTTCCTCTCACAAAATTGCTGGACTGAGTCCCACACAAAGCCCCACTTGTTCCCGGGTCCACCGGGCTCCCCTGGACCAGCCGGCTTTAGATACAAATACGCTCACACCTTATACACACATAACACCATGGCCAGCAGTGCCCCCCCCCCCCCCCCCCCCCCCCCCCCCCCGATCAGATTTTCCCTTTATATGTGTCTGCTTTACACTGTAAGCCGTTTGCCATACATTCACCTGAATGAGTGCACAGTCGTTTTTATAAAACAGGTCTACATTTGGATCATTTGAATTCATAAGTCTGTTAGTGGATTCCCATGCTGCTAGATTAAGAGCAGAATAGATCATTTAGGGATAACTTTGCATGTAATAAAAGATTTTTATGGTTTATAATTTTAATAGAATTTAATAAAATTTTGTACTTTAGGTTTTTTTTTTTTTTTTTTTTTTAAATGACTTGCCCCAGAGTAGTTGATTTATCCATTGTGCTCCACAACATATATTAGAAATGTGCAAAAAAGAGATAGGTTTGAAGTTCTTTGTGGATTCACAAATGTCTTTTAGAGAGAATTTTTTTTTAAGAATATCGTAGTCCTTTTTGGCTCTGGAGCTGCTGTGTCGTGGAAGCAAAAAAAAAAAAAAAAAAAAACCCAGGCAAGACTACGGCACTCTTCATAAGTTTAAAACGCGTTTTATCTTAATGCTCTGTTCAATTTGAGTTTGCTTCCTACTCCCCGCTGTGTCGCAGGGAGGGAGAGATAACACAGAAACACTGAGGTAGGGAAAAAAAAAAAACCCAAAACAAAGAAGCAAACATTTTCGGGGGGGAAAAAAGGTAGTTCAATGAGATTCCATCCATTTTTTTTTCTTTATTCTCTTACATTCCGTGAGAGCGTGTACTACCAGC
Organism: Chanos chanos; assembly: GCF_902362185.1. NCBI lineage: Eukaryota > Metazoa > Chordata > Actinopteri > Gonorynchiformes > Chanidae > Chanos > Chanos chanos. The sequence goes on from NC_044501.1 coordinate 13,002,126, forward strand.
AAGCCGACCAGGTACGAAGACTGTGGAGTTCTCCAGGTTTTAGGGCCCACTCCGGAGTGAATGTTGTGTTGTCTCTCGTTTGCAAGTTGCCCACAAGCCAAGCGAAAGCTATGTTCACTACAGCTCAAACCCAGACTTCTCTCTCGCTCTCTTTTTTTTTTTTTTCTCAGAGAATTTTGGCTGTTTTTTTTTTCCCTCTCTCTCAAACATGGTTTCAAATGAAATGTCAACACTAAAGTTAGAGATGGAAAATAAAAGGATTTTTCATTCTCTCAAAGCATATAGCCCTGCAGCAGCCTTCCCCAGGTAGGAGGTGAATTAGTATGTCAAAAGTTGGATTTCTTCACTTAATCTTGTTAATGCTTGCTTTTTTTTTTTCTTTTTTTTTTTTTTTTTTTGTGGGAGTCTTCACTATGTGTCTCGCACAAGTGTGCTTGCATCTCATTTCCCAGGGCTTTCTCAGAAGTAGTCGTGATTGGGGGAGGGGGGGCAGCCGGGAGGGGGGAAGGGGGGGTAAACAAATCCATCACTCTAAGCATGAAGCTTTTAACGCACTGGCGCTATCTTTACCAGAAACTTGACAGAACTTGCCCTGCGTGACCTACTTAACCTCCTCAAAAAATGACACATCTCTCACTCCGCTCTCAGAGAGCAGAGGCTGACCTCGGTTGGCGTGCCCGTCGGGATAGAGAGATGACGGGGAAACCAATTACCAGCTGTCGTATTGGATGGGTTAGGGGTGGGGAGGTGGGGGGGTGGGAAGTGGGGAGTGGGGCACGGGGGTGGGGGGGGTGTGTATGTGTGTGATGGTGTTATGGGGGGGGGGGAGCGAACTCTTGAAATGCTGAGACCCGAGAAAGCAAGCCAGTTCCCCCCCCACGCCCCGTTCAACGAAATAAGCAACAGCATCCCTTTTTAATTTCCACGCTTGTCACCATCCGCAGGTTTATTTATTTATTTAGTTCTTCTCCTAAACACGACGACTTGTAATCCACCGGCCGACCGTTTTAGCAAGGGTTGTATTTTTGATTGGGTTGTTTGGTGGCGGCGGGGGGGGGGGGGGGGGGGGGGGGGGGGGGGGGGTGTTGGTTTTGGAACGTGTGTGATACATGAGAGGCTGTGGTAAACCCTCATCATTTAACGACTGTGACGGTCACAGCCAAGAGATTTTCTTTTTCTTTTTTTTCAGCGACATGGCACAAGCTAGTTTGTTTGTTTGTTTATTTATTTATTTATTTTTCCCCTTTTCTGCCAGCCCTGGGGTCCTAATGGTAGCGTTGGGCAGCAATGCAGATGCCCGTCGGGATTGTGTGCAGTCGTGTCGTGCCTGTCAGGTCCCCTTACACCACAGCTCAGCAGATGTGGGAGGAAGATTAATGTTGTATGGCCCTACAGAAGGGGTGGGGGGGGGGGGGGGGGTACGACTCGACAAGCTATCACTGCCATGCGATGATAACTGCTGTAAACACCGAAGAAACCCCAAAAAAGGAAAAAAAAAAAAGGAAAAAAAAGCTCGAGCTGCGAGAAGCGTGTATCTCCTCCCTCTCGCCTTCACTTCTCCTCAGTATCTATCCCGTCATCACGCTAGGTGTCGGTCTCAATTCCTCGGTCTCCTTTTTCTCTCACACTCACTGAGACACTCCTGTTATGTCCTCTAATGTACAACCTGAATTCCTCCTCTTAAATCACTGTTAACTCCCCATGCATGATTCATCCACTTCTGTATCACTGATTTTTAACTCTTTAACTTTTTCAGGGCCTATTCCATACTTAATGGACGTTGACTGATAAGGACATTATTGACTGAAAGATTATTTGTGCTGTAAGAGGGGCACTATCAGAATGTACAGTGAAGGTGTAGGGGCTTAAAGGACTTAAGTCAAACACAACCCCCTTTTATTCTGAAGCACCCCCCCCCCTCCCCCCAAGATCCAGTCCAGCAGCCGTAGTGGTCCCTGTACCAAATTCTCAACCATCAGCATTTCAGCTCTCACTAACCCTCATGAATGAAACATTCCATATTAGGAAGCCATGCAAAAACGCTCACTAATTGCATCGACAACCGAAAGCTTTCCTCGCCGTTTCCACTTTTCTCTTTCACGCACACACGCACGCACACATACACACACACACACACACACTCTTAAACCTGCACGCACGCATTCGCACACACACACACCACAGGAGCGACACTGCAGCCAGCTCAGGCGTGACAGCGAGGGCTCTCGCGTGTCCCGCCGCTTCTCTGAGGCATGTGTCTTGTCAGGAGAGTTCACCGTCTCTTATTTCTTTCCCCTCTTCCTCTCTGTCCTCTTTCTTTCCCTTTCCTTTCCTCCGCTTCAGGTAGAGATTAAAATGAAGAAGACGGAAGCTATCCGATGGGAGAAGCTGGAAGGAGAGGGCGCACCATCCACTGTAAAACACTTCACTCCCAGTTAGTATTGAATTTTTTTTCCCCTACCCTACATCTCTGTATCCCAGCAGGCTTTTGGCACGCCTTGGTTGCGTAGTAATCTTAAAAAAAAGCTTTTATGATCATCTTTTATGATTTCTGCCTGTCTGAGGGCTTGGTGTTTTTTGGTTTGTTTATTTGTTTGTTTGTTTGTTTGTTTTGCTTGTTTTCTTTTTACTTGGCTCTGTGTGCAGCAGTCTTTTATTTTTTTTTTTTCTTTTGTATTCACTAAAAAAAAAAAAAATCGCTCTCATAACATTATTGGTTTTGAAGATCTCCCACACATTATGTACAGTAGGATGGTTATGCTTGCTTAAGTCAGAAACACAAACAACAGCAACAACAACAACAATGCCTTCTGGCACAACCACCCATGACAGCTTTAAATGAGGCTGTGATTTTCACTCTTATCTTTGCCAATAACACAATTTCACAGATCAAGAATGCCATTACGCCATCCCTCCAATCTGGGGACTGTTCTTTATTTTTTTTTTTTTGTTCCTTCCCCCTTCTGATTCACACCATTTTTTTTTCTCAGACGAGTACCCATCATCCTCCCACTACACCCGTAATTGGGACAAGTTAGTGGGCGACATTAAGGAAGAAGAGAAGAACGAGAAGCTGGAAGGAGACGCCGCACTCAACAAGCTTTTCCAGCAGATTTACTCGGACGGCTCGGACGAGGTCAAACGGGCCATGAACAAGTCCTTCGTAAGTCCCTGTCTCCGCGTATTTGCAGTAATTTGGAAGTTATTTGAAGGTAATGTTCTAGCCTGTCATTCTGAAAGGAGTAGGAGTCTTGTGGAAAGTTCCTCCGTTTTTTTAAAGTAACTGCCTCTCTCTCTCTCTCATTACTTATCGAAAGGGCGGCGGGTCCTTCCCGTTTTAAACTGTGTATTGCTCTTTTAAGTATAAGATAAGGTCGGGCTTCGTTGTCGGTTGTAACCCTTTGTATGTACCAGAGATCTGACATTTGATTCGGTTAATTTGACACGAATTTGAACTTTGTGACTTCACCCTCCCGTGACAATCTCTCTTCTTTTATTGTTTGATGTGCCAACGTGTTATCATGTCTTTTGCCCACAATTTAATAGGATTCACTTGTGTTAAATTTGGACTGACAGGCTAGAACATTACCCTCCAGACCAAATTATTAAGATTTCATGAACATTAAGTAGAATATGACAAGCATATTCGGAGAGTCTCTGTGGCTGGCAAATTCCTGGTATGGGGGGCGGGGAGGGCGGTGGGATGAAAATTAATTTATGGCCTGGTCCAATTCTATCACTCTTCTTTATTCATAAAGAATGTATGTGTCTGGATTTCCAAAAGTGTCACTTCGCTGGCACTCGGTTCAGATCTGTCACATTTTCAACCAATCAACTTACAGAACAGCTGCCTTTAACAAAACACACCAGTTAATTAATTCTCCAGTCTCCTACCAGGGAAACACTTTGAATTTATCAAAGGTTTTCATACGTGCGTCTCTTGTCATTTATCCCAGTTGATTTTTCTGATTTTTCTACAGATGGAGTCCGGGGGCACAGTTCTAAGCACCAACTGGACGGACGTAGGCAAAAGGAAAGTGGAAATGAGTCCACCAGATGATGTGGAGTGGAAGAAATACTGAAGAACAACCCGGAGGATGTTGACATACCAACACCTTCTTACCCAGCAGATCTCCCCCCCGCCCCCCTCCTTCACTGCCTTCTCCACTTAATGTTTTAAAATCACCATCAGAACTGTTTTTTTTTTTTCTTCTTCTCTCCCCCCCCCCCCCCAGCAACCCATTTTCTTGGCATGTTGCAACAGTCTTTGGTAGTGGACATAGCTTCAGAATTAGGGTTTTTCTCTCTTTTTTTTTTTTTGGAGCATCTATGTAAGAGCAGAAACTGAACGCTGAAATAGTTCTTTTTTAAAAAAGAAAGAAAGAAAGAAAGAAAAACAGTCTTCAGTATGTGTCTTTTATTGTACGTTGGTCTAAAAAAATCTGGAACACATTTTTTGGTCTTTACATCAGAAAACACTTGTGCCTCATGCTGCATTTTGGTCATTTTCATGACGTGCTTGAGGGGAACATGGTTTCCTGAATATGATTAAAACACATTGTAAATAAAATTTTCTCACTCTCAAAACTGCGCTTTTTACCTCTATTTTTATGATAAATGCATTTCCCCACAAATTGTTTTATGACTACACTTTTTCTTCTTAGCTTTGAATAACCAGAAGGTGCTCTAATATGGAAGTGTAACGTTATGAAAGGATGTGACAGCGATAGACGCATATAGCTATTGAAAGGTTACTTTACATGATCCATACGTATGGAGCTAAGCACCAAAGCTACTTAGGCACCATGTTATACCTCATGTTTTTTTACTCACTCCCACTCAACAAGAGTAGCATCCTATTGATACACACACTATAAGGATCCTGATTGGTCAGTTGGTGGCGCCACAGCAACCATGGAATAAGGCAACCAGCAACCATGTTTTGAATAGGTACTGCTGTCAATCCATTTAACCTTGCATTTAAAAAAACATACAGATTTGATAATGCTGATCTGTCACTGACAGTGTTCAATTTCTCACAATTTTGAGTGTTAAGAGAAACTTTTAAGAATTTCCGTATGAACTGCTATTCTGAATGCTGCGAAGTATGATACATAAAAATGATGAGTGTTTCAAGTGTCAGAAATTGCTTCCAGTTGATGTACTGGAAGAGGTAATTCATATACAACAAGAAATTCTCATAGAACTTCAGTAACTTAGCATGAAACTTTCCTAAGAGAAAAAAATTGTAGATGCTCGTTATTTTTAGAATGATTTCAATGTTAGTCTTGTTATTCCAAACTTTGAATGATTGACATCACGCTACTTTCTCCAAGTCTCAGAATTTGGGCGCAGAATACAACTCCTTGCAGCAAATTTGCTTACCGGTTATGTTCATCCACCAGTTTTGTACATACATGTTGAACCATAGAAATGAGCCTGTCAGGGAATCTAAATGCACTGGGACCATGGGAGGTCTTTTAGTAACCATGCTCTCAAATTTTGAACTTTCTCTTTTTTGCACACCATGAAGTTTGGTAAAAAGGTAGTATCACCTTATCCTGAACAATTTTGCCTTTTGGATCCAAGCCATGATGTTGGCTCTGCTGGATTTCTGTCATTTTATTTAAAAGGTATTTATTTTTCTTCTCATGAGAATCTTGATTAGATTATATGAAAGATGCTCTGGCTTAAAAAAAGAAATGCTGTCTTCATCATGTCTGATTGTTAGGCCAGTTGTCATACCACCAGTACACCTTCTGATTGCCCCCCTTAAATCCTGCTTAGCAAATATAGCTGGGTTATTATCCTGTAAAATAGATGAACTAGGGGCATAAAATAAATGCTGTTAAAAATGACATGAATAAGTGGAAATACAGTATATCTTGTCACAAATGAACTTTTCGGTAGCAGAAAAACTCACAGATAATGGTTAGGAACAGAAGTGTGAGTGAATTTATCAGCTCAAGTGCTCCTCTTCCTCCATATTGAGTAAGGATAGTGCCATTACCTTCCAAAGAAACCATAAACATTCATGTGAGCTGGCCAAGAAACAGATAAAAAAAAAAAAAAAAACAGTCTTTGATAGCGGGTTAAGTGTTAAATTCACGGCACACGTTTCATCTCTCAGGCTGATCAAACGGGAAGTTTTGTGGCTCCGGTTTAAACTCTAACAGTCACATTTTCTCCCACTGCTTAAAAGCTCCACTCTGACATCAAAAGAGGCTCAGCGATTTGCATTATGGGTAAGATCTCAGACCATGAAAGCAGAAAAAAGCCTGAGCCTGGTACATTAACCCCTAATAATTTCTCTCTCACTCTCTTTCTCGCTCTCTCTCTCTCTCTCTCGCTCTCTCTCTCTCTCTCGCTCTCACTCTCTCTCTCTTTCGCTCTTTCTCCCTCGCTCTAGGACTTCAGGCATCCATTAATGTTTGAATGTTGGCAACAATTATGCAAAACACCAAATGTGACAAAATGTATGCATCTACACTTTTAAAAAAGTTTATTATTTAGTTCTCCATTGACAAAAGCACTTGAGTGAAAGAAAAAGTACAAAAACTGATATTGAAAAATATGAACTCTGATGTCAGTTCTGGCAAGACATTTTACACGACATCAGAAGCAATACTTGGCAAAAGAGAATAGTTTAAAAGCAAGGGAATATATTTTAAATATCTCATGCAGGCTGTTATGCATCTTACTGTTCAAAGACCCATGTTCCGTTTCCCCAAAGATTAGAAATTTATTACATGTATTTACATTCAAAAGCAAATAAAAATGATAACATTTCTTTGATTTAAACATTTGCTTTTCTGCTCAGATAACTGAGTCCAAAGCAGTTCTTTGAATACTTGATATTAGCACTCATTTCAAGCTCAACAAAGATGTTTTCATATCTGGGTAATTAACATAATTTTCATCTTTTCAAACAGGTGTTCTAAGGATGAGTCCCTTGAGCAATTCTGTAGTTCCTATGCTTGTTTACAACAAATAGCATGTTACCTTGGAGACAGAATCAAAAACTCAGATGTTTGCTTGTTTTTTCCTTTTTTCTTTTTCCTTTTTTTTTTTGTTCACACAATCCCATTTGATTATGTTACAGATAATGATGCAAAGATTCAAGAAAAAAACATACATGAACACAGCTTTGAATGATGCAACAGTTTGTCTTATTGCTAGAATACAACACACTGCACCAAACTGTAAATGTAGTAACAGTTATAGACAAGATTTGTGGTGGGTAAGCTTGCTGAACTTGTATGTTTTAATTGAAAATAAAATCTTAATAAAAAATCTCGGTGTGTGTGTGTGCATGTTGGCACTGCTTAGAGGATGCCCAAGATGCGACCCACCCACCAGCGACAGGGCATGATGATTCGACATACTGCCCTACAGCCGCGGAAGTGGTAAGGCCAGGGGTGGTACCCACCCAAAGGCTCACAGACGCGCTGGCAGTGGGTGTAGCTGCGACGACACTCTGTACAACACACCCCAGTATGATCCAGCATAGGGTCAAAAGTCATGGTGCCTTCTTCTCCTTCCACGGTGCGCTAAAAAAAAAAAAGATTTCGCAAGAAAAGAGGCGTATTAAATAATGCATTTTTGATCACATAAATGTACTGCGAGTCATGATACTTTTATGTGATTTAAAAAAAAAAAGAAAGAAAGAAAGAAGAAGAAAAACATGTTTTTACAACCTTTCAGTGATACAAGCTTTTCATTTAAAGTAACCACTACTCATGCATTCCGTATTAGAGCACTAACCACATCATCAAGTAAATACGGGAAGTCAGTTGGTCTTTCAAAACATTCATCTTTAAAGACTCATCCTTGTCCTTGAAATTAGGTCTGTAACCAACTGCTGCGGCTCTACAGAGAGTTCTGATGTCTGTGATGTATTTGAGAAATATAAGTAAATAAGTACGTGCCCTAGTTTTATTCTCCTTTAGTTTCACACAGAGGAATGGAGAAATAGGGATTAGGGCTTAGAGGGGTTGGACTGTGGGTCTGGAATGGGCTGAGGATTTGGTGAGGGAGGGGGGGGGCGGCAGTCTTAGCAAACACAATGGCTGGGAAGGTCAGTGGAGGGATGTCGTTTCGCTTGAAAAGAGACCTCTAAGATTAGACGTGGGGTGACAGCCATGGCCTCTGCTGCTGACCCTAACATCTGCTCCTGTTCACACAGCTGCGCATTCTGGTCGTACAACGCCCCCCCCCCCCCACCCCCCCCAAAAAAGAGAAGGCGAAGGGGTAGGGTGGGTGCATAAGACACATGCGAGTCACACTTATTTCTGTGTCTATTTGTATCTAGTGTCTAGTCTATTTGAGGAATGAAAAATTAAATCTAGAATCTAAACCGAGGGATAATGTTATATATTTTTGTCTATAAATGTGAAACTTGACTGATTGTGGATGAGGGAGAAGCTAACATCATTGTCAACCAGTAAATAGTGGCCACTTAAAAGATGAAGCAGCCATTTTGTCCAGCAGGGCTAGGATTAAGGGGCCTGAGGACAAAGAATGGGTTCTAAGTATCCAGCCAATTATGGAGCCAGTGTCTTCAGAAAATGCACATGTGATGTAGATAAATGTAGAACAGAAAACAAGTGCCACAAATGTTTATGGATGAACTGACGATGATGATATATTTCTGTGCACCAAAACATGCCTTGAGGCTTGGAAAGATTTACATGGAAACCGATGGTTATTTTAAACGGATATTCCATTTTCATGGGCTCTTATTGTCACATCGAGTGTGGCTTCAATAACCAGTTGTGGCTGTAAGAACCCATGCTATCAGACTGCTAATTAGAAAATAGTGCTTGACCAGAAATGTTCATGAGCTTTCCCCACTAGAGAGTGGACAGTTTCCAGCTTTCTCTCCGCGTTAACCTTTGCCAGAACCCAGGGTATTGACGGCCGTGTATTACGGCACGGGTTCCCATGGAGACCAACACAGCCAAAAATTAGCTAGACTGACTGTTTCTTCTGGAATTGTAAAAAAAATTCATGGTCCATTTTGAAGACTAAGAGGCTTGAGACTAGCGACAGTCAAGCTGGACTTACATGATAAGGGTTTTCGGGATTGAACGTCGGTTCGTCCTCCTCAATAATATCCCCCTCTTCTTCCACCACCTGGCGTCTGGCCCTTGGCACCGCTCTCTTCCTCTGCCCACCTGGAAGCATGGTTGACGTCAGACTAAATGAGAGGATGGTCACGGGTTTGATATTTTGCTCTCTTTCTTTTTTCTTTTTTTTTCATTGTTCGCAAGGCTTTAATCTAACATTACTAGACTTAAAAGCTCAGTAAACTGATTCGGGATGCATATGTTTAATTTTGGATTTCTCGACGTTCAAAAGTAGGCCACTGAGAACCGAAGAACACTTGAACGGTCCTCCTCATCCGAGAGCGGACAAACCCTCCTGGTCTCATCAATATTTTCTTAGGTTACTGATAAAAGAGAAGGTTTATAACTTTTATTTGTGAATTGGGATGAATCAGCAAGCACTGTGAGGTTTTTTTTTTCATTCCTTCCATTTATAGGTTTGCCAAGTTCATCATTTTAACAAAATATAGTTTTCTGCTAGTTTCTACAGACAAATTTGCAAAGGAAAGGAAAAGGATAATGGTGTACGTTTTCACAAAGTGTCGCAAATTACAAAGAGCTGTCCTAAATTAATGATAAATTCAACCAAGTCCTTAACGTAGTTGGGTCTCTGCTTGAGATCAACAAGGGGAATAAAGACGGGGAATACAGAGTATAGATTCTACAATGACTTTAAATTAAAGGATGAATATCCTTTAAGTCAAAGACAGTCGACTCTGAGTTAGTTGTGAGTGGGCTTTACCATTGGGATAGGTTGGGCGGAGCCAGAAGATTGGCAGGTCTCCGCAGAGTTCTAGGATCTTCTCGCTCAGGAAGCTGTTGTCCTTCAAAGGTTGATCAGCAGCAACCCAGATAAGAGACTCTTCCTCGAACTTGGCAGGCATGATCTCGTCCTCCTGTGGGAATCCAATTATACATTTGATAGATTATGGTGTTGTCTCATTTAGTCATAGTGCTCCAATCTTGTTCTTCTCACCCCATAGAATTGCATGTCCTGTGTAAGGGGCCGGGAGAATTCATTTGAGAATTACTGAATGGTATCATGACAACAAATTACACAGGAGGAAGACACCTTACTCGATATACAGTACAGGCTGTATACAAGTAATAGTGTGTAACAAGCCTTTTAATATGATGCAGCCTTGTAGGCTTTGTAGTGTGTTAGCTCCCATATCCAGATTTGGCATAGAAACCAATGCTGTAAAGATATGGCCAGCAAGAGGCCTGTTTTTCTTTAATTGCAAGTTGTTTCATAATGGGCATGTAAAACTGTCTCATGCATTGTTTTTGACCACAAACACACACTGCTGTTGACAGGACCACCCTTATCTATGGGTACCAGCTTACTTAGATGACAAGGGGAAAAAAAGAACCACACTGTATGAATATTCACATGAACATTTGCATCGAATCGTTTAAAAATGGATTACTTGCTTAAAAACACATTTGCTCTGGAACAACCAAGTTGGTAGTCATGGTTGTTATGAAAACGACGTCTCCAAATGTGCAATGTAAAATGAATGTTGCAGCTGTTAGGTGAGGGGAGGGTGGTATCACCACTCTAATTTGGAGATTGGTTTTGGCAGCAACCCTAAAAGAGCTGGGAGCTCCTTTTGTAAGGGGTCTCCAGAGCTGTGGGTTGTACATGTTTAAACTGGATGGTTTAGTGCCTCAGGCAGGAATACTAACTGTGAATCTTCAGGCACAGTATGCCAAAAGCTATAGCCATACACATAGTCACTCACTTCAATTTGTTCTCTTGTCTTTTTTCTTGTCTCTTCAATTTTTTCTTTTTTTTTTTTATATTATCAAATAAAAAAGAACAGGATTCAAACTGACAGTCAGCTCTTGTCAATGGGTGCTTAGTTTTTATTCTTAATGTTGTCCAATCCAAAATCTACTCCGTGACATTTTTTTTTTGACAATAAATAACAATTAACTGCAGTATCTTTCAAGGACATTTTCATAGCACGCATTAAATAAATCTGCCGTTATCCGTCATACATTGCAATTTTTAAAGAAAGAAAGATTCTACAGTATAAGAGACAGGTGTACAAGGTTGCCAGTGTGTTCAGATGGAGAAATGTTAAATCTTTAAAGAGGATTACCAGAGAGTCACCTTCTAACCTACCAAGTCAAACATCAGCGAGTCCTTGTTGAGCTTGTCCACGTCTGGAAGGTGACCCTTGGCTTGAGTCTTGATGTAGCATTTTTCTCCCCCAGCAAATCGGATGCCGGTGATTCCCTGTTCATGACAATCACACAGCTCACAACAGCTCAGGTAAGTAAAGTAAAGAGAATTAAAGTAATGCTGCTTTGATAAGAAAGTAAGGAGAATGATCCAGACACAAAATTACAGGCTCTATGATGGGGTTGTGTTTTTTTTTTGGTGTTGATAATATTACCTAGGTTTAACTATAGCAATACATTTTCTAAAAATGTTTGATTCATGAACCTACGATGAACTGCATATCTGCATAATCATTTTTCTTTTTCTTCGAGGCTTAGTTCTTCAAGAGATACGGTGGATAGAGAACGGGGAGATTAATTAGCATAAGGGAATCTTAAAGACTGCCTCTCCTAAAGTTAAGACATTAAAATCTTATTTCTTCAAGTGAGGGTTAAGCACTGATCCTGGGCTAGATTTCTGTCTGTATGGAGATCTATTCAAAAATCAGCAACATCTGAAACTGGTGACTAGGCTTTATGTTTGGGCTATGCTTAGGGAACCGATCTTCAAGTGATGCTCTCTCTCTCTCCCTCTCTCTCTCTTTCTCTCTCTCATTCTTCCCCCCCCCTCTCTCTCTCCCTGTGTGTGAGTGTGCGTGTGTGTGTGTGTGTGTGTGTGTGTGTGTGTGTGTAGACCTGTAACTTTGCAAGCAGGAAGAAAACCCTAAAACTTACAATATGGAAGTCATGAACCTCAACGGCTTCATCATTTCCACTTCCTGTCCTGAATCTTTCCAAGTTGTTCTCTGCATCGATCTCCATTGATCCCTCCTCCACTTTGCCATTGATGCTCATGGTATAGTGAACATTGTACACCTGCCCAAGGAACACAGAAATATACAGTACAGTAAGTGGGTTGTACATAGTTTTGTATCAGTGAGACAAAAAGTAATGCAACTATAAAAGGTCATTTGCTGCATTCTCTGTTCAACCAGATCTAAATACTTTCTAAAAGTATTTCACTATTACACTTAAAGGTGTGTTGTTCCACATTCGGTGTAATTATGGCGTAATAAGTTAGTGGACTTTTTTCCAGTAAAAAGGTTGACCTAGTTCCATTCATCTGTAAAGGTGCCTTAGCTGACAACCTTAAACGAAACGTTACAACCGTGAGTTTACATAATAGCCTACGTAAAATCCAGATTGTTATTCCCCTGGTATTAATTAGAAGTGACGTCATGATGTTTTTGAATAGACACGTCATTCATTGTGTTATTCCTTAGCCCTGCTTCCATCAACAGGAATTACTGATCATATCGTATCACACATCGCTAGAATAAGTATGTGGTGTTGTAGGACACAAACGTAGCAGTCAACACAAAACCTAATTACGCAGACGACGGATACGCCTTACTAAATCAGCATGACAGCGTGGTTTGACATAAGACAACCTGATCGATACTGTCCTTGCATTTCGCCTACATTATGTAACCCAAGTGTGACCTTTAGATATGACGCGCCTTGGTCCACATATCAATCAACCTGCAGTTGTTGCTGTGAATTTCGGCGGTGTACACTTGAAAAATTGTAGGCCTACCTTACGGTGGTCTATTTTGGAATCTGGATATTCTCGCACTCTTTCAAAAACACATGTTGTTGAATGCATTATCCTGACGTTATTTGACGCAGTTTGATCACTGCGATTTAGAGGAGCCTCTGTACCTGTAGGTAACATTTATCTCTGACATACAGAGGAGTCAAGCTCTCTGCTCAACACACCACTCGACCCCTTGGCTTCAGGTAGACCACGACCAGGAACTAAAGGTTTCACAGTGCCATACCAAGCGTACTGTGAACATAGCCTCTCACAGGAATACATAAATACATGAACACTGATATTTCCAGATGCATACAGTAAGAAGAAAGCCCAATCCCTTGAAGTAAAAAAAAATCTTACATGTTTGTCGTTGACATTCCAGAAGTAAAAGGCACCAATTGCCCCAAAAAGTAGCAGCCCAGCCCCTACAATTAGGACTGCAACTCCAATCTTCAGCAAACGTCCAGAACTGGAGGGTTTAACGGTCACTGCTGTGTACGCCTATGCAAATTGATATTTGATCAGCAGATATTAATAACACAAGTCGTACATCGATGCTGTGATCAGCTATATACGTTTAAGTAATTGCTTCTGACGTACACTGCAGAGCTGGTGCAAGATAAACATGGCTGAATGAATCGACATTTTTTAGTTTTCGACACTAAACTGAGTTCAAATCCCATAAAACAAAAACCGCAGGTAAGATGTAATACATGTCTGCGATTTGTTCAAACTACTCTCAGGTCCTTCAGCCTACTTTTCAGCGTATTTTATTTAGCTCTAACGGAATAAGACGAAAGGAAGTTTATCCAGACGTTTTTAGTACTTACAGGTGGCATGAATTGCTGCATGTCCTCTGGTCCGGCCAGAGCTATCGGTACTTTTTCCGAGGTCTCTGCCATGGCTGCGTGTGGACTAATTCACTGACCACTTGTTCACTTTCAGGCCATGGAGAAAGGAGGGGGAACGCACGGTGAACATGGTGACGTGAGGAAATGACCTGTGTGATTTGCATGTAATATTACCTGACTAGGATGAGAAAAAGTATGGAGCCTAGAAGTCTCATAGTTTGTTTTTCTGTGTTCATGGTGCCTGAAAATCCCTGGGGTGTCATATTAGGGGGAGGGAGTTATTTGATGCTGTTCTGCATTCTTTCAAAATACGATGGAAAATGAAAGCTGCTTTACATGAGTTTCTAGGATCTCGGGGGCCATACCCTGCAATTGATACGTCCAAAAATGGGAAAGTGCTTTTCATCTTTGTAAAGAGACATGGCATTTCTCGCACATAGGTGCGAAGTGTAAACAGACTGGCTTCGACTGGCTTGCAGACACTTTTGTTAAACTGTGTACTTACAGAAAGAATGTCGCTTTCCCTTTCAAAAAGCTTTATTTAATTTGGCGCGTACCAAAGTAGATCCCGTTCTTCTTTAAACGTCTCCATCCATTGTTTCATTGAAACGCACAGCTTATCGAATATGTATGTCATGCCACATACAAATAAGTTAATGACTCTCATTTACTCAAAGTCCCGATTTATGAACAACTCCCTCCAAAAAGGAATAGCTTGTCTATTTAAGATATTGTGAGTAAAGAACAAAGAACAAACACTGAAACAAGTACTTGCATACAGAATTCAGTTCAGTTTCTATTCCAGTGATCCCCCCACCCCATTTTATTTTAATATTCCGAAAAACAGTTGGTTAAATGTCGGAAGGATAAATGCAGATTACAAGATTGGAAGGCTCAGCGCCCATTGCACACAACGGTTTTTACGCACAGCCCATTCAATGCGTAGGAAGGCATTTGGCATCAAATACTGGTAGAACACGGCGCAGGTGTTTGGCGCTGGCATTCTCGCCATTGTCTGTTAATAGCTTTACCAAAGATTTCAGGAATCACTGAGATCACTGAACGTCGTTCGTGGTCTGCTCTGTTTGATTGTTCTGCCTAAATTTGTATGCATAAGTTACACCACAATGTATTGTTTGTAATGGCATAATGGAAGGTATAATATTTATAATTGAAAATGAAAGAGACTGCTGCATAAGATTACCGATAATGGCCTGATAGCTTGTTCAGAAAAGGCGCGCCGACGACGACGACGACGACGACTCAGTATGGAAAACTAGTGCATGTCTGTCTTTTTCGAAGAACAGATGTTAATTAATGTCTTATCTTCTACATTATTTGTGAAGATGCGAAAAAAATTAATTAATCTGATAATGATTATCTGGTATGTGTGATGAACAACTTACAGATGGCCATTCTGATGAGAAGGAGACAGACAATACTGATGGAACACATCATGTAAACAGCGCCACCCTCTGTCTCTGAACATGGCCCTGTACACGGGCTTGCCCTGTGTCTCTGGACAAAATTAAGACCGCAACAAGAAATGACTGGCTTTCAATGTTTTAATGTCATAACACTGTGAAGGTAGTAAACCAAAAATCACATTTTGCATTCAGATAATGTGTATATTGTTATTAACTTGATAAAGTTTCGACCATAGTTATTTCAAGGCCTTTAAATAATAGACATGCTTTTAAAATAAAGTATATCATATCGAATATCATTTGTCTTCCTCTTTTTAACAATATTACAAAAATATACTCTGTATTTACAAAATCTTGCATAATATAC
The DNA here is from genome assembly GCF_902362185.1 of Chanos chanos. Classification (NCBI taxonomy): domain Eukaryota; kingdom Metazoa; phylum Chordata; class Actinopteri; order Gonorynchiformes; family Chanidae; genus Chanos; species Chanos chanos. The sequence continues at coordinate 13,017,644 of NC_044501.1, forward strand.
ATAATATGATCTCCATCTGGATTAACATTTACTTATAAATGTTCCTTAAAACGCCATATGACTGATATTTTTTCTTTGAAAAATCATACAGTTATCATGTTTCTCAACAATTTCTTAAATTATTCGGTTGATAATTGTGACGCCTTAGACTTCATTTGTAGGACACCGAGTTGTTGTCGGCGCATAAACAGGGATTGTAATGTCATTTATTTCCTGCACCCTAATCGGCTGAGCTGGAGGAACTAATACATAGTCATATTCTCTGTGCAACACTTTCTCGTAAACGCTCTGCAGACCCACTGTTTTGGGTATGTGAGCTTGATAGTAGTTTTCTCTCCGAAGCGTGTCCCTTGGAAGTGAACCTGTCTTGGCGAAGGTGGAGAAAGACTGACCATGTGCAGAGTTGTTTTGTGCTCTTGAAGCGGAAGGACTCCAACACCGATCAGAGTGGCCGAGGATCTTACATTCGCTCGTGCATGCCCAGAGACCTAGAGAGAATAACATCGACAGAGTTATTAAAAGACCGTAGCCTACAATGCAATGAACAACCATTCTCAGTTTAAACTTCATAGATGCAGGTCACAGGCAAACAAAAGGCTACTAAGTGTTTATCCTGCTAAGTGTTTGAGGAATACTGCGCTCGCAGAAATCTTAACACAATAGACCAGACTCGACTACAGGCATTTGTTTTTCTTACCATTGTTTTGATGGTCTTTTTTCGTGCCGTCTCCGCTTATATCCGAATCACTGTCATTGAAATCGCTGTCTCCTTTCCCGCTGTCCTTCCCGCTGAATTGAGGGTCTCGTGCTGAGATGGTTGTGTAGGAGTTGCCTTTCCATATTGTAATCGGTCTCACCCCTTCTTTGCCATACCCAGGTAGAGTGGAGTAGCCCTGTGGAATTGACAAGGGAAACAGATAATGTTACTGCCAAGGAAAGCTAATGTCACATATAAAATGTAATTGTGTGTAATTATGCGTTGTGGGTAATATAAAATGTCAGGTTACAATAACCTACCTCTAGTTTTACTCCGTGTGTTTTGTTTTCTGGCTCATAAACACATGTAGTTTCTGTTCCGTCCTCTGAATTGGAGCAAATATCACTGCCAGTTTGGAGGGAACCGGTGAAATTTGGCTTATTAGAATATGGTGTGACATCAAAGACGCTTTCGTTGTGGATGGGAATCAGTGGGTCGCTGTTTTTTTTCCCTCCTTGCAAACTGGAAGCTTCCTCTTTTTCTGTGTGATAGTCGTCACTTCGCTTTTCCAGCTTACGTTTATTGCAAGTAGTCGCAATCAGAATAATGGCCAACAATAGCAAGGTGCAGCTCCCAGCCAGTACAACAATGATAACGATAGACAAGTCCCATTCGTGGGGTTCCTCTTCGTTGCTTTGTCTGAATATGCTGTGGTCACTGGGGGGAGCTCCTGCAATTATGGTAAAGCGAATGGTCGCTGTTGAAGTCAGAGAAGGTCTCCCGTTGTCACTGACAGTGACTGTGATTCTCAAACTCTCGTCGATGTCATAATTTAGCGCGCGGTTCAGATAAATCTCTCCTGTGGCTCTGTTTATGGAGAACACGGACACTTCACCTGTGGCTATTTTATAAGAAAGCTCCGCATTAACGCCCTCGTCAGCATCCCGGGCGGTTATATGGGTTATAACATAACCCGAAGGGGTATCTTTCGGTAAAAAAATCTCTGCGGACCCATTATTTAAGACTGGCTGTGTAATAGACGGTGCGTTGTCATTCTGATCAACTATTTTTAGATTGATGGTTGCGCTGCTGTGGAGTTGAGGTGAACCCCCATCGTTCGCCTGAATTCGCAGCTCGAGTTGTTTAATGATTTCATAGTTGAAACTTCTTAATGCATAGATAGATCCAGTACCTGGATCGAGTGAAACATAGGTTGACACCGGAGAGCCCATGATGTAAGTGTCTGAAAGCTTGTAAGTGACTTTTCCATTGTGTCCCAAGTCCAAGTCTCTGGCCACCACTGTGGTTATGTATGCCCCGGGCGCGTTGTTTTCCACTACCGCAACTTCATAGACAGGTTTACTGAATACAGGGGCGTTGTCATTCTCATCGCTCAGCCTAATAGTGTATTGCGTTATTGTTCTGAACGGAGGAGAGCCCAGGTCTTCGGCCACTACTGTCAGGTTGTACTCGGCAATTTTTTCTCTATCTAACGGAGCTGTTGTCACGATCATATAGCTGTCTTCATAAGCCTGTTGAAGTTTGAAATGATCGTGCCCATATAAGGTACAGTGAACTTGACCATTCGCGCCAGAGTCCCTGTCCGCGGTGCTGATTAGTGCGACGAAGCTGTCCTTGGCAGCCGCCTCGGTGATATACGCGATGCCCGCTGTGATAGAGGTCATTGGGGTGATACTGATTTCTGGTGCGTTGTCATTCACATCCTGCACCTGAACAATGATTTTACAGATGGTAGGATTCGGATTAGGACCCAGGTCTGACGCTTGGACATCAAACTCATACGTTGTCTTGGTCTCGAAATCAATCGGGCTCTCGAGCGTCAATCTCCCGGATTTTCGGTCCACTTTGAAAAGTTGCCGGATCTCAGATGGCACCTGATTTCCAAAGCCGTATACAACTTCCCCGTTCAAACCCTCGTCCGGATCAACTGCGTTTAAGTCCAACAGCAGATACCCAACCGGTGCGTCCTCGGGTAACTCAACCGAGAAATTGTTTCTATCAAAAATGGGACTGTTGTCATTGAAGTCTTTCACCTTGACGTGTATCTTTGTGGTTCCAGACCTGGACGGGTTTCCTCCGTCGGTTGCGACGAGCTCTAGCACATAGGATGCTTGTGTCTCCCTGTCCAGTTCTTTCATTAGCACCAGCTCCGCATATTTAACCCCATCCGCTCTGCTCAGCACATCAATAGTAAAGTGACTGTTGACTGAAATCTGGTAGCTTTGAATGTAGTTCGTGCCCACATCCTCATCCACTGCCACATCGAGGGGGATCCGGGTGCCCACTGCTGTGTTTTCGGAAATTTCAAGGGTAGATTCCTTCCTTGGGAACTCAGGAGAGTTGTCATTGATGTCCTTCACCTCCACTTCCACATGTATTAATTTGAACTGTTCTTTGGAGAAACTGACAACATCAAAAGCAATAAGACACTGAGGAGTGTGCTTACAGATTCTTTCTCTGTCAATTCTTTCCCCGATGGTAAGCTGTCCGTCGCTCTCTCTCAGTCTAATAAAAGAAGCATTGAACTGTTTCATCATCCTAAAATTAGTCTTGGAGCCCAGTGAAGGATTTAAGGACATGTCCTTGGCGAGGTTTCCGATAACTGTAGCAGGAGCGTCCTCTTCAAACGTTTGATATTTCATGGTCTTTCCCGCGGAGAAAGCTGGCACAATAGTGAGTGAGAAAATAAAGGTGAACGCGAACATCCATTGGTGCCACACAGCTAAACTGCCTGGCATCCCTCTCATGTTGACTAGTTAATTAAACTGAAGTACACTATTTGAATAAACGTTTTTGTTTGTTTGTTTTTTTAATGAACAACTCGTCAGTTTAAATATGCAGTTGTCTTCTCGCCGCACCAGGTCTTCATAAACCCGGGAAAGAAAGTATCTGTCTTATGAACGCACGCGATGCGCCCTCGTCCTGAAGCCTTTAACGCAACTCGAGAAAACTGCAGTGGCGGGGTGGTTTATAGAGAGCCACATGCAAATGAGATGAAGTGTGACCAATCCCTGCTTTGAAAGAAAAAGGAGACTTCTAAAAGACCTCTAAGCCCATTTAAAGATCCTTAAAGCAAGTAACTTGGCACCAGAGTGCAGTGTGATTTTCTGGGGTTTTTTTCCTGTTTTATAAATATCTTGCACCATGTCGTAAAATAATCAATATTAACAGGGACGGGTTACAGATGCACGTAATGTGGTGCTTGGACTCATGGTGACTGATCTTGTAATGAAAAAAACAAAACAAAACAAAACTGCCATCTCATACAGACTGTTTTTCAAAAAAGATAGTTATCATGGGACTTATGTCTGATTTAAACATTGTCATAGTTTTCCTTGACTAAACTCTGTATACTTCTGTGATCCCTTTAAAATAAAATCCTCTGTCAGACTGGCCTGATATGAATGAGAGTCTTTAGACATGAATAAAAGATCCCCCAGACATTTTTTTGTAAAATCGTTCGAGTGTTTACACACGTGATGTCGTGTGAGCAGAGTCGTAATTTTTTGCGCTTGGGTCGTTTAAATATGCATGTCACTGGATCTGCAGTTTTTTCCCTCCGTAACCTCGCCTGCTGTAGCAGGTGAAGAAAGCCCGTTTCAAATAGGATTTACTCCAAGCGCCGGGAGATTTAGACGGATTTCAATGGTCAGATTATATCAAAGGCTTATGAACCCCTCGTTAGCAGTGTGGATATAATAGCGTAGTAGGGTATCCCATTGGAGGCATCAACGTCTGTATTATTCAGCCGTGGCAGCCCATAGAGAGGAGAACTTCTAACAGTCTTCACAGAGGGCTGCGTCTAAGTTGAGCATAATGAGCCAGCGCCACATGCATCTTTTGTGTCGCCTCCCACAGCCACAATCACGGCCATAACTCTTTTGCCTAAACGAAGATGGCCAATGAATTGGCCGGGACTAGGGGCTCCTATTAAAATACATTTAGGGAGCGAATGAGCTCGTCACGGCTATTTAAGATTTTCTCTCGGTTTTTTTTGTTTCCTCGACACCTCTCTGTAGGGTAACACTTGCCGTTCAGAGGGACTAAGCATCCTTGGACTCAAAGTGTATTCGAATGAATCCATCTGCTCCAAGTGCACTAGAGACTCAAGATGCTAATATTATTCTGCCTGTAATTGAAATAACAATTTTATGTTGCCTTATCCGCTTTGGCCATGAAAATGGATCAGAATATCTATTAATGGAGTCAGTATAATTTGTTATTAAAGGATCCTGAAAGAAGAATTTATAGCTGAACTCTTGATGATCGATTTTGTTCAGATTTTTCCAGCAGACTGTCTGATCCACATCTCATTTATTACAACATACTATGGTCTAAACATCACAAATGAGGCCTAAGCTCGATTGGCTACCTGATATGAAATGGTCCACCCTTACACTTTTCCACATTGCTGGCTAAATTTCTCTGAGGCTTGAAAGTCTTTTCAAAAATATTTCACTACTTCAGAATATCTCCTTTTCTCTCACGTGATTGGTGTGTCAATCCTGCCGTCTGCACGCGAGTTCAACAATAGCAGAATTAGACAGAGCTTCTGGAATACTATCCTCGCGAGGAGCAGGCTATTTGCATTTTCTTAAGAATAAAAAATAGTGTCCAAGCTATTGTGGCAGCATTTGTTCTCATGAACGCCAGGCGGTTGTTGTCTGAAGTAGGTGGTATGAGTCGTTCTTGTGAAGAGGCTTAACTCTATTGGTATGATAACGAGGTGATTTAGCCCTTTGTCACTATGATAAGCGTTTGGAGTGGGGGGTGGGAGGGGGTGAATTATCGATCCTTGCACTCCTTCCCGAATTTAGCTCAACCCCAGTAACCTTCGCTTAACTCGCGTGCCATCACACCATCCACTAATGGCTTCTTAACACAATGTACAACTAATTAGTGCCACTTTCTCTGATAACTCTTTTTACATTGGAAGAATCCCCATTAACACCTCTAGGAAGAAAAAACCCGTTAGGTAAACACCTCCATGTGCCATGACAGGACACAACAGTGAAACCTGGAGTTAAGAAGATAATTTCAATGTGGAACTGAGTTGCAATGTTCAGTGACCCTACCTCTTTAATAGAATACGTGTTTGCATCACTTCGGCAGACCATGCTACAAGTAACCACGCCGGAAAGTGACAATTTTGTGATACTATTTTTACAGGCTAAAGAATAATATAAGTTAGTTATTGCATCCCAGATAATTTCAGAATTGTTCAGAGAAGAATATATCTTACTTTGTATGAAGGGCCGCAATGCAGTTCTCAACTGGTCTTTCGACTGCTGGACTGTTCGAATTTGATGTTGAGATGATCTTTACCCAGTGTTAAATATAATGAGCAATGTGATAACTTGCAAAGAGCGTTAAGCACTAAACTACCTCTGTTATTCTCCGCAAGTGACATATCTGGTTGCATCCAAAGATTTTAACAACCATCTGGTTTCTCAACACAGAACACTTTGAATAAATTCCCCATTAGGAAACAAAACGGTTAACAACTCATGAATTTAACTTTAACACTTGCGGATGGGGGGAAAACTTTATGAGTGTACTCTGAACTAAGAAATCTGTCTTAAACCACACCCACCTTTCTTCCACTTCATTTCCAGCATTATCCAAGAGGACTGCGTTTTTGTGTTGTGTGAGCGGCAATCTGTGCTGCCCACCCCGCCAGATTTCTAATGATTTTCCAATGATGATTTAGGAGGTCTTGCCGCCCCGGTTTCTTTTCAGTTCGCGCGAGCCTTTTGAATTTCAGCATCCCTTTTGTCTACTTCTCGCCTAAACGCTTTCGTCGCTATGAAGTTTAACTTAGAGTCGCGGTGGGTCACAAGAGAACGCATCTATTCACCAATTCAACCTAATAAATGAATAGCTATACATTTGAAATGGATGGTTAACTCACAGTCTCGTTTAATTAATCAGACAACAGTAGCACCACTCTTTACAGGAACTGTTTTCCGGAGACTCTGAAACCAACTCTGAAAGATAACTTGATAACTAAACTACTCTGCCCCACGTACAAATCGTCTCATACTTCCATTCTAGCCCCCACCTCACGATTTAATTCTTTTATCTGCATGAACTACTCGAGGAATTCTTCACTCTGTGTATACAGTACATGGATCTATTAAAATTAGAATGTGAATGTGTGTTTGTGGTTAGGGTTGGGGTGGGGGGCACTTGTCAGCTATCGAACCAGATATGCATTATATCGGTCACCTTAAGACACGCGGATGGTGTGAATTTGCGCCTTAATTTCTTCATAATCTTTTATTAAAATTGCCACAATGTCTCTCTGTTCAAAGATATGAGATGGACTTAGTCTTACAACACTTTAGTCTTACAACACTTTTACTTCAAGCTAACAGTCGAGGACTACCAACATGTAAACTCTTCTTAGACTCCTAATAAAGAACATTCAGTACGTTTTCTTGATTTATTCCTAATGTTTCATGAAATATCAGAGCTCATGCTCCCAAACGTAGACCGGCAAGGGGCCGGTCCTTTTTCACCCTCTCACGATTTCTTGACCCCTCTCAACAAAAGGAAGCACACTTCTTATTCATTCTGATAGCTAATCATGAATCAGAAATCAATTTTAAAAAAGAGCAAATTAGTCCTCATCTTTCATTTAGGGTAAAGGTAAACTGCAGACGAGACTCCTACGAATCACTTTCACAGAGCCCTTGCTTTCTCCAACTCATCCTGCTTTAGTTGGATAAGAAAGTGAGAAGGATTATTTGCCATTTGAAGCTAACATATTTGCCTCCAAGGCTCGAAAATAGTTTGCCCACCATTCGCAAGCCTGTGTTTTGGGTTCAGTAGTCTGATTTTATTCATCGCCTTGTCTCTCTGACCCAGTCGATCTGGCTACCACAAGACTGAATGAAAACATGCAAATAATTCTTGAGCCCTTGCACGAGATGAAGTAGGGATGGCATTTTTCCGGCAGATGGACTCAGATCTTGGGCCAGCTCTTTCGCTTGACCCTACTCAAATGCTTTAGTGGAAAACCTCTCTCAAGATGGAGCGTAAAATCGTTAATATACCGTAACAGAATTGTCAATAACGAGAACAATCAAACGCATTTCATTGCCACCGCTCACTGTGTCCCCTCGGTCGTTACTGCATGAATTATGTCATCGATTGTGGGAGAGATGAAAAGCCTCACGCAGATATTCTCTGCTATTATGGTCATGCACTGAACTCAGAACTTGAAAGGGTTTTCAGTGATTGTACATAGTCTATACAAACTACACTTAAAAGTGTCATCATATGGTTTGGGTTCAGTTAACCAGGCAAACTCAGTCACTTGGTCTATGGAGAGTTAAAGTTACTTTTATAAGGACTTTTTAAAAAACGAAGATTTGAATCATGCCGCATATGCTCTGTTCTATTCCATGATGATAGGCCTAACGAAATTCCAAGCAAAACTAAAGGATAGGTTTATAAAGACTGTTATATCCATACAGCAAACAAGCTTAGAAACAATTGAATTCAATGAGACTTCCTTAAGAAAGCAGCCCAGCAAAGTGCTCATTTAAATACACTTTCGCAGTTTTAGACAGTAATGTCCTCTAAAAGAAAATTCTTGACTCTTGATTCTCACACGGACCTCTTAGTGCTGGGTTCCGCACAGAGCCAACCTAGTCGACGACCACAAATTTACTGCTAATGAGTACTCTATTGAAAATCTAACACTGTGCCCTGAATATCGGCCCGTTGGTTCATGCATGAATTTGTCATTCCATTATTTAAACCAACTCTGTTGCAAGTCAGCATGTTTGGAACTACAGCATATTGCATACTAGTGAGTTCTTCATTTCTTTTAGAGTTGCTCTTTGCAGCTCAACACTAAGTGCCGAGGACAATTTGGTTACCATGCCGCACGTAGGGAGGTATATGCACTCTCAGACAGGCAGGTGAACGCTAATGAGCTGTCCTAAAGCGTTTAAGGCGCCCTATATGTCATTCGTCTAGTTAGATCCACACAAAGGGCTATCGCGGGGTACTACGGGTGTTTCCTCGCAGAACGCTCTTCAATAGGTGAACGCAGCATGAGTTTCATTATATACTAAACGCCCGTGGACATAGCCGGCAACTATTTAACTATACAACGAGAGCCGCAGGGTATCTTTTCTTAACAAAACCCTATGTACTTAGGGTTTGAAATGCAGACATCAAAGTCCCCTAATTATGTGTTTGAGGTCTCCCCTCGACAGGCATCTACAGAAACTCGAGGACCGTATTTGGGTTCGGATAATTTTTGGTTTTCGTTCATCTACGGTGTAATAGGCCTATTTATGTAGGCCTCCAGAATATTTACCGTTTGTCTTGCCTCATTTCCACTTATCTTTGTGTGGTCATTTAGGCCCATAGTACCGTTAACACCTAAATTATCTGATTATGGAACGAGTGGTTTCTTTGTCGTCGCTAATATGCGGGTTTCATCGGTCTGGAGCGCCACGAGGCACCAACTCGAAGATGTACCTCTAAATAAAACCATGTCAGGTCGCGATTCTGCGATCTCGAGAATGTAAATTGAGAAAAAAAGAACTTTTTTAACCGTGGATTTTGCTGTGGCATATTTGAGGCTGAGGGTCCGCGCAAAGGTGAGGGTGACACTTCAGATAAAGCCGTTTATATCTTTGGGGGCATGAGCAGATGTCTCAAGAAAACAGTTGCATTAGCCCATCTCCCTCGCTGCAGGGGTTAAACGTGTGGTAATTGCTTGCATTCTCCCACTGAAAGCAATATGCCGTCTCAAGCACGCGACTCGAAGAGGGTCGTGGAGCTAATAGAAAGTGGGTTTTATAAAGAGACAGACGATTATGTAAATTACTTCAGTTAAAGACTTCCAGACAAGAGTGTATCTGACTTTTACATGCACAACAAAAAGCAATCTGTCCGAGAGATGTGTGGCCTATATTAAAGGCGCAACTACAGGTTGCGAGACTTTCTGATGTATATACCTTTGCCATGAGAAGGTTAAATATGCACTTTGTATTTGTAGGCTAATGAACGAATCTGATTATTTAAGAAGAAACTGCAGTTCACGCTGCTCGTTTGATCAAACCAGCATTGCTTTTAAATGTAGTGACAGGAACACAATCTTATATATCTGTGCTCCTGACAGCGTGAGCTAGATCAAAGAAGCTCTGTATTCAGATTTATCCTTGATCTGAAAACCTCTTTTGACAACACTTCCCACATACCCTCTACCATATTTTCTATGTTCTTCACTGATTAAAAAAAAAAAAAAGAAAAATCGGGCTATTTGAAGATGTTGGATACAATCCACCATATACAGTCTCCCTGGATATGTTTGAAAATGGTACATGCTTTATATATGTATGTATTTTTTGGCAAAACCTATTTCTGCTCTTTGTTTTCCAAAACCAAAACCATCTATGTGTTTTCTATGAGACCATTGTACACGCATTCACTCAAGGTTTTTTTTTTTTTTCCCACTGGAATACATGGACTGTGATTGGAGATGTTTCAGCATCATGGTCATTAAAAACATATTCAGTCTTGCATGATAGACAGCAAAGATGTCACTGTAGGAAATACATTGTTTGTTCTCTTCTGCAGTCTTTTCTAAAAAAGCATTTTTAGTGTTCCAACAGTGTATGATTACATGATAAACTTCACCATATTTGGTCATTTGTTCCAATTGCATCAACGCACCACATTGCTCAGTCAAAGAGGTGAACTTTTTTTCGTGTTTTTTTTTGTATGTCAGTGTGTTACTGCTGCAATTTTGTATGTCAGTGTGTTACTGCTGCAATCACATTGTGTTGTCATTTAGGATAATTACGTCACTTATGTGATTTGACTCAATTAAATAGAACCCTCCCTGTAATAAAAACACGCTGAGAGAGTATAAACTGTGATAATAGTGTTGTAGAAGTCTCCTGCTTCTACATGGGGTTAATTCACAGGGGATACAAAGCAAGAGACTCAAGGTAAAAATGCAGCAGGCAGCAAATGTAAACTTGGCAAGACTCTGAGCTTTGTGTATTTGGATATTAGTAATGATAGCAGAAGAGGCACTGATGAAGAGACCACTGATTTCTGAATCGCCATGATAGCACACTTCATGACGTTTTGAAATCATGCCAAATGTGACACTTGCTGCGTTTGACATACACGACAGCTCTTGCGCAACATGAAAATCTTTTCTCCGTGCTGTATTTAATGGAAAAGAAGATGGCATTACAATAAGTCGTAATTAAGAGAAACTGCGGCTCTGTTCGTGAACCAGGTCAAATGATGTGAGTAATTAATGAGGAGTGATTGACCTACCTAATAATTACGGGTTTCGGTTCCACTGCGATGCATCACTACTTGAGTTTTCCACTCATTAGGATCATTCCAGGACATAGTGCACAACTGAGTGGGTTTAGTACAGTATTTATAAGGCCAGTGTCTGAAATGATTCGAGCAAGTAAAATTACACTCTTAAAATAGAAGAGAACACTACCATAGGATCAGCAAGGATTATTTCAACCTGATACTTGCTATGTGGTTTAATATTTTATATAATACATTATTCAGATCATCTCTGTGAGTTCATACTACACTGTTCTTTAATATGCAAAAGGAGTTTTGTTGAGGCTTGATGATAAAACTGTTTAGGACTGTTTATGATCGTATATGATTGAGGAATGTTCTACGAAACACCATTGAAATGCTCAACACTTCAGACACTTAAGAAAAAAAAAAAATCTAAACACCCCCATGTTAAAGCAGAGAAACACTTTCTTAAATGTTGATCAAAAGTTGTTTACAACTGTGGGTGTTTGTTGCTCATAGATTTATTCACATTGTCCATGAAACTCAAGGTCTTTGAAATGCTTTGAGAGGAGTATAGGATTTAGTTTACCTCTGAATGGACATCTATTATCCCCCCTCTTGAGTAACGTTTGAGGAGCAGCAGACTCTTCCTCGGATTAAAGTCATTACAGCCAGCGCAATAGCATTAATTTCTCTTGAACACAAAGCATGGCCTACTTTATGTTCACAAGAGGAATATAAATTAGCCTAAAATGATTTTCTAACGCCTGTCAGATTTTAATTAGGAAAGGCTGCTATGTGATAAAGCAAAAGGGGGAAAAAAATTTCAGTGTCTGTATCTTAAAAGACGTTATTGGTACACCCTTCTTTTAAGTTACGAGAGATTGCTCTTTAAGTTAAAAAATACATGACATACATAATTTAACCAAATGCCCATGAGCTTTCCAAGGCTCTAACAGAAGAATTCACACTTGATACAAAGTTTCTCCGATCTTATGTTTTGCAGGCAATTACCAGTCTGTGGCTTTGGGTGTTTTCTCTTCTCTTTTTTGTTTAATGAAATATTCAATTCAATATATAATTACATGTTTTACAGTCTGATTTATCTATATTGTACATGAGTGACTTGCGAATGGTTTTAACAGTATATGTACTGTGAAACAATAAAATGGCAATGAATGAAGGTGTTTTAGGAGACTGGAGACCAACAAAGAGGGAGAGAAATTTGGAGAGAGAGAGGGAGAGAGAGAGAGAGAGAGAGTATGCGAGTGAATGAGTGAGTGAGTGAGTGAGTGAGTGAGTGAATGCTTAGGGCAAGCTACGCTAACAAGCACTTTTCTGCTCCTGGCAATAAGTGTGATTTTATGGTTTTTTCATCAAAATTGACTGCCCAGGGATTTGCACTTTCACTGCTGTGCTAATCTCAACATGTCTATCTGGCACCTTATTTCATTTGATTTCTTAAAGGAAGTTCCCACAGGGTGCCTTGTCCTGTGTGTGCCCTTTTCAATTCGAAGCTGACACGCAGGGTTAGAGAGTTGGCTGGATTCTGGAACCAAAAAAAAAAAAAAAACCCTGCCACACTCAGGTAAGTGATGCTAGTCTACAGCAAGAGGCCAACATGTATTACCATGGTAATCAGGTGACTCTCCAACACTGACTCCCATAAGGATTGGTCAGTTTGCATATAATTATAAAAACTGTAATTGACATCGGGGATGGAAATCTTCGCTTAGCTTTCATGAATTATGCCTCTTTGGGACACCGAACCATTGTGGACCAGATGGAGACAGTCAAAGCCTGAGCATATCTGGACAAATGGTGTGGTTTGAACAGAAAAAAAGGTAATGAATGTAGCACTGTTGTCTGATCATCAACAAAAGTACTTAGCTAGCCCCAAGCAGCATTAAGTTTTCATACATCATGCTTGTCACATACTCCCGTTAATGCATCCGTATGCCGAGAGGCTAAACAAACCCCTAAAAACGGCATGACACAGAACCAGTCTGGATTAGCAAATCAGCCCAATTAGGAAGAAGTGTTTTCCTGAAGCTTCACCGCTGTGCCTCAACGCATCACGCAGACTGAGAGCCCAGGCACAACATTTTTACCCAAACAAGGTTATGCGGTGTCAACCTGCCGACACAGAAAAGCTCTCCAAGATTCCCACCTGTCACTCCACTGTTCCATTCTGCTCCACGGGTCCTGACAGAGAGCATATATTCATGGCATGTCCCGCTGACACAAATCCCACCACCGCTTCCCATTAACATCAATATTTGAGTGGAGGCTAGGGGTACGGTTCTGCGGCTGTCAGTCTTCTGGGGACAGTGAGCCCACCTTTCATTTGGGGACCACACGTCAAGCATGAATACTTAATGGCAGGCAGAGTGCTCATGTTTAATACGGGTCCCCGATAGGCCGCGTCAGCGGAAATATTGGAATCGTTCCACGACTGCTGGAGATGACTGCTTGTTGCTAGGTGTGCCCGCGGTTTCAGGCGTGGATGGGAACAGTCTAGGCTGAGAATGTTTGTGCTATTCTTAGAGCAGTTCTATTATTGTCGGGTTCTTTGCTGTGTTGGCCTTGGAGAGCGTTGACGATGCTCCATTCTCGGGGTCCAGATTCAGACGACCTGCCACTTTTGTTGAATCTGACCTTTGCTGAAATGACCATTACTCTAACTTTTGACCATTGCTCACAAAAAAGATCGAAATCAAAGATTGTTTACCTCTGAGTCAGTACATGTTCTGTTAAGTGGAAGTGTCTCAAAAGAGTTATATTTTTAGTTGTTAGTTTCATAAAATGCTGCCCTAACTTTGCACTGCTCTTGTTGTGCACTTAAAAAATATTTTTCATCAGACGAGCGCGATAAACATCGTCCAGCAGTTTGAATGAACTGCATGTGCGCTGAATGGGTAACCTTGTTGATAAGTAAAGACGGTTCATGTAACTGGCCCAATTTAAGCAGCTCCTGGTCACGATGCAAAAGCTCACCAAGCTGCTTTCACCGACCCGGCCGTTAAAAGCAAGAAATGAAAAACAAACAAACAAACAAACAAACTAGACCTCAACACAAGGCCGTGAACTGCCAGCTCACATAAAAAAAAAAAGAAAAAAGAAATCAGTGACTGGAAGACTTCTTTGATAAGTCTTGTGAAGTCTTCCGTTTTCTTATTTTTCTGTAACTGAAATCCCGTTTTCACCGCTTGTAACGAAAGCCTCTTCGTTTCGTCACTGACGTTCACTCGTCCTCAGACAGTTTTGACTTTTCTTCTAAACAAAGTCGTAGAAACATAAACATCTGTTTTGATTCTTTTGATTTGCTGGTTGTAAGGGCACGTGATAAAGGGCACAGGGGTAGGTCGCTTTTATTTATTTATTTGTTTTTCCAGGAAGGGCCCTATAGGAGGAATTTCTGGAGGCTTTCCTAAAAGAAGCCAACTGCAGTGGTATTTTCAGTGAAAGAAAAGAAGACTCGAGCCCCATAGTTTTTCACCACATTGGTCCTCTTTGAATGGACTTTTTTTTTTTTTTTTCTAGGGGAAAGCAAAAGCTAGCATGGCATTACAATGGAGATCCCTGCCCTGCTGGGGAGCGGGTTTCAGAGCAAGGGAAAATAGGCTATATTTTGTGTGGGAAGGCCACAGGGGTCTGATTAGGCCTTGAGTTTGCTGTGTTCAGGGTTTGCTGCACAAACGACAATGTCCCCCCATCACTGTCTCTTTCTCTCTCTCTCTCTCTCTCGTTCCCTTAGCCCCTTTGAACTTCTGGAGACAATCCCACCAACAAAAAGCTCAGTTTTAGAAATTCTCTCAGAAACCACTTTAACATCTGTGATGCTGAATATTTAAATGCAACTTTCTTTTCCTTTGTTCATTTTTTTTCTCCCTTTAGACAGGGGAATATCTATATGTAAATTATGGATTCCACTTGTCATCTGACAAAGTTAGTTTGCCAGAAGGAAAAAAAAAAAATTGCGGACGATTTTGCCTCCCTCACCAAAAGACTGGTGAGAGGAATTGAGTTTTACGCTTTTTTGTTTTTTTTTCGTTTTTTATTTTTAACAAAGCAAAATAACAACAGGGGCATACTTAAGGCAGCCAAAAACAAAGGCCATCCTCTGAGAGAGAGAGAGAGAGAGAGAAAGACAGACAGAGAGAGAGAGAGAGAGAGAGAGAGAGAGAATCAAGCCGAATGTAAGATGGAGACTCTGGAAAACATACTTCTGGATTTTCTTCTGCCCGTCTGCTCTTCCCAGTCCTGGGAGGAACAGGGCCAATTAGGCATTCAGGCCGACTAAACGGAAGGCTTTTGTAATGGTGTAGCCTGCGTGATGCCTCGTAAATCTTTCATTCTGCTTGGTGCTTACACCTAGCTCACTCGCAAGGCCCAGGCGGGTAGAGTGGGCCAGAACAGAGCAACACTGAAACACCATATGATCCAGTTAGAGGTTTAAGGCATCTGACAATTGGCAGAAATGCAACTTCATGAAAATATAATGACAGTACGCCCAGGTATGATTGCTACTCCCCCCTCTCTTCCTTTCTGTTGTCTAGAATAGGGCTTTCTTTGGTACAAACAAATCTTAACTTAAAAGGCATTCGATTTTTTTTAAGGAATATTTGTGTCTTTTGGCAAGATGTGATAGCGGTTTCCTAATGTAACCTTGAGGGCTACTAAGCGTATTTAAAAAAAAACAAAACTTCCTCATATTAATCTATGACTCCCAAGTCAACACGGGGCAAGAAATGGAGGTGGAAGAAATAGACAGTGTTTGATTCAAAGCAGAGTGGTATCTGTACAACTTGTGGGCCCTAAATTTGACTTATTGACAGAAGAGTCCTCAGAAAGGGAGTGTAGTCACAAAGATATGAGCGTCCTTTTTAATACAAGTTCTAGTTCTGCTGAGATATAATACTGCATAAATATGAAAAAGTTTTTTTTTAAATTCCTGAGCATCAAAAGCATGTGAGAGGACAAATACATAATCATGTGGGCTGAATTTCATGATATGAGGTTCTAAACAGTTCCCCCTGTGTTTTTTCTGATGAATTTCCTAGTTTTATACGCTTGAGTTTCCTAGCGTAGATCTCAGTTCTACTGTTTTCCAAGACAGCAGGTTCATTTTATTCTTGCTCTGAAATTTGCATACATCAGTATATTACTAAACTCTGTACCATCAAACATTCACAATTTTTTTTAAACAGTGCAGTAGAATGAGCTGTATTCCTGTTTTTTTTTTCTTTCCTTTTTTTTTTGACTCTTTCCAAAGCTGTCTGCACAGGCAAAGAGAAGAATACTCCTTCTGTTACAATGTCTGTGCTGATGCTTCTGAGGCTTATTGAAGCTCACCCTCACTCTCTTATTCTTATGCATACAACAGTATGAATATAAAGTGAATATCTCTTTCACAAACACACACACACATACACACACACACACACACACACACACATTTTAGAACCCTGTAATGGATGCAGGAGTGTTTTGCTTGTGCACAGTGTGAGGAGGGGTGGTGACACCCAAAGCAGTAAGACACAAAGAGCAGGGTTTGGGTGAGTGAAAGGATCTACATTCTCAGGAAGAAAACACAAAACGGAGAGCGTTGAAGAATGGATGCAGAGAGAGAGAGAGAGAGAGAGAGAGAGAGAGAGAGAGAGAGAGAGAGAGAGAGAGAGAGAAAGAAAGGGGGAACTGAATGCATGCGTGCACACGCACACACACATACACGTGCGCGCACATGAACACACACACACACAAACACCCCTAAATCATCATTGAAAAATCATTAGAAAGCTGGCGGAGTTGGGAGGCACAGATTGCAGGGAGAGGAGGACAAACCCCACATTCTGCCCTAACACAAAGCCAGAAATGAGCTGGAAGGGAAAGAGGCGTGTCTGGCAATCTCACCCCCCCCCCCTTTCGTCCACCCACCCAACCCCCCTCACCCCACTAAAACCACCCATTCCACATCCCTGCACACACACACACAGACAAACACACACACACACACACACAAGAAAGAGGAGACCCTCCCTCCTGACATCTATTTGAATCTCTGTTTGGATGTGTTAGAATTTCATTCACGTTGTTGTTAACTATTGTCACTGCCTGGCAACATTTTATCTGTCTGACCCTCACCCTGGCCATATGTCGCCATAAAGTCTCTTTCCCTCTCCTCCTCCTTATGGTCTAAGGCAAATGTCTGGACCTCACAACTGTTCCAACTACACTCTGTTCCCCTCCCATCATGAATAGGTCTGTACAGTGCAATAAACTGACCCGGACATTAACTTTAGGAAACATGTTTAGATGGAGCTGCTGAATAATGCTAAAACCAAGCTCCACATGGTGCATTTATAAGACATTCTCACAAAGAGGCTTTGTAAAAAAAGTGGGCGGTAAAGAAGACCTGCTTGGTTTGCAAAGTAATCACAGAAAAGGAAGACCAGACCCCCCCCCCCCCCCCCCCCCCCACCAAAAAACCCCATATCTGAATCTAAACACTCCCCAGAATAAAAAAAAAAGAAAAAAAGAAAATCAGCTAGAAATCTAAGATACCATTTATTTCTCTTTCGTTTTTTTTTTTCCCGCCCTCCCTTTTTTACATCTCAAGTTCCTTATTTCAAATAGCGCGGAGCGTCAGATTGAAAAAGCTTTCCGATTTTTTGGGAGACGTGGTGTCGGGGGATAATCTTAAGAACACCCTTGGTGTGCTTAAGTCCATCGCCTCTGTCTCTAGAAGGCAGGGTGAGCTTAGATCTATTTTTATTTCTTTCTTTTTTCTTTCTTTCTTTCTTTCTTTCTTTTTTTTTTTCCATTTCTTTTTCCTCACAAAAGCTGGCCGAGTTATTTTGAGGCGAGCGTGAATATACTGTGTCACAGACTTAATCTGTTTGGTATTCCTGTGAGTAAGCAGGGGAGGGAGGGTGAGGGGCATCTTAACAAAGCTCTCTGGTCCCTCGGTCTGTCTGTTCAGTGTCGAGCAGTACCGTGCTTCTTTGTGTGTAGAACATTTCCTTTGTATCCCCCCCCTCCCAACTCTTTTAAATATCAGTTTTTCATATCCACAGAATTTTGTTTTTGTAGATGTCCACTTGTTGAGACATCCTTGTCGCAACTGTCGTTGTGCTGCGTGGAACGTGTATGGCAAATAACGATTTGAGCTGACCAATGGGATCGACACTTCATAGACAGCCAAAATGAAATGGCTTGTTGAAAGCGCAATTCAATTAGCATTTAACAGCTTAGCTTTATGAGCTCTGTACACTAGATATAATGAATCAAAAGTATGGCACTTGTCTGAGAGATCCCTGAAAATATTTAAAGAGGTAGCTGAGATGGGTTTTTTTTTTTGCCTATTAGCAGGGTTTCATGAGCTGTGGAGAACTATACTGTCCTATAGTAATTATATTTAATGTTAACTTTCTCAGTTTAATGCAATATTGACGCGCAAGAATCTTTATCGAAGCAGTTACCATTCAGTATATTCCAGCAGTGTCCTCGTAAACTTCATTAAAAGCAGTCAGAAGCCAAAGGGAATGTCTATTTGGTATTCTTTAGCTGATAAGCCTGGTTTTACAGCACAGCTGGTTACCAAGTCTTCTACTGGATCTATTCTTCCTGCTAGACTTGAGTCAATGTATATGTGGTATGTGGTAGGATGCCCTCCTTGTCTGCTTGTGCTTTGCAGAGTGAGGTGACCGTACTGTTTTTCATGGTTATATTTGTTTGAATTTTTTTTTTTTTTTTTTTTTTGCTTGTTTCACTTAGTCTCTGCTGTGGCTTTTACTGAGAAACTGTCTTGTTGACCTCTGCTCACCACCTCTGCAAATCTCTCTTGCCTTTCCACTCTGAAAATGTCAAAGAAATTCCTCTTCTTCCAATCACCTCGCTGCTGCTGGGTTTCTGTCTCCCCCTCACCATCACCCCCCACCATCACTAGTCGATGACCTCCAGTGAGACACGTCTGTCCTCATTTATATTACTGTGAGACCTGGTCTTGCTAAACACATTCTGCGAGTTTCATGATGACTTTTTTGACATGATGCTTATCAAAACTGAAGGACTTTTTTTTTCTTTTCTTCTTTTCTCTGTTTTCTTTTTTTTTCAGTTGGCTGTCTCACATTCCAGTAACAATGATGAGGAATTCAAAGCCTATATTATATTGGGGAGATGTGGGCTCTCTCTCTCTCTCTCTCTCTCTCTCTATATATATATATATATATACAGTTATCACATTGAAAGCTCTATTGGAGTTATGCAGCACTTCAGCTTTTTGACATCAGTTGATGGAAGGAATTAACTTATTTGAATAGCAGAAAAATTCTCTCCCTCTCCCTCTCTTTCTCTCTCTCTCTCTCTCTCTCTCTCTCTCTCGCCCCCTCTCTCTCCCTCTCTCTCTCTCCCTCTCCCTCTCTTTCTCTCTTTCTATCTCTCTCTTTCTCTCCAACGCCCTCTGCCCACCATGCCCCCCCTTCCACCCCACCACACACACACACACACACACACACACTCACACACACACACACTCACACTCACACTCACTGTGTGTCCTTGACACCAGCGGTGAGCCTTCTGACAGGCTGCAGTTGTGTCTGTGTGTGGTCTGACAGGAGGCAGCCTCAGGTACTCTGACTGCAGAAGGCAGGTTTAAATATTAAAAACCAAACTTCAACACTCGCCTGGGCTTTAAACAGCAGTTCGTCTGCTCGCCAAACAACCACACAGATATGGAACAGATCCATCCTGCGCTGCTCACCCTTAACAGAGTCGAAGCCTACATAGCGTGGAGCACTGAGAAGTCTCGTGTTATAAATGATAGATTCAAGAAGTAGGAGGGCGCCAGAGCTGTACAAAAGCACTGAATAGTCAAGTGAGAGACAGAGAGAGAGAGAGAGCGAGAGAGAGAGAGAGAGAGAGAGAAAGGCATTCTCATCCTCACCACCATCCTCACTTTGTTCCCACTGTAGGCAAATGCTTCAAAGAACACTGGTGGAATAATCTATCTCAGAAATTAAAGCTTGTTGTGTGTGTGCGCTTCAGATCTCAACGTGTTGTAATTTCTAGTTGTTTTTGTACACAACAGATGTCTCTTTTACGGTGAGACATGCTTTTACGTTGTTTAAAGTATTGGGTGGTATTTGTAACCAAAAGGAAAATAAGTCAGTATCCTGTCTCTCTCTCTTCCCAGGCATTGTTTCATCCCTAAGTCTTCTCTTCACGTGTCATTGCTATTGAGGGTTTCACATGTTTTCAATCCATCCCACACTACAAAAATATATTAGGATTAACAGCATGCCAGTCAGATGTTCATGATGTTCATGATGTGAGCACCCGTCACATGTCTTGGGTCAAAGACATAATCAGTAATATTTTTCAAAAAGCTCGCAGGTTGATCTTCATGTTTTATTACCAATGATGAGTCTGTCAGTACGGTGACTCAAAGAGAATAGGTAATGTTAAATCTGTAATAACAAATAGGTCATGTTCACACATTCAGTGAGTCTATTCTGGAATACTTGCTTTGAAAAAGAGAGAAAAAAAACCTGATGTATTAAGTGGAACGAGAAAGTAATTTTTCAGTGCTATTTCTGGTTTTGTTCTGGTGTCTTTTTCAGGTCATTGTCAGTAATTCCACCTTTGCTCCCACATTAATGTAATAGTTAATGACTTGTGTGTGTTTTACATAAAACAAGCACATCTTTCACTTGGACAGAATGCCATACATTTGTGTATTTATGAGTCATTAGCATGGGCCCATGTCTGTTTTTCCACCTTATTTATTCTGCACAAGTCACATGCACTAATTAGTCCCTAGGAGGAGCCTGGGGCGATTTCAGACTCCCACTGAATAAAAAAAAAAAAAAAAAAAAGAAAGAAAGAAAAAAACAAGTCTGTCTCCACTCCACACTTGGACACAGCATGTGCACACACACACACACACACACACCATGCTGACATGCACGAATCTACAAAGAAATACATCCACACATACAGACAGTGGCTTCTTAAACATACTCCTTATTACACACAGAACTATAATACATATATACATACATGCAGATTGCAGCATAGCCCCATGCCTAACCGCCCCCCCCCCACGCCCACACACATACACACACTTACCTACACATTCTCATACACAAGTAATGGAAGTGATACACAGAACAGACTGCACATCGACGAGTCACACACACACTCCCCCCAGCTCCATCCCCCTTGCTGCATAATGTGTTGACAGCCTGTGCCCCTATGAGACCATAAGGGGAAGACTTCTCTGGCTTTTCCAGCGCGCAGTGCCTCCACCTTCGCCCCTGCGTATCCGCGGCACCTTCTGCCCTGCCGTGCTCAACCCCCCCCAGCAACCCTGCATGTCCACGCATGGAAATGAGCCTCGCCGTGTCAGCTGAGCTCACAGCTTAGACACCTCCTGAGTGGAATAGCCGCATTGTCTAGCCTTTCCAGGGACAACAACTGCATAATTTCCTAAGTGCCATGAAATGAAAGGACAGGGTTAATTTAGAATAAAGATGGTAAAATAGGCTATAATGAAATTAGATCATATTCAATTCTTAAGTGAAACAGGTGATGGTATCGTTTTTTTTCCGGCCGATTTTTTTTTTAACTTTCCACGAGCTGATTTAAAAGTGTTGCGCTCATCGTACAATAAAGTTGAACAATACAGCTGCCATTTTACATAAACCTCATATTTTAAACTTCAGGTACGTTTTGACGAATATGACGGGCCTTTTCTACGTAAACCTGACCAGAGGTACTCAGTTATAAGTTATGTTCCACTTTGATTTTCAACTTTAGCTCTCCAATTTCACTTTTGCAGAAATGAAAATCACTTGTATGGCAGGGCTAGTGAATGAATTTGTAAATAAACTTGTAAATTTTACTACCGTGCTCGATGCAGCGTAAAGGGGCATGGAGGCTTGTGGAAGTTGAGTGAATTTCACTTCGGCTGGACTGTTAATTAAAAGTTTTTTTGTGCAAATATTCTCCCGCGGCTAAGAAAAAAAACGAGAAAGAGAGGGAAAATCTCTTCAGCACTCAAAAAGATAGCATTGGTTTTTTATCAAGTCCCAGTGATGTACGTTGTGAAAAGCGCCTCATTTTCAAAATGAGTTTAAGCTATTCCCCCTCGAGTGCCCGTTCTTTGAGAGAATGGACTTCCTTTTCAACGTAACTAGAGCCTAATTACGTTATGAGTATAATCGTTTGTGTAGAGTGAGTGTCTCGCCGTTTACTCTGAAGAGCTATTCTGTCGCACTCGCGCTCTGAAATTGTCCCATGCAGTGTGTGAGTTCTTGTCTTCTTCTCAAAGAAACGCGCGCACGTAAACGCACGCACGCACACACACACGCACACACACACACACACACACACACACACACACACACACACACGCGAGAATAAAAGAGAGAGAGAGGAAGCGGGTGGAAGCAACAAAGCTTTTCCAAGCCAGTGCGCCTCATCACTAATCTGTCCTACCCTCTCTTGTCCACGCTCCGCGACAACGTACAGCAATGCCACATTATTTCTGGCCCCGTGGGAACACCTCTCAGCTCTACACCTTCGACAAGACATCATTTGTCTATCTTGTTTACAACTCCATAATTTTGAAATCATGATTCATGTCAATGTTGTGTTTTGTGACTCACTAACCATTGTAGGCTGGATATTATATTTGCATAAGGGCTATTCAGAGCAGCAAACTGGGAGGTCTCTCTTTGCCAGATTTGTATTCAAGAAGGCAAAGAATTAGCAATTCAGTGCTGAGAGCTGGGAGCAAATATCTGAGAGCCAGCAACAAATATAACACATATTCTCCTCATAACTCAGAATCTGGACATTAAAAATCGTTCCACAGCAAACAAGTAATTATCCCAGTTGCTGGTGGTTGGACCAGAGAGAGAATCCAAAGACCATGCCTGTGATCTTCAGCCCAACTGAGACCGGAGTCTTCAGGCCTGCCCTGCAGTCGAAACCTCTGATTCAAACCTCAGAAGGGATGCAGTCTGAAAGATCCTTCAAGACGTCTTTTCGAAATAGAATAGCAGGATCAAAGAGGGTCTACAGAAGAATTAAAGACACGATTCTTCACTGTTATTACACTGAAAAGGATTTTTGACTGTGACAGGTCACAGATAGTTGAAAAAGAAAGCTTTTTCGCCACTCATTGAAAAAGAGGAAGCTGTTAAGTAAGGCCTTGTAGCAACGAACTGCTTTTTTTTTTTTTTTTGCTGATAGTGATGTGTATAGCCCTTTCATAATGAAACCATTAAAACTGACTTAAGAGTTTCCACTGATAGGCACAAGTAAGAATGGATATTCATTTTTCATCTGTGGGATATTTTATTTTAGTAGCAAAAATATGCTACTAAAGTATTTAAGTATCCATTCCCCAAAAATGGGATCGCGTATTTACATATTACAGCAGCTACAAAGATGCATCTATAGACTTTAATTGTTATCGTATGGAGTCAACTATCTGATCAATGGCTGAAAAGAAAGTAAATAAAAACAAAAACAAGGAGATTAAAGATCAAGCTTAAAAGCGAGCTTAATCCAGCTGTTCAACAACAATAAACAAATCTACTTTCCCTAATTAAGTTTTGGAACATGTGGACGATGACGGATGTCTGCTAATCCTATAATGATAATGCCTGACCTCGTTTGGAATGGGTAAAACCATGATCAACTCATGGGTCCAGCAGTCTAGTGACAATAGGATTTTTCTATTAATTTATTACCTACTTCAATCCCAATTAATGCATATTTGTTTTGTGCAGAGTTGCCTCAGTGATCCTTTTCTATCTCATTTTTGCAGATTAGTCATTAGTGCAACTCATTACTTTAGATGAAGTTTAAAGCCAATTTAATTAATTAGTTTGTCGTTAAAACAAGACAGCTGAATAATCTCTGTCTCGCATACTTTTCACGGCAAAATGAACATCCTCTACTGGAAGGAAATGAAGGACCATTGGATGAACTTTAGGTCCCTGTCCATAACTTTAACGTCCTTCTCCTCAAATACAATCCATACTACACGCTGAAACGTCTTTAAATGTGGCTTAATTTGGTCATAGCGGGATTCATTCGGCTGTCTCTCTGTATTATTCATAAATCTTTTGATCCCGGTAATTAGATTATACATTCATCCGAATAGTTAATGGTTCAACTGGTTTGCTCATTGAGCGGGGGGGAGACTCACAGGATAACTAAACTGCCATTGACCTGATAAGGTCAGTACTGCACCTCTTTTCCATTTTTGTAGGCCAGTTTCATAAAGCCAAGCCACGTGCATATCGTTGCGCTAGACGTAGCTTTATCAAATGGTATCATTTATCTCAGAATGAATTACTGTGGCTCTGACCGACTCCTTTGTCTACAGAGTTCCACTAACCATCCAGTGATATATCGGATGATGTATTTAACATCAGTATTCCCACGGTATAGTAGGTGGTTTTGTCTCTACTTCAGTCTATCCCAGTATGTTCAGTAGATAGTGCTGTGGAAGATCCAAGAGGAAGATATTGTACAGGGAAAGAGGGTAGAAATAAACATGAATCAGACTTGTATACCAGGTTAGTGCACTTTCTTGTTTTAATAGAATAAGTACAAACATAGTACATCGGACAGCATTTTTCTTTTTAGCTTGCCCAACACTTGCACATCTGATTAAACAATGTTGTTTTGTGATGAAATATACAATATGCAATCTCGAGATTCGCTCAAGACTTGAAATCTCTACTTTGCTCTAGACTTACCGGGACAGATCTTCCTTAAGTAATACAGGAATGGAACTCACGTTAGGGGGGGTTTCTGAAAAGGGCTGATACCCATGGATTGAGGACAGTAAGGCCAGAAGATGTTGTGGTTCCTCAGAGTGAACATTAACCATGATGACTTTGCCTGGTTATCAAACTGTCTCAAACATGCCTCTGTCAGCATCAGCTACTTGGACGATGAGAAATTTGATCAGTATTTTCAAATATAAACTTTAATCTCTTTTCTAGAACAACATAACCCTCACTTCCCAAAGTACCCACATAGATCTGTCTTCATCTACTCTATTTCCAATGGTCACATGGTCTGCATATGAGGATGCTAAAGCAATGACTGGGACACACTGAACCATAACCGACATTCAGTGTCCTATTACTGCCCCCCCCCCATTCTTAGTTCTTTATATTAGTTCTTTGTCCTGCATCATACAGATCAATACATAGTCCATTATGTCCCAGCAACTTCTTCACAGGGCGATGGCATCATGTATTGAGTCAGTTTTCTCTGTGTTGGTCTTTCATCATCTATTTGCTCATAATGGCAGACTAGGCTCTAAGGGTTCAAAAACAGTCAACATCACATGCTCAGTGGCATTCAGTACACACCATGCCACAGTGACAACACTCTGAAGATTCAATATGCCTCTTCTAGGTGTCAAAAAGCCCCTGCAGGCAAACCCCTCATGCTCCCTCTCCAGAGAAACCCATCAGTATCACCTCAAGCTGTCACTCTGCGTTTGACAAAAGCTCGATGATGGATTGATTTTTATTTTTTATTTTTTCTCAGGATATAGATGCAGGTGTCAAACTTACAAACACCACGCTACAGTACTCCACGACCCAAACACCCTTAAAGTAGTCCTTTCTCAACCCCATTTCAGCTGTAATGCTTCTGGCAATGTAGCAGGAAAATGATGTGTGGCATATGTTTAATTCTTCATGTGGTTGTTTGTTGTTCATGTATTTTTTAAGTTGAACCGAACAACAACAGCAACAAAAAAAAGAGCAATCCTCAAAAGATAATAAACTCAAAATAACCCCTTACTACCAGCCTTCCAACTCAGGATGCTGTTAATTCCACCGAGAAGCTTCATGAACAGATGGTGGCAAATATATTCACAGGTCTCTACTTTAAGTCAATCGCACAAACACCCACATACCTCGGAACGTACCATCATAGCCCCAACGAGAATATTCCACGTTGCAGCCTCGTTTTTACACTGAAACCGTACCCTCCACTTCCCATACTCCAGATCTGACCACCTCGTGCCAACCTGGGAGTCCTAAGAGAGAGTATTGATATTGAAGCTTTAGGCTCACCGGTTGGAGAGGACTGATTGCCACAACACCAACACCTGGAGCCAGGCTTGAATCTACCCCTCTGTCTCCTTGGCCCCACTTCAGAGAGGCTGTAACAACATCATCCATTGTAATGGCAGGAGGAGAACCCCAGGGACACAGCAAGATGGAGTAGCCACCACTGGCCACAAAAGGGGATTATGGTTCTCCTCTGGCATCAAAATCAGTGCAGTGCTACAAGCAAAGGCAAGCGTGGAGCCAAAGGAAGGCAAATGTGGCCACACGTTAAGGCCCGTGACCAGTCGGCTCTCAGGCACCTGGGTGGTGGGGTTGGGGGGGGGGGGTGGGGGGGGGGGTGGGCGTTGGGGGGGGTGGAGGGTAGAGATATGAGACAAAACGTGGATAACAAAGATGGAAGGCTTGTAAAAAAAAAAAATGAGAGCAGCCCCTCTGTGAGAGGTTTCGTCCTCTGATAAACATAATCATGCCCTAAATATAGCCAGTCACGGGGTGAAGGAGTTTCTGTCAATGAAATAAAGTGTTTGCTGGAACATTGCCTGTGAGGGCGTTGCATCAATGTGTAAAATTAATATGAGAAGATCACAAGATATTATTTGCAGTACGGCTGTGGATATTTGTTCATCTAGTAGTAGCAGATAATTAATAGAGATTGCTGTTTCAAATAGACAACAAATCATTTACTAAGCCTAATTGGCATGCAGACAATGATTCACAGTTAAAGTGATAATATCAAAGCATTTTTTTGGGGTGTGTAAATTAATTATGCAGAATGTGTTTACTTTCCTGAGTTAGGAAAATCAAAACAAGAACACAGGATAAAACAGCAGTCAGTGTGATCATTTTTCCCATCTGCTCCCTGATAGTGACTAGTTGTAATTTCTGAGCATTGACCCAAAAGGCTTTATTGATAAGCAAATAGGAAAAAGGAGGGAGTGAGAAAGAAGGATGGGAAAGAGAGGAGCGAGGACTCCTAAATCCTGACTCGCTTCTGCCATCTATTGGTCATTTGAATGCGTTTGGTGCTGGTTCAATAGAGAAGACGCAAGGTGAGGTGTAATTATTAAAGTGACACAGTGAGGCTCAGAGAGTTTGACAAAAACATACAGTTTACACAGACAGGCTAGCAGGAGGTTGTGCGTTTTGCAAAGAGCTGGAACCGAATGGCGAAGTTTATGGGAGGTAACCGTACTTTCGCTATTATGACGGCGCGCCTTTTAAGCTGTCACATGAAATCGATTCTGTAAGCGGGTCACGCTGTTTGTTAAATCAGACAGCGTGGTCCGTGCACCCCAATGCATCCTGTTGCCATTTCATCGCAGCCCAATTTCTCACCTTATAATCTAGATGCAGCTCTATCCCCCTAGGCAAATGATTCTCTTTCCCTCTCTCTTTCTGTCTGTCTGTCTCTCTCTCTGTTTGTATGTATGAGAGAGAGAGAGAGAGAGAGAGAGAGAGAGGGAGAGAGAGAGAGAGGGAGAGAGAGTTCGGTGTGTCACACACACGTTCCAACAACCTATGCTTGTCAAGTAAAATAAAGGAGAAAGGCCTAGTGCAACAGAGGTGATTTGGGAGAAAAATGAAGCACACATGGTTGCTTGTCTCTCTGAGTTTCCATCATTCTTACCTTGAGGTGATGAAATGCAATATGCACTATGAAATTGGGTCAACACAACAGTTGAAAAAAAAAAAAAAAAAAAAAGCTGCTCCGATGCAGAGCGCATAAGCTCTCTGAAGAACCTATTTGCATATTCATATGGTCACGACGGGTCTTCAAAAGGACCTTTCCTTATCCCCTTTCCTTCCCCTGCTCTGTGGCTTTATGACAAGCACAAGACGATGAGTCAGTCAAACCGTTTAAGGTTTAAATCTCTCGGGCCCGTGTTCAATAAATTCACCTAAATTATATATGAGCTGAACACAAGCGGGATTACAAGAGTTTTGCATGGGATGCTTGGAGAATCAAGATGCTCTTCATTGTTTTGTTTTTTTTTCGTATTATTGTTAAATGTAATATGATTGCATTTGAAAGAAACAGCCAATAATTATTTACTCTGTTGAACTCCAACCATTCTGATTTTCTTTATTGCTATTGTGGTGTCTCTCGTTAACGTTATTCATTATCACATCCGCAAAAAACACAACGTTTCATAAAAAGCATTAATAACCCATTATGAGTTGTGATCAAAAGGGTATGCAATATTATCAAAATCCTGCAGGGGTCACTGTCCTTTTATTTATTGGTGTTAAACGTCATTGCCGTGCCCTCGCGTGTTTGCTGTCAAAATCCTTCCCAAGCTGACGAAAATCTTAAATTTATGATTTAATTATTGTGGCTCCTTTCATATGTCAGATGTGGTAAAAAGCCATCTGTGCAATGTGTGGCCTGTGTGTCTACACACATCTGAAGTAGCTGATGACTCGTGACAAATGTGTGAACAATAAGACAGATTGAACCTGACACAGAATAATCCATTTTACTTATTAATTAATTTCTGTCATGATTGAACAAAACACTTTAAAGACACAAAAAACACTTTAGTGTGCAAGCCCATGCTTTCAGTGTTTAGCTAAAGAATGGGTGGGGAACTTGCTTTATTTAATTATCTTATATCAGGCTAAGCTTTTATTCTAATATACAATAACTGAGTCCACACTCCTCTGAATGTTACTCTTGAAAATGTAGCATGTTATGGGTTTGAGCACACATAACATAACAGCCTACTCTTTAAAGCACTAAAGTGAACTGAAGTTATCAATTATTTTAATATGTAGTATGTTAAGCCTACTTGAGGCCTTAAGCTTATGCAAATGCTTTGTTCATGCATCTCAATGTGGGATGAAAGTACAGAGCTACTGGGCTTGATTTTGAAGGCAGAGATACTGCTGCTTGAAGAGGAATCTCTCTCTCTCTCTCTCTCTCTCTCTCTCTCTCGGTGTGTGTGTGTATGTGTGTGTGTGTGTGTGTTGAGGCGAGCTGGGAAGATGCATAGAGAGAGCTGTGATTCATTTCAGCATTTTAATGTGTCTTTTGATCTCCCCTTGCTTCCAAAAAAAAACAGGCTTGCTGTGATCATGCACTGATCTTATTGTTATGTCCCTCTCAATTCCTTGTTAAAATGGGTTTTCTCTCTCTTGTTCTCTCTCTCTGCCTCCTTCTCTCTCTCTCTCTCTCTCTCTCTCTCACACACACACACACGCATACAATACACACACGTATACACACAGCATACAGTACTCTACACATAGCTGTCTATTTTAACTATCATCAAATCCACAGAGATCCAATTAATGGGATACCAGGATATTTATTTTTCTATGTGCATCCTAAAAGACTAATTAATTTTTCATGTTAAGATAAAAATATTTGACACATACAAACTGTCTCTTGCATAAATTTAAGTAATTGTTCTTTGTTGTACAAATTTGTATTATTCCAGAAATAAGAAATAAAATTAAGCAAATGTGGCTTTTTATGAGACAGAACCTTAAATAAGCCTTGGAGTCATGAACACAGAGACAGAGACAGAGAGAGAAGAAAGTGCATGCGTCTCTGTATGTGTCCCTTAGACTTTGAGCTTTTTCATCTCCTTTGTTCTCACTCTCTGCTTGAATGGCAGCAAAATTCTCTCTCTCTCTCTCGCTCTTTCTCTCTCTCTCTCTCTCTCTCTCTCTCTCTCTCTCTCTCACACACACACACACACACACACACACACACACACACACACTACTGAAGGTGTTAAGTTTGAGGGCCCAAAGACTGATGTGGCTCTCATAGCTCAGTCCTCCATCTGTTGCCCACACACACATTTGGCACTTTGGTCCAGTGTTACACCTAATCCAGTTTTTGAGATCTGCCCAAATGGCCCAAATGATCTGTCACCTCTTTCGTGTTGTCATCGTTCCCCTACCAGGTGAACCATGTACTCCAGTTCATAGAGACAGTGAAGGAGGCAGTGAAGACTAACAGGGTATGATCAATGCAGATATATAAGGAGGGGAAAAAGCAAGTGTTGAAAGAGAGGAAATAGCAGTACAGCCATTAAATGAACATATTATAACACACGTACCTTGTGCATACTTGGAGATGCAGAAAAACACTACATTGAATTATCTCACTCGGTTCCAGGAATAGCCCAGGACTTAAATCTTCTCACAAGATCAAAGAACTTGTGATTAACACAATGTCAAAAAGACCATAAGAACAATAGCCTTTCAATTGCTGAAAGGGATTCTTCAATAAAACCATCTTCTCCGTACACAAGTATTGGAAATCCGTTATTGGACATCCTACAGTATCTAAACTTTAAAATCTATCTTAACCAACTTGTTCACAATCCATATGGTAGACAGTTAATCGAGACTTGTTCCTTTTTTGTTTTTAATTCATCGACACAATTACATCTTTTCGTGTTGAACGGACAGGCTATTTTTGAGCTTGATAGAAAACTCGCCACTTCACATTCACACCTAAGCACATGGCTCATCCTGACAGCTAGGCGCTAATGCTCTTACAGACACCACAAGATGTCTCTAATCGCAGCTGTGATCTGGCTTTAGCGCTCTGTTTGTGTCAAACAAGAGGCAGTTTGAGGTCAGACTCAGGAGCTTTAGCAAGCTACCTTTCTTTGACTAACTGTGTTAAATATTCGCTTCAGAAATGAATTTAGTTACTTTGTATAGAGTAATGAACATATTTGTTTCTGATATAATATGTGACAGTAAATGGATTTACCGCAATGATACACACGGGACAATATTAGCGTTTTGGCACCGAAAAGTCTGTGACGCTCTCAGTTGCCAGATAATCCTGGCTTAGTAACCAGCAGTTTTATTGCGTTAATTAATTACTTAGTCTACAACATTCTTTTCTCAAAACTGCATTTATTAAATTGGTGTGAGATGGTACCCAACTGTTTTGTGCAGCAGACTAATCTGTTAAGTAGCCTACATTCTCACAGACCCTAGCTCTCGGCATTACACTGTCAAGGCCAAACAAGCGGATATACAGTAGGCACTTCAGATGCCAAGAACAATCCCTGCTTTAGTCCAGCAGCTTTAAAACACACCAACATTATATCTGAGGTGCAGTACTTCCTTGGTGCGACGATGCGTTTTGTTAAATTTACCAGCGCAATCTGCTCGTCGAAATGTACTTTAAAAATGACTTGAAATGACTAAAACTCAAGATAACTCGACATCGAACTCGAAAATCAATAAACGTTCTCCTACTCATACGGCCCCGGTGTGGTCTGGGGGATGGTATTGGATAAGGCGAGTTAATTTGGGCGAGCGTGTGAAAACAAAAGAGGCTGCGGATTTGCATGTTTTGATCGGGTACCATATGCCATACCAGTAACAGGTTGAGGGCAGCCTAAGTGAAGCGATTCAATGATTCCAAAGTTCGTGCAACAATTTAAAACCGGTTAGCCTGTAATGAGTCTCCTTGGGGATCAAAGGAAAGGGGTCAAACAAAGCACAATGGAACAAGACCCCAGCAGTCAAGGAATGTAGAATGCCAGAGTTTAAGTTAAACTAGAGGCACGGTTGAACAATACAGACCTCTATTCAAATCACAGGACACATTTCTACTCAATTAGCCTCCACTCAGTTATTTACACTGAGGTTAGTAAGCTCCAAAATGGACCTCTTTTACTTTGCACACCATGGGGTCATTAACTTAACCTCAGTTAATTAATTATAACTGTTGAGTGATAAGTGTCTGGAAAGCACTATTCTACCTCTGAATCTCCCTTATATACGAAGAGAATTTCCATTAAAGGGGCAATCAGACTTAAGTCTTGCAAATGTTTTGCCCCATCTATTCTCTCTCTCTCTCTCTCTCTCTCTCTCTCTCTCTCAAAAACCTGGAAGCCTTACTTGATATCAAAGGGTCTACAGGTGCCTCTTGCCCAGTGTGTGTGTGTGTGTGTGTTGGCAGTGAGGAAGAGACTGCAGCTTGGTGCACACTGAAAGTCAGAACAGAAGAGACAAGTCTTAAAAAAGAGCTTAAATGCGCAAGGATGATAGAGATACCTTAGGTAGAGAACAAGAGTACTGGAGCAATGCACTTTCGGCCAAAAAATAGCTGAAAAAAAAAAAGAATTATTTTTCTGCAGGGTCGGATATTACATTGTTTGAAAAAATAAGCAATTTAACAGAACTGATATTCTGACACTGATATTCCAACATAATTGATATGAAAGAAGAAGTGGACAGTTTTGGTGTGGTAAAATGTAATTCCTCAGCAAAGGTTTGCACATATAACACAGCAATGGCAATTCTCTGTGATTCTGTGTGCAAAAGTGGGCCAAATTATCCCCAGTCAACGAGGAACAAACACACACTTAAGAAATGCCACCAAAAGAAAGAAGCCATGGATGCATTTATTCTTTAAACTATCAAAAATGGCATTGCTGATTTTTATAGAATAACTGATTGAAAGTTATATGTTTTGTGTTCTTTTTTAAACTTTCGTGAAACACAGCATTGCGTGTACCCACTCAGGTTAATATAGAGAGAGTGTATGTGTGTGTGTTTACTTAATTTCAAACATATTTACAAGGTGACTTTACCATTATTAAAAGGGTACTGCTGAATATATTATTCTCAAGATAACAAAAGACACACACACACACGTATCAGGGTGCTTTTGCGAATCTGGCACGGCGCTCCCGGTCACATGCCTGCCCGGTGCTGTCATAGGTCAGTGGTTTAATAATGCTGCCGGGGTGTTAGAAACAACAGGACGAAGCACCTTAACACCTTGCGATTTGCAGTGGCAGATGGTAAGCTGACACTCGTCTCAGTCTGTGGTCCACGGGGTGCCCAAAAGCGGCCGATAAACCATGGGATTTTATTTGTCACCTCGCCGTTTGTTAAGCAAGAAATCTGAATTACTCTGGACTTAATCTCTAAATCTTAAATGCCCGGCTGTAGTAATGTTGTTATGTAATTTAACGATAAAACTGTGCGTCATATTTCCAGATCGCCCGCTACAGCAAAAGAAAGGTACCTATGAATTAAGAGTAAGAGAAAATGATCCTACTAACAATTGTCGCTCCAGTAGTCGATCAAACCTAAAGATTTGCTCAACCCTCTCGCACTAAAAGTTATTGATCACTGGTGTATCGTGGACTTATTAAGGGAAAATAAACTGACTTATGTTGCCTTCCCTGATGTTAAATACCGTAGTCTTAAAAACTGTGTGTCATTTAAATTAATATCAGGTGCTTTGCCACAGTTAAAAATAACGTAGTAAAACAGTTCAGAATCCTGCTCCAAGCTTTTCTGATACCTACTTTTGTCTGTGCGACCATTCACAATTGTCTAAATACATTTGTTGGCTGCTTGGGGAGCCTACACTCAGAATTGCAACAAATGTCTAAATTACATTTTGGTTGTCCATTAGGAAGCCGTTTTGAGCAAAAAGTTTGCACGTTTGTTCGATTTAACAAACTGGACAGTACAAGCGCCGTTTGGCGAATTAGGGCATAACCATTGGCTGGGAAGGTCACTCATTTGCATAGAGGAGTGTTTTAAATCCAGTTGAGACCACCGCTGTCAGTACATTGAATGAGCTGTGATAACAGAGTATGCTTGGGACACGCTGCCATTAGATTTAGTGCGTGAACTCATTTACTTGTCGAAAATAAGGGCTACGTAAGAGACATGGCGATGAGTTTAAGTCTTGTGTTACTTTTTGCAGTTTGCACTGTTAGAGGAACAACTACGAAGTACTACACTTATGAAGAGGATCCACTAGGCAAATTTATCGGAAACTTGTCGCTTGATTTGAAAATCAACCTAACTGAAGATCCGAACACAAGTTTCCGCTTCATGCAAGAGAGAAACTCGTCCCAAATTCAGATGCGACGAAATGACGGAGTACTGACTGTGGGAGAACGCATCGACAGGGAGAATCTCTGCCAACGCTCTCAACGTTGTGTGATTACTTTTGACGTGGTGGTATTCTCGAAGGAGAAGTTTCATTTGATCCATGTTGAGATTTATGTGAAGGACATTAATGATCACTCGCCTCAGTTTCCACATAATGAAACATACCTTCAGATTTCAGAGGCCGTGGCAGTGGGCACCAGGTTTCCGTTAGACTATGCTGTTGACCAGGACGTCGGTAATAACTATATTCAGAGTTACCAACTTTTTCACAACAGCCATTTTGGTATCGAGGTGCGAAGTGGGGAGGATGGGATAAAAGTTCCACAGCTTGTTTTGGTGAAAGAGTTGGACAGGGAGGTGGAGGACTCTTATTTGCTTCAAGTGACAGCGAGTGACGGTGGAAGTCCCCCAAAGTCAGGGTCATTCATGGTTCATGTCAAAATCTTAGACTCCAATGATAACAGTCCTCAATTCGAGCACAACTCCCTTAAAGTCGAGCTACACGAAGACGCGCCTGTTGGTTCTCTGTTGCTCAAAGTCCAAGCATTTGACCCAGACCATGGAGCAAACGGTGAGGTACGCTACGATTTTACTGAGGACTCTCTGAATGAGGTTAAAGACACTTTTCAAATCGACCCGATTACTGGCACTGTGACTTTAAGGTCGCTGGTTGACTTTGAGTCAAGGAGGTCATACGAGCTCAACATTCAAGCTTATGACCTAGGCGTCAACTCCATTCCATCCACTTGCAAAGTCATCGCTGAAATTGTGGATGTCAACGACAATGCCCCTGAGATAACCATTAAGCCAATGACATCTCTGAGCGACGGAATAGCTTACATCACGGAGGCAGCGGCTGTGGAGAGTTTTGTTGCACTGATCAGCACCTCGGACAGAGACTCGGGCGCTAATGGTTACGTGCGTGTCAGTTTGCAGGGACACGAACATTTTAAACTTCAGCAGGCTTACGGCGACACTTTTATGATCGTCACAACAACGACTTTGGATCGGGAAAAGATTCCAGAGTACAACCTAACCGTTGTGGCAGAAGACCTGGGCTCGCCGCCATTCAGAACTTTGCTGCAATACACAGTTAGGGTACTCGATGAGAACGACAACGCTCCATTGTTTAGCAAATCTGTTTATGATATTGCAGTGATGGAAAACAAAGCCCCGGGATCTTACATTGCTACTTTAATTGCCCGTGACCCTGATGTGGGAGTCAATGGAAAAGTGACTTATACACTGATAGATGAAAATGTTGGAGGGGCCCCAATATCGTCACTTGTTTCAGTAAATCCTGTTTCGGGTATCTTGTACACAATGAGATCTCTCGATTATGAATCTGTCAAGCAAATTGATGTGGGAATTTTAGCTACTGATGGGGGCTCCCCACAGTTGTCAAGTACTGCTGTGGTCAGGATCAAGGTAGTGGACGAAAATGACAATGCGCCATTCATTACTTATCCTGTTCTACTCAATGACTCCGCCAAGGTGCCCATACCACACAATGCTCCCGCCGGATATCTTGCCCTTAGGGTTAAGGCACGCGATATGGACGATGGGATCAATGGTGAACTGTCCTACAGTATAATCGAGGACAAAAAAACGTTGTTTTCTATCAACAAAAACACTGGAGAGATTGCACTGAAATATGGCCTGACGCTGCAATATGGAGACGCTGCTGAAATAACAGTGGCGGTCAGCGACAGTGGTCGGACGCCTCTTTCTTGCGCCGCCAGATTCAGTTTCGTTGTCACGGAGATGGAACCCGAGGAGGAGCAGGTGGTTGTGGTGTTGGAGTCCACTGAAGAAGAAGAAATATCAGACTTCGATGCCTCTTTAATAGTTATTGTACTGCTGAGCGTTGGCTGCGCGCTACTGCTTGTAGCCATTGTGGCAGTTGCTCTCTCGCGCAAGTACAGTCCAAGAAACGAAACTTTTGGCTCCAAGAGGAGAGGCCCTGACGGACTGTTTACAAAGACCCCCCTTCCGTCTCATAGCATTGACTCGTCAGAGTCTGGCAGCTATAAAGGGGGGAGTACAACCGTCACAGAGCACATTTTGTCCTCCCGAGATGAATCATCTTATTCTTTTGAAGAGTCAAGTGGAGATTCTGATACAAAGGTATGGTTATTATCCTTCATAGCACTGTCTACATCGACTAAATCATTATATTTTAATAACTTCTGCATCTGACCCAATTTCATCAATTTCTTTCAGGTGTTCCGTCCCCTTCTCTGTGAGGGTAATTTTGAACCTGTAGCCATTTGGCAAGGAGACAGATTTACTTTGCAAACAAGGTAGGTTGAATACATTCTGGTAATTTTGCTGATGTTTTAATGACAGTGTTAGGAATCACTGATGGATTGTTTTCTATGTTATGTTGTCACTCTGTTCAAGATGGTGTTTATTTTGGATGCAAATTGTCTAACAACCCCTGCAGTGTTCTTCTGTTGGCACATTCCCCTGTTGGATGCCACAGCAATGTGCTGATTGTTGTTATTCTGTTCACAGCAACATCAGGTCCACTGATCAGACGAGCGTGAAGGACAGTGGCAAAGGAGACAGCGACTTCAATGATAGCGACTCTGACATCAGCAGAGATATGGGCCGGAAAATCTCTACCAGTATCCAACCACAGACTAACTGTAAGCCTCTAACTTCTTATGTTATGAGACATTCAGATAATAATAGAATCAATGCTCTCAATAACTAGGCTTTGAGGTCTAGGCCTCCCATTTATATTTCACATTTCTACGTGACACTTGCCAAAACACATGCAAATATATAATTTATGTATTTCAAATCTAAATTATCTTTAATACTTTAATTAAAATTATGATAAAAAAATCACTTAAAAATGCTTCAATTTCAGGTCCATTCAGTGCTGGGCTTACTGCTGGACACGGCAGAACCAGAGAGATATCAACACACACTTCCAGTGCTCCCGTCAGTACGGGTAGTTACACAATAGCCTACTCAAGGACCTCTGCATATGGTCATGCTCATACCAACCGTCCTTTGCCTACCTGGAGAGACAACGCCCACAATACCATCTTACCACGAGCATCTGAGCAGCCACGTGCTCCTATATGTCAACGCACAGGCACCCTACCCTCTCACTATTACTACCAACAGTATGCGCCCTTTTATCAATCCCAGCCAGCCACAAAGGACCTGAGAGAGATGGCCTCACAGCACCAAAACATTACCTCTTTTTAAGGGGCTGCAGCTGTCTGCGTGCATTATTTGAACTTAAAATGACCACTCTCTGTTCAGATTTGATAAGATTATGTCTGAAATTGCATTGGACCCCCTTTGGTCCTGCTGAAGTTCACTTGCTCAGTTTTGGTAATACATTCCTTATTGTTTTGTCTGTTTTAATCTGAGCCATGGCTAAGCATAAGTCTGCACCTGCAGGTTTGTGTCCATTAGATATTACATTAGAAATTGCAGAATGCCTACTAGTCACAGTGTCAGCAGTGTTTGGCACTGAATGTGCAGCTTATCTACCATTGCTGTCAGTGTTTTATGTCACTGTAAATATCTTTAATAATAGTGTAAATATGACCTGTAAATAAAACAATTTATATTTATTATTATTTTCTGAAATGCTGTAAAGTTTCCCTGTCTAAATGTTGAATAAATTGCTCAAAAAAAAAATACTGTAAGTGTTTTTGTACCATATGATGAAGTGGTAATACCACAAAGATGCATATCTCAGCTGATACAAATGTTAAAGAAAATGTTGGTAAAGATATTGCAACTATAAACACTTAAGGGAAAAACTGGCCTGTTTTGTCCATTTTACCATATCCTAAAAGTCTAGAGGAAAATGTCACATCCAAAATCTAGGAAACATGAGTGAAATTTAAAATCCTTAAAATATGTCAGGCTTTTCGCCACAAACATTTAACTCGTTGTACGGTAGCAGGCATTGCTTAATAATTGCTACCATTGCTCACAAACACCGGTGTCCAACTGGATAAAAGGATGTCTCACTTCCCAGTGTCTGTATGTAGGCTTACTGCGAGGAATTACGATATTCTTCTCAATCTTGACTGTGGCAACAGCGCATTCTAGTGTTTCCAAGAGCAACACAGAGTATCATTGAAAACTAAGGGCTTATTTCTGAAAACGTTTTGACGTACTACAATTCCCAGGATTCCTTTTGTGCGTATACAAAGGAGACTGGTTTGAAGTATGCACTTGCGGAAGATCTCCTTGAATAGTGAAACACATTTAAAGACACTAAGGATTGTTTACGCTGTATAATACTTTACGTCATGATTCAGAGGTTAATATTGGATTAAGAGCGTTCTTTCGTATTTTAGTCATGGTTCTCGAGGAACTGAGTGCAAGACTTAATGAAGTTGGGTACAAGAACTGGCTAAAAGCAGGTTATTGCCTTCTTAAAGTTAAGGACGGGTTATATGGATATCTTGACGCCGAGATGAGACATTTCCATTCGTCTGTCATCAGGAATAACGATACTTTAAGGAGGGGGCGAATGTGTACGAGTCACTGCCGACCCAAAGGAAATCAGGTAAGTTTGTATAGCTCCTAGAGCGATCATCTCCTGTTTTCGTTGTTAAACGATGCTGTACTATCTGTTAGCATCAGTCGTTGCTCTATGAAGTTATCTCCTAGGATGGCAACAAGAGAAGTGAAATGTTTCCAAGACGTACCATCAAACCCAGTTGAAGTTGTTGTTCTTATTCCCTGTGTAACTGTAGAGGATTTTGTTCAGGACTTTAGCTGCCAATCTCACTTTAAATGAAACCCGTGCTGACTGTGACCGTCACTAGTTAGCTGTATTTCAGCTGCCCGTTGCATGATTTAACACTTATTTCTCAGATGAAACTGAGGTTACACCTCTGTGTGGTCTTTTCTCAGCTGCAGTCAGTCTGCCCATTGTGTAATGAATGGAAGACGGAGATCCTGAGGCATCACACAAATGCAATGGCAGTGGTGAATTGGGGAAACTGTAGGCCATGGTTATGGTCCTCTGAACACTGGGAGCTGGCAAAGGTACAGGAGTAAGCCTATGTCATAGAGTCATTGTAGGTATCTTGGGCCAGACATACATAATTGTAGTGCTGGAAAGATTGAAGTTATGCTGAGAACTGAATTAGGGTATATACCTGGGAACATATGTGTGCACTTTATGTGTTTCACATATGTGTTTCACTTTGATCAGTGACCTTAAATCTTTTATACAGAGCATGTTAGAGCAAGAGCCTACCTTGCGTGATGAGAGTTTTGGGTCAAGCAATTTAAATCTCTTAATAAACACTTAACATGATAACAGCTATATATGGAGTTTGCACACATCAGCCTGTTTATGTGCATGTATGAAAAGAGGACTGGTCTGTGTGTGTATTCACTGCAGGCCTACATGCCACGAGGCCTGGCTAATGTGACCAGAGCAGACCAATGTGATGCTGCAGCTCTTCTCAACCTCTTGAACTTTTGCGACCATTTCAGTTCCATCAATCCACAGCTTGTTAGAGAGGTGAGATTCTGAAGAGCAACTGATCAGGAATTTTGGGTGGAATTTTATTCTTTCCTTCAAATGCAAAATGTTTCACAGTTTCAGTTGAGTGCAAACATGTTCCATCCATTCTTGAAGTATGAGCCAACGAACAGAACCATCACAGGCATTTGTTCTTTGTGTTACTTTACAGCTTCATCTCAAAGGCGTTGACAACTGAACTGTTAGCAGTATATCTTCTACACTTAATGCACTTATATTGTTTGGCAAACAAAATGAAATGTCAAGAAAAAAAAAAAAATTGAAGTATTTGACTGCTCCGTTTAAAAAATAAATGAACAAGAGTCACCTGTCTTCTCAGGTAATTCGCTGCAGGAACGAGCTCATGCACTCCTGTGAGATGCGAGTATCCACCTCATGGATGGAGCAGTACCAGAGGAGCGTGGAGCAGCTGCTTCTGCAGCTCCGCCACGTCCCTGAAGTAGCAGCAGCCGGTCGTCAGATCCAGGAGGTACAATTGGGAATATTGCACTGACAACACATAAGATCAAAACCTCGGTGTAGATAAAAGCTGTCCTCAGTTTGCCGCTATCTTGCTCCATTCATTTTGAATGTTGTATGTTGCGCGTTGAATACTAACGAGATTAGCCTGTAATATTGTAAAGCCTTGTGTACATCAAAGGACGGTTGTATAATTATTCAAGCCGTCGACTGTTCTGTTGTCAGTTGAATTCTGCCAGCGGGGGGGAAATTTTAAAGTATCCTTACATTAGATGAATAACTTGTATTGTAGAAAAAAACGATGCAGTTGCGTAGGGTTTTGAAACCCTAAACATGTCTCTTGCAAGAAGATTCTTGCTAAGCATGCAAGCTGACATTAAGTTTTAATGTTTTCTCTCATGTGTTTTTTCAACAACCAACCAATGACAGGATGGTAGAGCAGCCTAAAACATCTCGATTCCTTTATTTCTGATGTCAGCTTAGTGGTTTTTTTTCCCCCCTGAGTTTGTATTACTTTGTGATCATATCCATACTCTGTGTTGTAGATGTTATTAGTTGACTTGTCTGTACTTGTCCCGGGTGTGGACTGTGTGGATGGAGACCAAATGGAAGGGGCGGAGCACGAATTCATCAGCCAGTGGGAGACAGAATTGCTCAGGGAGTTTCTACAGGATGTCCTGAATAATGCAGAGGAGGGGAAGACTCTTACACCAGAGGTGCTGTCCATGTTAATCAACCCCACCTGTTCCCAAACCCATTTAGTCTCTTATTGTAATGTTGTAATGTTACAGAAAATGCAGCATGGTCTTGAATATGGCCTTTTATGGTGTCTCAGCACGAAAATAATTTTGATTGTGTTGGCAAATCAAGACAAGACAGTAGTTACAAGATGATGTCGTAAAATTAGTTAAATTTGTTGAACTATACAGTACAATAACACAGCATTATTATATATATATATATATATGTATATATATATATGTGTGTGTATGTGTGTATGTATATATATATATATATATATATACACACACACACACACACACACACACACACACACACACACACAAATATATATACATAAATATTATATATTATATATGATCACTTTTTGTAGCACACATGTAATTATTCTTAATTCTGGTGTTCATAAAATGTGCATGATTGTTTTTTCAGGGCATGGAAAAACTAAAGAACATGCAGCAGTTCCTGCAGGACCATCAGGATCTGAAGGAGCAGTTCAGGACTGAGCTCCAGTGCCTTTTGTCTGTAGAGGAGCGACTCCCACAGAACACCGGAGAGGAGACCATGAGCTAACCATTTAAAAATGCCAAACAAAAGACTATATGGTGAAGGGGATTTTTTTTCTCTTTTTTAAAATGCACTGTTGAGAGAGGAACGCAAAAGAACTGTTCAGATACACACACATTTTCAATTTCTTACTATTTCATTGGTCTCTTAAAAAAAAAAAAAAAAACATAAAAAAAAACCACAGGGTTTGTTTTCATGACAAAGTGCTAAAGCTTGAGTACCTTGTTTTGTCAGCCCGACTGGATTGAGAAATTCCGTTATGAAAGTGGACAGGGATAACATGCACCTTCTCCACAGGCCTCCGTTTTATGTATAAGGAGGAAAGATTCTGACAAGAAAAAATGATAACCACACCTTTCAGTGCCTGCATGGTTATCAAGTCTTTTGGGTTATTTTCTTGACGTAAAATATCACTCACTCACTCATTATCTAAGCCGCTTATCCTGATTAGGGTCACGGGGGTGCTGGAGCCTATCCCAGCGCTCATAGGGCGAAAGGCAGGGAAACACCCTGGACAGATCGCCAGTCCATCGCAGGGCAGACACAGACAAACACACTCACACTGACACACATTCATACCTAAGGGCAATTTAGTGTCTCCAATTCACCTAACCTGCACGGGGAGAACATGCAAACTCCACACAGAAAGGACCATGGCCACCTGGAACCGAACCCGAAACCTTCGACAGTGCTACCCACTGTGCCACCGTGCCGCCCCACGTAAAATATCAGTTTCAGAGATATTGTTTTAAAAGTGATCGCTGTTTGTTTACACAAAGTCTGTATGCTGTTGTATTGTATACATTTAAATATACATTGAAAGTAATCGGGAGATCCTCAGACTAATGTTTTTCCGTGTCTGAAATCATTCATTTTGATACTGAGGAAACCATGCAGTGTCTTACACACATCCAGCAACAGCTGGTTAGCATCAGTGTCAAAAAAATTTCAGTGACAAATCTCAGAAGTAGGAACTGCGAGTTTTGTGTAGCAAATGTGATCATTTTCACCTTTCCGTTTTTGCCAGGTGAGCATGTAGCGTTGTTCAGGGTCCCAGTGGCAAAGAAAACATCCTCTTCCATCCTTTAGTGTTAATCCCATAATATTGGCAACGTTTTTAACGATGAAGCAAAGTCCGTGGGTTTTGGAAAAATGGACAACGCTTCTTCTTTTGAAAAGCAGCAGATACTTAAAATACGATTGAATTATCAGCCATGTCTGGCGCTGGCCGTTACTGTGATTCGTTTGAACAGCTATCAGACTTCATATGTGATTTGTCATATGGTTTGGACCTCAGATCCTTTTTTATCTCAATATCAGTTGTGATACCTATAGGATTTGGACCTAAGGTCCTGCTGAAAACTCATGCTTTTAATTTTGACACAGAGAACTCGTCTACGATGTTACTGGCTAGTGTCTATACCCACCAGTGTAGGACAACCCTCCCAACTCTAAACCAGTGCATTACCACAGTTTGTTCAAGCTGTACCAGCGGCAGACCAACACTCATCATTTCAAAGTTGCTTATATCTTTCTATTAGTTCTGTAATACAGTAAAGCAGTTATATTAGGACAAATAAGCAAAACCAAAACAAATCAGTATGATGATTGTTATAGTATGTTTTTAGAATTGGTTATTCTAGGTTGGGGCCACGACTGCTGTGTTATATTTCAGTAGTCCATTCACCTTCATAACAAGGATGTTTCTGCTTTGTCATCAGTTAAATTACATGTTAACATTAAACCTGTTATGTGCTACTGCATGTTATGTTTGCTGTTTATGTGTTTTGTTTTTCTCTCTCTGTTGTGTGCCCTGCTGGTTGCTTTGCTTGGGGCTCTCCCTCATAACAATTTGTTGTCTTATGCGTCATTTTATGCTTTCGCAGTAGTCTATGCTATACGTCTGGTGTTTATTTAATATGTTAGGCCAGTGGGTAAATCCCCAGTTATTGCTACTCAAGTGGTCTTAGGGCTGTAACAAACGCTTAGCCAGTACTGCAGACCACCAAGTACAGGACCAGTCCGAAACAATTCTTGTAGTGCAGGGGGGTATTCCAAGTACTTGGTTTAGTGACTAACCCAGATAAGTTAACTCCAAATAAGTAGTAAACCTTTTAATAGAGGAGTCCTATGGCTTTGTTTTGCAAGGAGAATGAGGCCATAGGGCTCTTCTGTTAGGAGGTCCAGAAAACACATGCATATGTGATCACCGAGTAGAAAATTTTTGGTCCTCTGAGGGTGACTTGGTTAATCTTTGGAACTTGAAGGCCAAAGCTTTAAAAGTAAAAGGGATAACAAGGTTGTAAATACAAGTAGGACTTTTAAAAAAATGTAATGTTTTTTTTTTAACATTTAATTGCTGAAAACACTTACCTAAAGAAGTGTTTATCTTATTTTATTTAATTACTTATTTTACAAATTGCGTCCTGTTTTTCAGTCTTCTCAAGCACAAATTGCTAAACACCTAAAGTACTTAAAATATGTTTTTGAA
Source organism: Chanos chanos (assembly GCF_902362185.1). Classification (NCBI taxonomy): domain Eukaryota; kingdom Metazoa; phylum Chordata; class Actinopteri; order Gonorynchiformes; family Chanidae; genus Chanos; species Chanos chanos. Next base: position 13,061,482 of record NC_044501.1, read on the forward strand.
TGCATCGAATTGAAATAGGCTACTATCCATCACTGCTTACAAAATGCACGCAGCAAAATTATTTCACAAAGCCTCGACAGCATAGCCGAGGCGTTCTGTAAAGCAAATATAAAATTACTTTGGCACTCACACATGCAAGCCATGAGTTACACACGCTCAAAAAATGTTTAAGTTTGGGAGTGTACACTGTGATGTGTCACAACATTGCACTTGGTTAAGTGGACTTACAGGTCGGAGCATCTGGCAACCTCGTTTATACTCATTGTCACAGCGACTGACAGAAGCAGAGGTTCGGTTGGGCTGACTGGGCCTACTGATGAGAGACAAATATCTTACTTCGGCAATGCTCGTATCTTTTACATATTATAACAAAAATCAACATGGAGTACAATCGTTTCTGTGATGACAATTACAAAAATTGGCTGAAAACAACAGAGAGTTTGATCATTCTGCGGAGTCATATCCGCGATTTCGTAGAAAACGAAACCGATACTCATCATAGAGATCTTCGGGAGAAGATCAGGAACGTTTTTAAAGATGACATTTGCAATTCTAAATGCGATCTGAAGAAGACAAAGGAGGTAAAACATGTTTCATACAGTTCAGTGAAAAGAACACACAAAAATGACACGCTGAAAAGTTTACACTGCACCGTTTGAGATACGCTGCAATGCTGTTTCCCCTGCAGTAACGTTGTCAGGTTATCGTATTAAGTGTTACTGTTATAGTATTCAAAATTACAGCTACGACACATATTATTTATTATTATATATATGTATATTATTACACAGAATTACAAGAAAGGTTACACTTAAGAGCTGTAACTTGGGTTTTGAGGGAATTCTTGAATAACGTTAAGAAGTTCCTAAAATACCCGTTTGTATTATTATCATGAGTGATGCTTTAAAAAAAATGATGAAAAATGACACTGACTTCGACTCGACTGAAACGTTCTTTTGCAGTTGCTCCAGTTAACTTTATTTACATTCTTAAATACTGCGAACTGGGGAGTATTTCAGAGAGCGGGTTTAGTGAAAACGCAGAGTTAGTTAACTCAGAGCAAGTAGTACGCTAAAGCTCCTAATAGAAGACCCTTGTGGCTTTGTTTTGCTAGGAGAATGAAGCCATAGGACTCTTCTATTAACTGAGTTTGCACTAAACCCGCTTTCTGAAACACACACACACACACACACACACACACACAATCCCCCCCCCCTTTCTCTCTCTCTCTCTCTCTCTCTCTCTCTCTCTCTTTCTCTCTATTTGTCACTCTCTCTGTCTCTTTCTCTCTTTATCTGTATGTCTATCTCCCTCTCTGTCCCTGAAAGAGTGAGCAGTAGGCTGCCTTAATATTGTAGGCTGGAGAGTGGTCACCTGTTTGTTTGTGTTCACGGTGAGGAGCATATTAAACAATTAGTCTTAGTACAAAAGTATCATGGATCATTAATGAACTTATCAGAAAATTAAAAAGTCACTTAATTGCCCAAACTGCCTGGTCTGGTAGTCAGATTGTTGCTATTGCTAAATCATTTTATCCTGATAAACCATTTAGACTGAAGTTCTTTATTCAGCGTAATATCTCTTTTTCTTCAAACACATGTTGTGGTCTCTACAGCCTTGTGAGAAATGTACTCATTGGAAAGACACAATCCTGCAACATCACACCTCGAAGAGGCAGGCTGTTCACTGGGACAACTGTACACCACATCTTTGGCCTTCAGAAAAATGGGAGGTGGCCAAGGTAAGCTCTCTTTGTCTTAGTAAACAAAACAATAATTTCAGTACGTTTCAATACATTGACATATGGACTGATACATAACTTTATCCATCCGAGATATTTTATGATCAACATGCGTAATCTGAGTGGTCTTCAGAATTCTTCTGTTACCTGTATTTGTCCAAAGTCACTTCAGTCTTGTCATGCTTTTGGTGATTGTTATCATGTTTTTTCATGACTGTACATGAGTTTTAATTAGGGGTTATATGTCTCAAGTGAAGCTTAGTACTAGAGATGGGGTATGTGTTAATATGAGTATGTATTCTAACACTAGGTGTACATGCCGAGGGGACATAAGAATCATCGCCGTTTCGAGGAATTTGACATTGCTGCCATACTGAACCTCATGAGCAACTGCAAGCATTTTAAGAAATTTGTGGCTGGACAATGTATAACAAAGGTTTCTATAAGCTTTTCCTTTTTTTCCCGAAAGACTAAAATTAAGTTTCATTTCTGTCCTAACCCTTTGCTAACAGTTTCAGTTCCTCCCACATCTTCATCTAATGCCTGAAGGCAATTATTGTCGTAAATCTTGGTCACATCCCAGAATCATGGAAGAGGTTTACTCTACACCCTGGCTTAAATTAGCTGCAGAGTTCTTCTTTCATTCCCATAATGCTTAAATAAAATATGTCTAGGAAGAAAATATGATGATAGGGAAGCTTAATGGAGTTGGAATAACTGCAAACCTTACAGCAAATGATATATTCTCATTCAGTAAATCAGTCAGTAGCAGGTTTCTGATATGATTTGATTTCATGTGATAATCAATATGTTCATACACAAAAGTTTTGCCCTTACCACCTATATCATGCATCTCTTTTTTGCTCCCTCTGAAGGTCATCGAAGCAAGGAACCAACTGATGCATTCTCCTGACTTCAGGCTGAGTACGGAGGACAGGGAAAAACATTGGCGCAATGTTTTGGCGCTGGCAGAATCACTAAAGCGTTACGTCCCTGAACTGGAGAACCTAAAAGATGATGTTAACAAGGTGAATGGCAAATCATTGGACACATCAGAGAGACTGCTATGCGCCTGGATGAAAAGAGAAAGGAAGCTATGAAGGTTACCATATCACTGCATATTAAATGCTACAAGCTGAGTCGTGAGAAGTAGATATATATACCTCCCCATGATTTGAGTCCTCCATATCTGTGAAGCCCTGGTTTTACTTGACAGATAAATTGAAATCAGACACATATTTAACAACTAGTCATACCTCTCTGGTTCTTTTTTTGTATTTTGGTCTAGTTCAACAGAATTTTGGAGAAGCAGCTCGGACGAGTTTTAGATAAGAGCGGAGATAAGGAGAAACCTGATGATGTGGAATCCATGAAAGAGCTCTCCAAATTTTTGGACAAAGAGCAGCAGGCTCTGAAAGAGAAGATTGAGTTTCTGGCACAACGTTATGAGGAGGACAAGGAGCCAGGCCTTAAAGTAAGAACAAAGTTCCCTTTCTGAGTATATAAAATACCGTCAACTTTATGATTCTATACAGTATATGTCAATTATATGATGCTCTCTATAGGTCAATGCATCCAGGCTCTGGGTTTTTCTTAACTGCTTGTTTGTAGTCTGTGTAATCAACCACTGTTCTCTGTGTGTGCCTTAACTACACATTCAAGTTCATAAGGAAAATCTCTGAGTGATTTTATAGGTGGCCGACGAATGTATGATGTATATCCGAGATACAAAGTCAACACAAAATCTGTTCACAACCACAAATACAGAGGGCAATAGTATACTAATAACTGTCACACTAACACAAAATTTAATCTTCTCTTGATCAGTGAAAGAGCTAATAATGCCATTAAATACTAAAATTAGTGCTCATAAAAGGCTGAAAAATGCAACTGCTAGATGGACGTGTTTGTGCTTCTGCTCTGGTGAGTGATCCAGTGTGCTTTATATCTGTGTTGTTTGCTTAGGAGGAATTATTGGGATTGAAGAGTTTCTTTGACCAAAACAAAGATCTCCTGGAGAAACTGAAGCCACAGATTGACCATCTGAAGCAGATAGAGGAGAAGGTTGAGAAACATGGGCAGCAGATCAGTGTTCTAAATAACAGGGTGGACCAATTGGAGAGAGTGACAAATGGTGAGTCTAAGTGAGAGAGGAAATTGTTTGATGTCGTGAAACTAAGATTTTAATGTGATCTGTCATTTGGATTTATTCAAGGGAGAAAAGCAGTCTTTAAAAGGTTCTTACCCCCTCAGGTTCTCATATTCTTCTCTAATACTGCTCTATTTGTAGTCAGTATGAGGAAATATATGGAATATGTTAAATCAGAAGTAACTATTGCCTGGCTGTTTTGCAGATACACATCTTCATAATGAATACAATAAAATATCTTTATACTTTATTTAATCATTTCACCATCTCAATGTCTTTTGTTGCCCTGAATGTGATCCACAGATCCAATTTTTGCTGGGGATCCGTTGAAATTCAAGAACCATCTATATGAAATGGCACGAAAGTACACTTGGACAGAACCTGTTTTCAGCGAGATTCTCGATGCTAGTGGTAACAATCCTTTAATAATTTTAAAAACCTTTAAGGTTGCCACTGGTTTTTCTGGACGTAATCTTGATTCAGTCCAGAAGAGCTGTCCTCTTTGCAAACTAACAATAAGCAAATATGCACACAAGATCTGAAGACTTATATCACAACTCTTCAGTGTCACATTCAGTGCATTTCTGTACCGTCAGTTTTCTTGTTAAAAATCTGAACTCCAGATACATGTTCATTTTGGTATTGATTTTGTAGTCTGTCTTTGTAAATGGAAATATGTAATTACAAATACAAAACATATCTGTAATTGCAAAGGAACATTTTTGTCGTAAAATGTGGTCTTTTCAGCACTTCTTGATGTCATGTCTTTCCAGGCTACACAGGGCAGGTGGAGATCAATGGACAAAAGTTCACTGGAACCCAGGTGTGCAATAGTAAAAAGAGTGCACATCAGGAGGTAGCAAAGATTGCGTTGGAGGAAATCCAAAAACAGCCCCAAAATTTTCCCCGGGAGCAACCATCAATCCATCCAGATACACAGTCCGACAGCTCGACCTCCTCTTCATTTACTTCATTATCCACAGGTACACCTGGCATGATCTTCCTTATACACTTCACCAGTGAAAAAATACAAATGTGAAATGTTTGTGAACTCCTATCTGAGGCTGCAAATGAATATTCTATTTCACAGCAGTTATATCTGAACTGATCTGGACATGGTATTTTTTTCCTGCCATGTTCACAGCCAATTGGCCATAGTTAAAACTCAGTTTTTATATAATTCAAGCATAGATATCATTTAACCCTGACCAGTTTGGTCTGAAGATTGGTAATGACTAAACTAATAAAAACTTGCCACCTTCACTGTACCATACTTCAACACTTTCTCTGGCCCTTGCTCAGAAACTGTAAAAGTTACTTTCAGAAATTACAGCATGACTGAGTGACTGAAGATCCTTTCTTCATCTTGTTTCAGGTTCCGTGTTCTATGGCAGTGTAACAGTGACCCTTAACTCAGAAGTTATGTCTAAAGAGTCGTTCTCAGAAGCACCGGAAGCTACTGAATCTGCCTATAAGGAAGTAGCCAGTCTGTTCCACCTGGAAACTCCTCTGAAAGGTCAGAGTGGAGGGGGGTGTGTTTAAAGTATGAGTTTACAGTTAATGGATGACCCGATATTAACTGGCTCCTGAAATGAAATGAAGTCTAGGTTCTGTGTAAACACTTTTTAACACCATTAAATAACCAAGCATTTCCTGCCCTCACACTTCTCAGGAGTTTTCTATAAGACGCTCGTCCTGGAGTATTTTGATAAATATAATTTCCCAGTACCCATCGAAGAGCTTGATAAAGACCAATCCGAGAAAATCATCTGCAAGCTCAAACTCATCGGGAACTTTAAATTTGAGGAAAAAGGTAATTTCAATCCAGCATTGGAACCCACAATTTTTAATAGAATTATAGAGTCAAGACTACCTGACAGATCAGAGCTGGTGAGAAGGACCCTTCATCCCTTCTTTGCTAACACATACATGTTTAACTGTTATGCTGATAGAGGGCTCCGCCAAGAAGAAGCAGGCAATGCAGCAGGCAGCTAAGGTGGCTCTTCATGACCTCTCAGGGGTCCTCAGATGTTCTAAACCAGAGGCAGAGGGAAATTACATAGGTTTACTGAAGGAGACTCTAGAAGCACGGAGTCTAGGGAGCCCATCTTATGACGTAGTTGAGATAAAGCGTGGGAGTGGTGGAGAGCCTGTGGCCCATGGTAAGTGATGTACTGGAACTGATTTGTCAGATTTTTACAAGACTACAAGAGCCGCTGTCTTTGTTTGGCATGCTTTTCATTTACCTGCCTTTACCAGCAACTGGTCCATTCATGATTCATGATTATTGTGAAGGTCCAGTCGTGCTGAAAAGGTCTTAAAGTACGTTATATGTTTACCGCTGCAGCCCTAAAGGGACTGGAAATCTTTTTCAACTTCTGGATGTCACTCTACATTGTGTGAAAAAATCTTCAGGAAAAATTGTGGTCCTCATTAATTATATCAGAGTGTCTGTGCTCTGTATATAGAACACAGCTTTACATTTCCTCTTGTCTAACTTACAGTTCCAGTCAAAGCCAGTCCGCAGACTTCTCGGAAACTACAGGCTGCATCAGAAGGCAGTGCCACACCAATCCCCATTGTCAGCTCTGCCATTTCTCTGAACGCTGAGTCACGTGATCCCAGCCCTCAGCCTTCTCTCAGAAAAGTGGCCAGAGTGGAGCACCCAGGTACCGTGGGTTTAACTCTCCATTTTAAGAACTGTGGTAATGGTGAATGTGCCATGATAGGAGATACCACAAGGGTTGTTTTTGTTTGGCATGCTTTTCATTTACCTGCCATTACCAACAACTGGTCCATTCATGATTCATGATTATTGTGAAGGTCCCGTTGTGCTGAAAAGGTCTTAAAGTACGTTATATGTTTACTGCTGCAGCCCTAAAGGGACTGGAAATCTTTTTCAACTTCTGGATGTCACTCTACATTGTGTGAAAAAATCTTCAGGAAAAATTGTGGTCCTCATTAATTATATTAGTGTGCCTGTATTCTGTATATAGAACACAGCTTTACATTTCCTCTTGTCTAACTTACAGTTCCTGTCAAAGCCAGTCCGCAGACTTCTCGGAAACTACAAACTGCATCAGAAGGCAGTGCCACATCAATCCCCATTGTCAGCTCTGCCATTTCTCTGAACGCTGAGTCACGTGATTCCAGCCCTCAGCCTTCTCTCAGAAAAGTGGCCAGAGTGGAGCACCCAGGTACCGTGGGTTTAACTCTCCATTTTTAGCACTGTGGTAATGGTGAATGTGCCATGATAGGAGATACCACAAGGGTGTGCTAGACACACACACAGGTCATCAAACGAATGAAGTTATCACATGAGCAGTTTGACTCTTGCAGCTGTGTATTTTGCACAAGAAAAGTTAAGATCACCATTTTCTCTAATGGTGGGCTAAACTGTTCTCATTGAAGAAAACTTTGCTATTCTTTATTTTTCTTTTCTGGACTGCATACAGCTAAATCCATGTTTATCCATGCATTTCTTTGGCAGAGATTGAGAAGTTGATGAATGTGTTTGCCCTCAAGCCTCCTTCTGTAACAGTGGATAGCATGAAAATTGAGGAGAATTTTCTCTGCACTGTCACCATCAGGCTGGACAAGTACAGCTTCGAGAACAAGGCTACACACAGCTCTAAAAAAGAGGCTGTCCGTAAAACCTATTTGATACTTGGTTGTGCAATAGGGATCTTTGAGCCTGACATAGGTATTTTATTTATTATATCACTCCATTTATTTTATTTGTTTGTTAGTTTGTTTATTTATTTATTTAGATGTCAAATGGATCTTAAAAGAAATTCCCTCTTCTTGTAGATGAGAGTAAGTCAACCATGCTGGTAAAACAGCATTTTTCACAGAAGAATTCAGACCATCCTTTGGAAGACGTAGGAAAAGAGAGTCCGTTTTTCTGCACTCTTAAGGATATATCCTGCAGCTGTGTTTATGAAGGACAAGGTAACAAGCCTGGGCCTAAAAGACTTAGTGACCTCTGGGCAGTCCCTTCATTTCATTCATGTGCTGGCTGGGTTGAAGGTATAACAAAATTTTAGAGGACTATGGTGGTTCGAGAGAGATAGAGAGAGAGAGAGACTGTCATTTTGATTTTAATTGTTGAATAACCAGTATCTGCCCATTCAATACACGTGACCGTTAATACCTAGAAAAAGTACTCTGACTGTAGAGTCTGCAACAAGAAATCTCTAACTGAGATCATAATCCTGCTTGGCTGTACTAACTATGACTGCTTCTCCTTAGATTATTTGGCCTAAAAATACAAGCAAGATGCATTCTAGAAGGTTCTGTGTGTTTTAAATTGTTGGATGGTTGCCATTGCAGTTGCAGTATGCACAGGCTTTTGTACCAACCCAATGTGAACACCTGTTAAAAACAAGATGCTTATCATCCATATCATAATGTCACTCTGCCTCATGCATCTTTTCCAGGTGCCTCAGTGGAAAAAGCTAGACAAGAGGCATTCCAGAAGGCTCTGTGCAAATTAGCCCCTCTATTTGGCTACAAGTCAGTTCCCAAGACCAGCAGTGCCAAGGAGTCAGAGGACCAACTTACTGCTATGGTTACAAAATCTGGTCTGGATGCTCCCTTGTGCAGCGTGAATGATCCCCTTCACAAAGCAACCATCCAACTCAAATTCCAAGACTACACTCTGGAAAACACGGGCCAGGCGTCCAGGAAAATAGCTCGGAATCAGCTCAGCGCACGGATCTTAGGTCTGCTGGGGGAAAAGACAGGTCAGCAACACAAGAATGATGTTCCAACAGTTTCCCAGAAGCGATTGAGTCAAAGAGCATCAGCGAGGCTTGATTGAACAAGATGTAGTTATTGATTATGTATATCTCCACTGAGTTAAAAAAAAAAAAAAAAAAAGATGTTTTTGAGACAACAACATGAAGGCAGAGCACCTCAGTATCAGCATCAGTCACAATGTTTATGATGTTAATGCTTAACTGCTTTGTTCTGTGCTTACCCTACAGACACACTGTCTGCGAGGAACTGCCTTGATGAGTGGTTTAAACAAAAGGGGCTTCCACAGCCTGTGTTTGAGGACAAAGAAGAAACAGACGACAAAAAAAAAAATCTAGGCGCTAGGGCTAAATTCTCTGTGTCTTTGTCCTGCTCCCATCCAGGTAAAAAACAAAAACAAAAAAAAACGGTTTTGGAAAAAATGATTACATTTCCTTCGCGACCAAATTTACATGCCTACGCACACGCCTTCTGTCTGTCTGCCTGTCTGTCTGCGTGTGGACACTTATTCATAACTGCGGCTGACGTACTCAACCAAAAACTCACATGCTTTTGTTTTCTGTCATCTGTGTCTCGGCTGTTCTTGCAACCTGACACAGTTTCTCTCTCTCTCTCCCTTGTTCTTTTGTTCTCTCTCAAACACACACACACACGCGCAAACACACACACTCACACACGCACACATGCACACACACACACGTACACACAAACACACACACGTTGTAAAGTTGTTATACTATAGAGAACTAATGGACTGTTCTTTGTTTTGTTCAGATTGGGAAGAGAGCATGGACAAAGCAGTTGAAAAGCTGGTCAAAGAGCTACAGCACAGATTTGAAAACCTGACTGACTGAGGAAGCAGAGCGATAGAAGACAAAGGAATTAAACGCAGCTGCTCCTATAATATCCAATAAACACACACTTTCTAAATATTACATTTTCACTGGGAAACAGGCAAATGGCAATGACCAAAATAATCATAATGTTTGAGATTGCTGGACTGATTTATAACTACAGGCGAGAATCACATAGATAGTAACTACACTGCAGTTTACTTAAATGCTACTGTCATAACAGGCTCTTACTCTCACTGTGAAACACACTTAATTATAATTACATTAATTATACAGCCTTTTGAAGACAAGTGTTGTGGTACCTTTTTCCCAGATGGTTTAAACTTTGACTAGTGCAACTGGAACCCACTTACTTTTATTCCATAATTTATGGTTTAAATGGATAATCCTGGTATGATGGACTTTATCTCTGATTATGTATAGCTGCATTGCATTGTTTTTAATAACAATGAATATATTCTTTTAAAACACACCAGATTGCTCTTTTGTTATCCCAAAATAAGCAAAATAAATGGCTCCTATTATAAATTCAGAGAACATATGAATTTCTAGTCATTGTGGTTCAGAGACCAAACAAGACACCAAACAAAAATCTCCTACGCTGATTTACATCAAACCGTAACATCTAACACAAATCTCATTGTTTGTAAAATTTCATGCTCACTGCAATTTGAGAAAAAACAACAACAACAACAACAACAACCCAGTGATCATATTGTTGGCTACAAATGAAAGTAAAGGTAGGCACATAGAAACACAGACAGACAACATAAGATCTACCACAACACAGTCGAACTTCCCCATTGCACTTGAAAAGTGAGAAAATGAGCACAAGTAAATGTGTGGTGTGACAGATTTTAGACAGTGATAAGGATTCATATTGCAATATGATTATGATATGGATCATTTTGGAAATGAACGTCTACGCCTCTTCGCGTCGTCTTTTCAACTACAGCCTTGCTTCCTCCGCTCACCGATCCCCGATTTTTCTAATCATTGTACCTACACTCTGTCTTTTAATCCGGGGCAGTTCTCCCCGAGGCTCAGAGCGTTTTTGTCCGTCAAATCGTGTAGAAAAGATTACTTAGAGAGGCATGAATATCGTTAGAGAAATGTCTGTTAAGATTCTCTTTGTATAATGAGCTTTCTTCAGTGACATCAAACAAAAAAGCCATGGAAGATATCCAAACAGAGATAAGGAAGGTGTGGTTACAGCTGACGGTGAGGTGTGTGGCTGGAATGAATATTCAGTGTGAGAGTACGAACCACATCCTGAAAAAAATACAAAGAGGCTTTTTTTGCACAGCAACAGTACGGTTTGTACCCGTGTGCTGCTCTATGAAACGCATCTCGGTTCAGATCAGCTGACAGCTCATCTTTATATCCCCACAAGTCCTGTTGTTAGTATACTAAAAAACTACATGAAACTTTAAATGAGTTCAAAATAAACTAGGTTTTTTTTTTTTTTTTTTTAACTTTGAACTGTTGTAAATTCTTGTTGTCTCCTCTGCGTACCTGTAATAACCCCATTGCCTCGCTCGCTGGTTCACCCCGGGTGCCTCTCCTGCTGGTTCCTCTAAGGTTTACCAACCCGTGGCCCAGTCACCTTCATCCTCTGCTCTTCTTTTCTATTTAATCTAGTCTTCATCTGTTTACTGTTTATCAAGCTTGGTTTTCTGTGTGTATATATATCCCTTTTGTTTTCGGCATACTTAGCAGCATGCATTTCTAAGCCTTGTGACTGTGAATTCCAACTTGAGTCGCATCCTTGGTGAGGCTTAGTCAGTCCTGTGCCTTGTCATCCTGTATTTGTGTCTCTATCTGTCTTGCCTGTGTCCTACCTTTATGTGTGCGTGCGCGCGCGCGCGTGTGTGTGTGTGTATATGTGTGTACTATCTGCCTGAACAGACAGGCAAACAAATAAATTACTATATACAGGTTTTACAATATAGCCGATTATGACGTCAAAGATTACCTTCAGTTATTTTACTGAAAGAGTTTTTGAGCACCTTTACGTCTGTTCGAGTGTTTTTTCCCCCCTGCTGACAGTGGGGTGTTTTTGAACTTTGGTCAGGCTTTGTGTGTTTCCTGTTAAGCTCTGTGTGCACTTTGCCATCCATCTCAGGGTATCACTCAAAACGTACGACCTCTAAAGATGCTGAGAGAGATTACACATTTTTGTTTGCTCGAGACTGTGGTTCACATGGGCCACATTGTAGCTTTTTGCGGCCTCTCCCACACGCTGCCTGCGTCTTCATACATTAGCCATGTAGAACATACACCACCCCTCCCAGAGGCCGAGATCAGCAACTTCACACTTTTACTATCTAGAACAGTGTTTTTCAGTGCACATTGTTTTTGTTTCAACTCTGCACAAACACACGTGATTCATATGATCTGCGGATTACCAAGCAGTGGATCCTTTGAATGAAATGTGGAAGTGAAGGGTCGGAGCAAGCGGATGGTAGGGGTTTTGGGATCTAGGACATGGAGATATCAGAACAGACATATGGGGTCGCATTTTTGTCTTTGAATTGACCAAGGGAAAAAAAGTGATTAATATACTACTCGACAAGACCGTTCAAAATTGGCCAAACTGATGAAGGATGAGGATTTTTGGAGTTACCACTTGATCTCTAGTGTTTCTGAGCTGTGGTCATCTGTAGAACAAGGTTTTGACTTTACCTGTAAATACTAAAAGTCATGAATAAGACATACTTTTTCTCCTCTTTGACAACAACGCAGCAAATGGCACCTCAGGCAAATCTGTCGGCAAAACAACTCAAGAAAAAGCTGTATATGCAGCTGAGTTATCTTTCACATTCACTGGAAATGAAACTCAGCCCAAAATAAAAATATGTTGATACAGTGAAGAAATCCTACTCACTGGGGTAGCCTCTTGCAAAAGAAAACAGTAGGATGGATTTTGGTAGTACTAGTATTTACGATTGGACATTTCTAGAGTAGTTCTGATACTTTATCCAATCAAGCATAACAAGCAGGATGGGTTGGGCCGTCGAGAACTGAAGCACACTCACGTGTGTTGATCTTTGCTGTCGCTCTTGTGGTCTCCGATGGTGTGTGTGAGCCGTCGCTCCGTCGAGTTTAGACTTTAGTTTCACAACAACCACATATGGCTGTATCGTAGCAGTAGGCCATCTGTAAATGTCATATTTAAAAAAACTGAAATATTTAAAATTCAGAACTGATAATCATCTAATAATTCATATGTAATAATTAATGCCATGATTGTAAATTATGTGTTTATTAGAATAACGAGCCAAACCAGTCTGTTTCTACGTCATTTATGGCTAAAGAAAATCATTCACTTGCAAAAAAATGTGATGCTGTAATCTGCACGAGATGCTAAAATGGACGGATAAAATGAATAAAATTGGCGTGTACATTATCAGACGTCACTCGAAAAGTTTGGTTTTAGTATATACCACTTAATAAATTACGGATTTATTTATACACCACCACGGACGGACGAGATCTTTTTTAAAGGATTCATTATTGATATGAGACACGGTGGGATTATGTTTAACATGCAATACATTTTTTCATAGACTGAACTGAGAACAAAGAGGAAAAAAACTTGCAAAACAAATTCGTAAAGCTAGTGAGAACAACAGACTCTATAGCCAGGAAAAGGTGCGAACTGCTCAGGTTTTTTTCACGCCCTAAACTGTGACGCGTGACATCAGTATAACGGTCTGTCTTAATCCAAGCAGGGCAATGTTTCGTCTGCGCTCAAAATGTTGAAGGCAATATATTTTGGCAAAATTAAAAAGGAGACTACCGAACGACTCTTGGAAAAGTATGGAAAGGAGGGAAGTTTTCTTCTCAGAGACAGTGAAAGCTTACGAGGAGCCCTGTGCCTGTGTGTTAGGTAAGGATGGCGAGTCTGCATCCAAGTCATTGTTAACATGTGATCCAGAATAGTTAGACACCCGGAAGGAAAAATGGCTCGGGGACTTATAAGATATTAAGTGAATAAAGTGAGGCAGTGGATGATTACCTAATCAAACTTTGGAGGCGCTCATTATGCAATGCAAAAAAATAAATAAATAAAATTACGCACAGTTTAGTTATCATGGGTTGGTTTGTATGGCAAGCCAGCAATCTGTGAAACAAATGAAGTCTATTCCAATCTTTCTTTTATACACTGACGTAGATGTACAGAGATGAAAAAGGCACGTTTGTGAAAAAGAAACGAATATTTTACAAGTTCAACCGGGCAGTTAACCTTAGATGTTGGGTTTTAAACTAAAACTTATGGTTAAAAAGCAAAAGCAAAAAAAAAAAAAAAAAAAAAAACTCACCATGTGTTATATAACATGGTACTGAACTGATCAAGCAGAGACCATTCTGATTTTAATACCATCAGGTAATATAATCATAACCATTGCTGTCTAGATTACCAGTTACTAGTTGTAGTACACGTAAATTTGAAATACCGGTGAAACAGCAAACACTCTCTTTTCAAATTAGAACTTATGGTAATAAGAACGGGAAGGAGTGGAATTATGTGTACTTTGGGTCCACATGTGCGGGTTATGTGTGTAGGCCTCTTTTATGTGTGTGTGTGTGTGTGTATTCGTTTATTTATTTATTTAAAGACACAGTAGTGATAATTTACCTAAGTATGGAAAGAACTTTGAGGCCATCTGCAGGTAAATTTCTTAAGAGATAACTCCAGATGTCTCTAAATGAAGAGTTGTTTGAATAAACTAGTAAGGAGGAGGGGAAAGTGAGCATAAGAGGCCAAAAGAGTTGGATTACAGCTGCAATGACACATCCTGCATTTTATCAGTCAATTCATAGAATTTTTTTTTTACTGTATTCATATAGCTTTGATCAATCAAATAATTTGGCTACAGCAGTACAGGTGTCCACTTTTTAGGTTTGGTCTTGTTTCACATTTCATTTCATATTTCAGTGTAAAGGCATATCCTCAAACGGATATGCTCCCTTAAAAACACTCCATTAAAAATCATATTGTTCCTTTCACATCCTGTATCAGTTGTTTAAACAGATTGGTGTGAGTTTTTCAAAATATATTATCAGGAAAACACTACACATGTTAATAATAGGACTAATTTTGCGTTTTATATTTGTAATGTATCAGTTGGCTACAATAAAACAGATAAATCCTATTGTATGGTAATGGAACAATTTCCACAAAGTGTGATAACTTAACACTGACTCCTAGATGGGCATGCTCATGCTATGAAACAGTTCAGGCACTATACACAACTTGGCAAATGTTAAAGACACTGCGCAGTACAAACACAACTCTCTCATGAATCAATGTTCACAAAGCAGTACTTCAAAATTTCCCCTAGAGGGAAGAATTAACTTTGGTTCTAGAACTGATTTGCATCTTGCATGCCTATTCTTACTCACAGCTCAAAGCTGAAACTCAGCTTGTGTATTATACATTAAACAGTGTGTGTGTGTGTGTGTGTGTGTGTGTATGTGTGTGTTTTCTAGGAATGCACCATTTGTTCACACTTACAGGATAGAGCAGTCTGCTCAGGGTTGGGCTGTCCAGGTAAGTTTAAAGCTATGTGAAGGTATTCACCAGTTAGGCCTACATAGTGTTATAGCCAAAAACATGTTGGTTAGTATAGAGAGACATAGATTTATACTGAAATGACAGAAATGTCCACATCACAAACTAAAGGCCCATAACGACTCTCACTCAAGGTACTAGTTTATTAAAAACCCCTTTGTTGTTTCCTTTCTTGGGTTTATAGCAGTTCTGCTAAAATTAATCTAACCTCAGTATTCACCCTTGTCACTCTTGCTTGTGCTTTGCAAAGAAAAAAAAAAAAAAAAAGATTTCGGTTCTCCTTAAAAGCTGGCTGGCTGTAGTTTCAATAATACTTCACGTTTTTGCTTATTTTTGAACGGGAGATGTACTTCAGAATACTTAAATCTTTTGGTTAGACCCCATGAATTGTCAGTCGTTGCATTCATTGGTTTGCTTGGCCTACTAAACAGTAGGGTGATGTTATTTCCCCTGTCTTATCTCTTAGCTTCTATCAAGACTGTTGGGTTTGTTTAGATGAAAAGATCAACGACTCTTCGAAGATCCATAACCAATCAGCATATCAGTATATGTTTCTCATACTCTACTTATGTAGTGGTCTTCAACAAATGCGTTGGCAGTTAATTAGCATGCCGCAAACGGTCGTTTTTTCGTTTTTTGTCTTTTTTTTTTTTTGTCTGGTTTTTGAAATGTCCAATTATTTGTCTATAGCTCTACATGACTCAAGATTTCCCCAGCGTTTGTGCTGTGGTTTGTTTTTGCACGGGGGTGGAGGAAGGGGGGGTATGGGGGGGGGGGGGGGCGACTACTTGTCTGCTACACATTTTCTCAGGGCTCTGCAAAGGCACACCACGCTGAGTAAAGTATCCACCAAATGTGTGGTTTCCTTTTTGTGCGTGGCCTGCCCTTTTTTTTTTTTTTTTTTCTCAAGTTAGATGCATGCAGTTGGTAGGACCATGTGGTTGAATAAAAATGTCGAAATGGCTGAAACAATCACTGTTCACTGTATAAAATGTGCCTTCCATCCAGACAACAAGAGGATGTTTGGTACATGCACCTTTGCCACAGATTCGTCTGCCATGCCATGTACGGCTGAACCCACCAGTTCTATGGTCATTTGAGGTGTGACTCAAGCGTTCCTTGTAGCTTTTGATTTCAGTCAAAAAAGAAAAAAAAAAAAAAATCAGCAAAGAGAAGTGTTGCTTCTTGCAAACAGCTTTTTGCTCTTGCGTCTTGCATGTTTGTTCTCTCTGAGGTGACTTAAACTGATACGTGATAAAATATACTTTCTGTGGTCTACCACAACCCTTTATCAAGAGTGGTCATGTTCTTCCTTTGTCCTCAAGTCCTGACGTCTGTTTTTCTTTCTTTCTTTCTTTCTTTCTTTCTTTCTTTCTTTCTTTCTTTCTTTCTTTCTAGCATAGACCTCTGGATACGAAATCCCATGGATAGCCCATTTATTTGTGCAGTTATTTCTTTTCAGGAGCGGTTAGTCTTCATAAAACTTGTGCAGGTTAACTGGTGTGCTGCCCCCCCCCACCCCACCCCCTCAAAAAAACCTGCTATAAAATTGGATAAATATTTTATCCAAGTACTTTGCTTGATTATTTGATTTAATGATTTATTTATTCTGTAAATTTGGACACCTCCACATCTTGCAGTGTACATGAATCTTATATATGGATGTTTTTCTTTGGATAAATAATCTTTTTTTTTTCTGTGTTACTGTGACTTTGACGGCTGGGAAGACTCTTGATGGAGCAAAGCCTCAGTGGTTCCAGTCTGTGGATGAACTCCTTGAGTGCTACAGACGACTGAGACCAGAAAACATGGCCCCCCTCTTATATCCACTGGAGAGGACACAGCTCAGTACAGCGGAAAGCCTACTCAAAGGTGAGAACCCAGAGAGAGAGAGGACAGACAGACAGACAGACATACAGACAGACAGGCAGACAGACAGAGAAGGGGAGGGTGGCTGTGTCTCTTTCTCTAGCTGTATTAAGCAGGATGGCCAACACAGAAACAACAGAAAAGGAGGATGTGAGTTTTTGCATGCATGAGTGTGTATATGGTTGTTTACTTTGCCTATTTAGGACGAGGAGGCCTAGACATGTGTGGGTGGGTCTGTGGGTGTGTTTCGCCTTTGACCAGCTGTTTTTTCAATGCATTTTTTAGCATCAGGTGTCCATGAACTTGGTGGGGATGACAGCTGATGAGAGGGGAAATCGTGCTAACAGTGTAATACAACCAGTAAAGATGGGTAATGCAAACTGGATTGCCAAATTTGTCCAAATAGGCAAGAAAGTTAACTAAATATGAAAAAGAAAACCAATGAGGTAGATGTAGTGAAACAGAGGTATGAAAATTAAGAGGGAAAATTTAGTCACAATTGAGTTGAAAGGAGTCAGTGAAAATAGATGTGTGTGGGGGTTTTTTTTAGCCTACTGGTCCTTCCCATCAAATTCAATATGACCGTCTTTGAGTCACGCTACTGTCTGACTGGGTTTAATCAAACCCTCCACTTAAATGCCTCTCAGTACTTTTATAGCTATAACAAAGGCATAAATACATAATTTGGGCATTGAATGAGTCCTGTTGTTTTTGTCTAGGCATGTCATCCTGTGAAAAATAAAAGTTAGGGAGACGTCTTTTGTATTTTGCCATGTTTCATAGTTGTTGACGTTGAGATAGATCTTTTCTCTTTTTTTTATGTGTGGTTTTAACCACACTGTCCCTCAGTAAAAGTGAAACCAAACACACCCACATTCTCACCACCCTCGCTGTTTGTGCTTTATTTAATACATGTTTTAAACTACTCTGCCACTGTTGATCTTAATTTTTCTAAATGATTGGCAGATCATTCTAATTTACTTTCCTCTGCCTCCTTATTCTGCAGAGCCTGTCTACATGGAGATGTGATAACCTGCAAACATCTGTGTGCGTGTGTGTGTGTGTGTGTGTGTCTATGTGTGTGTGTGTGTGTGTGTGTGTGTGCGTGTGAGAGAGAGAGAGAGAGAGAGAGAGAGAGAGAGCCTGCACGTGCATGTGTATGTGTATGTGTATGTGTATGTGTATGCGTGTGTGTGCACTGTGGATGTCTGTATAAGGGAGAAAGAGACAGAGAGTATGCAGTGTTCCATGCTGTGTGTGCCCTAATATTCCACAACTAATGTAAATTTAGTGCTTTAATGATTTTTTTTTTTTTGCCACCCACCATTATGTCTTCATCCTACAGTCTCTGGGAGTTGAAACGACATGATTCACTTACATTTAAAACTTTGCCTTTTTGGAGTTAACTTGCTACGGGTAGTCTGTACCACTGGACAGTAAGCAGTCTTCAGCATTAATCAGCAGCTGATCCATATGTGAGCTTGCTCCCAGTTCTTTAACACCTTAACTTTGACCTTTGGTGCTAAAGTTGTTGTTAATTACTGACAAAATTTGATCACTGAATACTGTATTGAAAATTTTCTTTGAATCATTTTTTTCTGTGGTAATGTTTCATACCAACGTTTGACTCACTGTAAAACTGATGGAGAATAATCTAAGCATTTGACTGACAGTAAAATGCAATTACAAAGCTCATGACATTGCCTGTGTTTATATTATACCCTCCTGTACACGGATGCTCAAAGCTTCATTGCAATACATATTTCCATCTCTAGGCTGTGCTGTTGCTCTGCTAGTTCCTCGACCATGTGTAAATTTCTGCAATATTTTACAATGTTTGTAAACATCTTTTAACAATTTGTTTGATGACTTTCTAATCCTAAATAAATTAAATGCAGCTACTCACATTTCCACTGTCACACTCCTTGTGAAACCATTTGAATTTGACAAATGCAAAGAAACACAGCCTTGATATTTTTGTGGTCCTGTGAGAACACCACATTTGTAGCAGTAACCAGAATTAGACAAGCTAATATGCCATTTCTTGTGGTTAAACGGTCTTAAACTTTACAGTGGCTTTAAGAAATGACTGTTACCATCACCCTCAGAGCTTAAATGTTGTTAATGGTCAGTTTTGATCAGATACATGATTTTACATGAGGAAAAAAGTAGGGGAAAAAAAGAGTACTTTTGTCTTCACTGACGTTTCACAGTGACATTCAGTGTTGGTTTTTAATGGTGATTTATGAGAAGAGAAATTTGCTGTAATACTTTTCGGTAGTTTATGGCCTGAACAGTTTTGCAGTGAAAGGAAGCAGATCACGAGACACTTCAGGCATATTTGGCTTTATGTCAAAACTTAGAGGCAGAGACTAGTTTAGCCAGCGTGGATCAGGATACAAATCATCCTAAGAAAACGTTGAACCATGTCAGGAATGTCAGAGGAGACAGAGAGTTGCTCAAACGCGTGCCGAGGTGGGGAGGCGCACGCAGCCTTACGTCCTGTGGTTTACTCGGTTACAGTGGCTATCAAAGGTGTAGCCCTCTACTAAAGCATACATGTACGCACATGCATTGAGGTACATTCAAGGATCGCCGGGGGTGGGGAGTGAGGGGTCAGGGGAGGGGACGGTCCTCAAATCGTAAATGTGTTAGTATGCCGTTAAAAATCATAGTTATGCGTCGAAAATGTGCTTTCGAAATGACAAAAAAGTGAACAGGGTTCAAATAAGGAGTTGGCTCTTTGCTCATCTTCCCTTGCTGGAAAAAAAAATATAGAATAAAGAATTACTTTTGGAATCATCGTGCCCTCGTGGTTACTGAAATATGTCAATGCAATCCGTTCCAACAACCTGCCCCAGCACGAAGTGCGTGCTGTGCAGCGCTGGTTTGAAAGTGTCTTCTCAGACAGTGAGTTGGTCAAAGAGGTATGTTTGGATACGCACAATGAGCTCGTTCCGGTACTGTCGGCGAGGGGCGTGAAAGACATATTTAGTTTAAGTTTTTTCCCCGTCCAAACTGATTGCTTGCCCAAACAAATTAGCAGCGGTTACTAATGCTCTTAATAATACATCGGACCTGATTGCAGTTCACACCACAAACGTGTATCCAAGGGGCTCGCGCATGCAAGAATTTTATATATTATTGTAGAGTATATATACTCATACTTTAGTGAAACGAGGTCAAATGTAGGGTAAAACTAAATGATGCGGATTCAGTATTCACCGATTTTAGTGCACTGTCGCCTTCAAGTATTATTAGAACAAGAACCAGTATAGCATTAGAATACCCGTATCACACGGTGGCAGTCGTACGCATGACGTACACTTTCCCAACTGGAAAGTCCCCATCTCGTCTAGCGATCTCAGCCTGGTACAGTCTTTTTTTTCCAACTTTAAACAGTTTCCACAACTTAAAGTTCTGTTTTCATTTGAATTAGCCGCTTCAGTTTACTCACAAATCGTTATCCTTCCATGTCTACAGCTGTGGGAATTTTATGGATTTGTATTACGTGACATTCATGATATGTTTGCATGAAATGTATACTTCAACAGACCCGTGCTGTCACAAAGCAGTGTGAGATTCTTTCTTCAGAGATGTCCCATCTTACTGAGGAGGTATATTAACCGTATTACCCATGACAATTTCAAGTGACATTCTCTTCTGAGCAATAAAAGACATCAGTGGAAGACTTCATCAACTACATCAGGGACAAAAAAAGCACTCTAAAAAGCTTTTAAAAAGTAAAGTCTGTTTCAACAATGCTATTTGTAACCGTGCTTAGATAAGAATTTTAAAAACCCTAAACAAACTATGGCAATCAGATGGAAAGTCCCTATCTCATGTAACTATGATGCTTTCCTGGAAAGGAAATCGGGGCCCCTTGCATCTACTAGTTAGAAGAGGAGAGATAAGAACCAGTGTAATTTAACATGTACCCAAATTTGTCAATACACACCACAATGTGGTTCTGAAGACCAATATCACCGTCACACCCTCTGAGATGTGACGGTGATTCCCAGTGTCATAAAGTATGTTCATGGTAGGTTAACATTTAGTTTAAATGTGGGGTGAGGGTGAGGGGGGGTGTTTAACTATGTCCCTGGCTCGTTTAGAAACATACACACACCCTGTGTCCTCCCTCACCCAGATTCTCCAAACTTCAGCCACATGTATGTATGTGTGTATGTATATATGAAATATTATATGTATGTTAAATATATGTTTTTGTTTCTTTACCTTTGAATTCTGAATTCTGTTGTTTTTTTATATTTTAACCTCTCTTACACAAAGCTAAATTTGACCAATGTTAGTACATAAGTACTCTTGTGAGACAGTGTACAGCACCAGAGTGACATGTTAGCAAGAAACTGTAAGTGAACAACAGAGTTCAGTGCAACTTTCCTGTTGACATTGATGACGTCACTGAGAATTCACAATGCAGGAAAAGTATGGAGAGAAAGAACCACATGGTCATAGTTTTACCTTTTCATAAAATAATGTTTAAATATTAGCACAAAATAGCAGATCTGATAACACATATTGCTGATCATTGCTGAAATGGCATTCACTACTCTAAATAACAACAAAGTGTGTCTAGGTTGGTATTAAACAAAGCTGAAATACAGAGGGAATTGTGCCATACAGCACAGGTTTTAACATATGCACTGTACATGATCTACATAGCGCTTAACAGATTGTTTTGTATCAGTCATCTTCCTGCGTAGTCCAGTAACAATAAAAATCTTTTAACCACAGGACTTCCTTCCACTGAAATGCGAGAATGTATAAACATTTACAAGTTTCTTTTTTTTTCATCCCCCATCCTTTGACTGTTCAGGGGATCTACACACCCCCCCCCCCCCCTTTCATATAATAAACACGGTTCAACAACGTTATTAAATCAGAGGAGTTTAGAAATTCTGAAATTTCATGTTTCAATAACAAAGTGCAGTGTTGACAACAGAGAGGTTTCAGTACTACACGGGTGGAATTTTTAAAGGTAATTTTTTTCCTTTTTTTGTCATTTTCAAAACTCAACCCTTTGCAACACGTGCAGAGCAAATGACACCAAATGCCAAATAATGCTCTGTAGGTTGTCACACAGCTAAACCAAAACTCCTCATAGAATCATAGAATGCTACAACAAGAAACACATTGCCCCCTCCAAAGAATCATATTGTCCTGTTTAAATGGATAAATTCAGTACCATAACCTGCAGCTCACCTACTATAGCTTCACATTAAAATGGTGGCACAAAGCTTGGGCAAACACCAGTGTTTTTAGGCGCACTCTTTCCTCAGGCTTCCAGAACATCGCTTGTTTCTGTCATACTTTCATCTGAACCTCCTCTCTCATTCTTTCAGATCTCCTGCATCCACCACTTCGGTTATTTCTTCAACATATTTATATGTCACGGTCTGATCCGCAGAGTTGAGAAACAACATTTTAGTTTTTTTTTTCCCCCCCTCCAAAAATGGCCGTGAAATAATACAAACGGGCAACTTGTGTTCATTGGTTTTACCTGGAAGTGGTTGTCTTCCTCAATAAGTACTTTAATCTTGGCAGATGGGCTTGGTATGGGAGGGAATATCTTTTCTGACACCCTGAAAAAAAAAAAATTAACGACAATTCAAGCGGCATCGAAGGACGTGTACTAGACCAAAATATGTAACAGATCAAATGATGTACTTTTGACGTCTTACAACCATGTTATACATATAACTACATTTCCATTATTCTCTTGTGAGTCTTGTGTGATTCTTAACAGGAAATTTTCTGAACACACTAAAACACACTCACGCATGTACATTGCATACTCCTTGATATTTCCAGTTCTTTGATCAGTGAACTGTTTGACCTCATGGAATCAACAAAGAATTATCAAAAATAGTGTTAAAATATCAAAAATACAAAAATCTTAATTAAACATAATCATATGAAGATGGAATAGTGCTTAAATGTCTCTCCATTTATCATATGTGTAACTCCTAACGCGTACCCTGTGGTAGATCCAGCCTGGTTTCTAATATTTACTTGCTTACAAATATTTCACAATTCCGAAGGTTTCATTCCAGTACCAACTCAACCAATCTGAGGGATTTGCCAATTTAAAAAAAAAACACACCCAAAACTATTACTCACAATGCAGCAAAATGCGTGGTCAGTGATATGTGGGAAGTTACATGAGATGAATGCTCTACCCATCCAACCTAACAGCCCACAGAAGAGATATATACATCGTACAATATTCACGACTACTGAACTTGATTTAGACAGTCTGACAGATGGTAAAAATGCAGGAAATGTGTGTGCAAGACTGACGTTTTGTGTAATTTCCCATCTTGTCAAATGAATTTCTGTTCTCTTTTTTGTAGTGAACTTTAAATGAGTTTGCCCTAAACTGTAACATGATCATTGGTGTATGTCCTGTCAGCACTGCTCAGACCAAAGTGTTAAAAGGCTCTCTGGGGCTTTGGTCACTTTGGTGGGTGGGGACACCAAAAAAAAGAGAAGCATCATTTCACACTTTGTGTTACTGAAGTGAAAAAAAAAAAAAAGATTTGGGTCAGTTTGACATAGTGACTAAATAATGCTGACACAACCACCCACACAAGCAAAAGACAAGACAAGAGAAAAAGGAAAAGGGTAATTCATGTATTTGGCACTATCTTACAGTATACACGTATGCATTTATTTAGTACGCTGCTTAAAAGTATTCCAAACCACAAGTTTCTTCTCTGTGGTCTTTCGCCTATGTAACTAGCTAAAAGGTTTGCGATGATTTTCCTATTTCGCGGTTACATATGAATCATTTTTACTTCACGGTTGAAGAGAGACAGCTATGAAAACTCTTTATGAAGGTATCTGGAAAAAGTAAGCCTATATATCAATACATTGCACGTCTCAATATTTCCCACACCAACGTAATCTTCAAAAGGTCAGAACGTAAACGAAAGAGCTGTGCAGAAAGAGCTGTGATTAGCATCTACACAATCACCTTAAACACTTTTAGTCCTATCACTGTTTATATCGGGTCAGTGGATTCTGAGCTGTGAAATGATAATGACAACTTGGGATAGCTCGGAAGGTTTCTTTAAGCCTAATTTGGAGATGTTTAAGCGGATAGGCTAGTACTAGCTCTCAAAAATTCAAAATAGTGGTAAAATCCATTATTCCAAAGGATCAAGGAAAAGCTCATTTTTACACTTCTGTAAGTGTAATTCTGGAATTACTTCCCAAAAGTGTCAAAATCTTGCATTTTTTGCAGTACAGTACAGACTTCACTTTCCTGAGTAATTGAAAGCATTAGGACTACACCAGTCAAGTTTCATAGCTCTACAGCTAACCACAACAGACATTTAGTTCCCTATCCATGAGAGAATGTGGTCATATACAAAAGGAGAGTGTATCGTTTTGGATCACACAAGTCTACCACTGACAATTGAAAAGTGTTTTTTTTTCAGCAGTTGTCTGAATATAATGTATACTGTATGCTTACATTGTGGTAAGGCTGATATCAACAACAAACCATATTCACATTGAGCTTCTCTGATATTTTTAATGCCCCACTTTGATTCAACCAGTGACATCTAAACTCAACGCAAAAACAATTTAATGCAGTACTATATCTCTTACAACTGGTAAAACCACAAAAGGAGTACATTCACTGCTGCCGCTTGAACTGCTGCTTGAGAATAAAAAACATAGCACCAGGTGTGGAGCTATAACCATCAACTACCATCAATGATCAATAAATACCATAAATAAGTTATTTGTGAACTTGTTCAGAAATGTCACTCTGGAAGAGGCAAATCACCACCATTTCACTCCACCCTATGTAAGGTAAGCAGTGTGCCAGAGTTTTTGAAAGATGAATTATGACAATACAGCATTAACTAGATGCCATGTGTTAATCCTTACCAAAAAAACCCCCCAAAAAAAACAAAAAAAAAAACAAAACAAAACCCGAGGTGCAATTCTATGCAATGTTGTGCAGTTCTGCTATAATGGTGCAGTAGTTATCATCTGTTGAATAAATCTGCTGACACAGATTCAGAACTAAGCTCATTTCCTATAAGCTGGAGCAGCTACATTTTGGTTCAGTCAAACAAGTCAGCTCTCGCCGAAAAGAGCTTGGACTGAAATTAACTTCACCATTTCTTCATTTTTCAATCCTCTCCCTAACACTGAAATGTGTTAAACATGTTCATGCTCTTTTTGCTCTTTTCCCCTGCATGATGTATGAAGAAAAATCCACGGTTCCTTCCCCAAGCATCAGGCCTCAAGGTAATAATAATAAAAAAAAAAGATGTCAGAATGTTGACAAGTCACAAACACACTCAGTACCTTTGAAGTTTGTAGAGCAAGAGGAAAGCCAGGAGGATCATGGGAAGTACAAAAACTATGACAGCAATCACCCCAGGGTTCAGCACGTTGGGCTTTACAGGTGGTTGTACCTCTGCTCAAAAATAAAATCAAGTCAAACAAGTAACCGCATCAAGGTTGACATGTCCATCATTCTGTTCTTTTTACAAATACAATCTAGTAGACTGCTGCTATTTAAAGGCCAAATACAATGTTTTATTAGTTATATTAAATAGTTTAGGAGCTTACATAAACTGCTTTATTATACCATGATTTTAGGGTTCTTTCTTCGATTAAAAAAAAAAAAAAGTATAGTGCTAAAGTAAAATGCTTTGAATGAATATCTTCATGTAGTATGCAAATTTGTCCAAAACTGTTCTGGTTGAAGGTGGGGCACCCTTTCTTGATGTGTGCAGTCTATTTAAACCTTTGTTTTCTGCATAGTATCGCTCACCCAAAACATTACTCCAGTCACTCCAAATTTCAGAACTCCCACACCTCTCATGTCTCTTCACCCTCATTTGGATTTTATGTGTCTCTGTGGGGTTCACTGTCTTGTTGTAGGCCAAATCGCCCAAACGCAATTCTGTTGGTTTTGGCTAGAAAGACAGAAGATATTCTTGGCATTGCTATGGTTATATAACTCAAAGTTGTATTATAAAGATCATGAGAGTAAACAATAAACAAAAAAGCACTCTTACCTGATCATTGATCTTTAACTGATATACAAAGCAGGTTGGGTTTTGGGTCGATGTGAGGCTATGTGGTAAATCCCATTTCATGATTAAAATGTTGGAGTTGATTGATGCAGTGATGTTTGGTGGAGGATCAAGTTTCTCTAAGAATTAACAAAACATGTTTCATTCTAACAGACAGAAGGTAAGACGTTATTGTAACACTGTCATCAGACGTACTAGTCAGAGTTAAAGAGGTAGTAACTGTTGTGTTTTTGATTACTGTGGTGTGTTGTCTTGGCTCTTGTTTCTTACCAATTGTTTTTTTGTCGTAATATTTAGTTGTAATATATAGCAAGTTTTGCAGAGATAAATTGGCCTCTAGAATCACAGTTTCTTCACAAGCAGAACTGAAAGAGTGACTGTAGCACTCATAGTTGTTATCCAGCTTGTTGAGAGCACAATTCAAATTGAGTGAAATTACTTCTTCTTCAGCTTCAGCACAGGACCTAATAAGGACAAATATTAAATCTACATTTGAAACACGAATGGTTTATGAAAAGAAGTTGATATTTCAAGTTATCATCTCTAAAAAATAATGATATGTTTTGCTCGAGATTACAATTAAGAGCAAGATTATCAGAATGCAGATATTCGCATTTCTGTAATGTATAACCTCAAAGCTTCACATTGTTTGCTTTTCTGAGTCTAAGGTTGCATTGCTGTGACCATTGTTATTCATAAAGTGTCAGAAATGTTTTCTCATTCACTGAAGTCATGTTTGTCTAATCATGACTTAAGCATGGCTGGCTAGAATGTGTGCTAGGGTCAGGTTGTAGTCTCTTTTCCCTGAATGTGTTTCCATTTTTTCCATGACCTGTAGGAATTATGGGTGTTAGGAGGGCTACACAGGTTTCTGAACTGTTTCACAATTCTTGGAGTTCCATAAAACTTCTATAAGTTCAGACATCAATACCTTTGAACAGGCACTAAAGTAAAATTCATAAAGTGACTAACAAGTGAGATTATATCTCCTTAACTGATCGAAACAGAGTGTGATCAGACAAACTAATCTTTCGTGCAGTTCATCTCAGAAGCTCGTGACTGACCTATACAGTTTCCCTCATTTTGATAAGGATTTTTTTTTCAATACGCTTTTTTTGTTTTGCCTTTTTTTTTATGCCTTGCACACAAAATATGGATAAGAGCGTGTGGTTTTCCATCATGATATCACTACTGTTCGCGGTTCAAACTCTAGATGTGTGATCAAAATAGATGTATGTGGCAAAAAGGGGAACATAAAAAGACATACACATATGCTACACTCTAAAATTAGTATATGTTGCCTTATACATGTATAGGTTTACATATAGAATTAACTGATGTGGTTGTTTACTCAGATCAACCAGAGCTAATATTGCATTATGTATAGATCTCTTAAGTATAGGATTTGAGATCGGGGGCCAGATTTCTGTTATAAAGAACAGGGGCCTTTTTCGTGGCATGGTGAGGGGAGGTAGCTTCCTCTACACACTAGGAACAACAAGCTGTTCTGCAAACCTGACTGAGCGACAATGGAACATTGATACATTTTTTTTCTTGGACAATTTCAGTAGTTTCAGCGTGAGCAGATCCTACAGTCTCATATTTACATGCATAGCATCATTTTAACACATTTGAGTGAAATTCAGAAAGATTTCCCACACTCTAATAAGTAGTTTTACATCAGTTTGTCAGTTAATGAAGACCACTTCTATATTTTATTATGTTTGATAAGCTAGTGCATTAAAAATGGATTTACCTTTGTTTAGTTTGGACTACAACCAAAAGTTACACAATCTGATTTTAAAGTTCTCCTGGAGAAAACATCATGGTTTCACCATTGTGTGTAGCACAGAAGAGATTAGCATTAACCTAGGATTTATAATTCATACGACTATAAAAAATGGTGTAAATGGACATTCGGTAATTGGCACTTACAAAACAGTAGCAGAAAACTCAGCCATGTTAGGGACCCTGGCCCTGTTCCAAGAACATTTCAACTGATGCCTTAGGTCTAGGACACATGGATGTTTCTCAGAAAAAATTGCCATGAAACTATGAATATCTTGAGGACAGAACAAAGGAGAGATAAACCAACGTTCATAAATGCAGACAATTATTTTCCTCTAAAATTGCACAGAAGAACCAAATGAGAACACTCAACAGTATGTGAAAAATTTTAAAGAAAAAAGTTAGAAAATCTACCGTCTGGAAGACACTTTGTGTCATCATCTTCTTGAGACAATGACTCATTACAGAGGAGTGTCAACTTCTCACTGGAGTTTCTTTGATATACTTGGATGCTTGTCTGAAAAACAGTTGAAAATTAGTATAGCGTCCACATTCAAAAGGCTGTTTCTGCTTGATTTATCATCATTTTACCTCATCAAAATCACACAGCTCTGAACTGCAGAAGGCATAGTCAAGCTTCACCACTAGTCAACAAGTAAGACAAAAACAAGAACTGGTTAATTGATTTCAAGAGACAGTTGAAGAGATAGTTCATTAAAGAAAAAAAAAATGATATAAAAATGATTTAATTTTCAATGCAGTTTGTGTGTGAGTGTGTGTGTGTGTGTGTGTGTGCATTCTTTCCATTATGTGATTTCACCAATATTTTACTCACTAACCTTTTGCAATTTCAAGGGTGAACAAGACAATCAGGAACGGACGGTGCACACTCATGGTTACACTTTGGATTTTGATGGAAAAGCACACACATACATAAATGCAACCACCCCCCCCCAACACACAAACACACACACACACACACAAACACACGCACACACACACACACACGCACACACACACACACACACACACACACACACAATTAGTAGAGTATAACATCAAACACACAGAAAAATTCACATGAACGTGTTAAGACTGTAGAAGACTGTAATTACATTTCTCAACTGACATATTTCCAACATATAAACCACAGTGTAATAAACCACAGTCTGGAAAATGGGTGCAGATCTCACATGGGAAAATGTGTGTGTTAGGCAGTTATTTATGTTGGTCTTATCTTGGGTGTTATCAGCCTAAAAAAGTATCTCATGGTGCAAAATACAGTCCCAAAGACACATCGCCAGACAGTTCACCAATTACTTGATGTAAAGTCGTGTCAAGTTATGAAGTTAAAAACAGATGTTAGCCTACCTGATAAAACCCTTCCATCAGACGAAATGTGACATAAGAGATGTGGCTCTCAGTCAAAAACCCCTTGAAGAACGTGCCTATTGGGGAAGTGCGTCTGACAATTTACTGGAAAGCAGTCACTCAGGAAATGACCACAGCGCGTATGGGAGGTCTCAACCTCTCAGTAAACATCTGCAAAATGAGATGAGAACAGGGTTGAAGTGATTATTTGTTGGCTACATCATAATGCACCTGTCTAAGTGGTTTGCGCGTCTGTCTCTTTATCTTTGTACATCTAAGAATTCTCGGAGGTTAATGCACAACGTTCCGAAACGACAGTGAAACGGAGAGGGAAGACCCTAGACCACTTTTGCTCTTGAGAGATCTTTGATGGAAGAATCCTGACGAACGACTGTATGTTGGATGAACGCTAATAAATCGTCAGACTGCTCCTTAAATTTCCCATTCCAAAACGAGCTTTCGAATTTGACGGTAATTACAGGTGTATGAACGGTTTTGGCTGTTATTGAACGCAGGGCTTTTCATTGTCTGTGTCTACGTAATCGTTGTACGGGTGTCAAACACTCTTGAAATTCTTCTTATAGCTGTATGTACTGTGAAAGTAAAAAGTAAAGGTAACAGTAAGTAAGATTTTAAATCATCTCTCGCCATATTGCTCACATGCGTTTAGCCTCAGCAAGAGAATATTTAGATTTAGATCTCACATGTTAAAAAGGTACCGTCCCACATGCAAATATGCAGATCGTAAGAACTCTGCAAATGAATATTTTAAAGTGATACCGCGTGACACACACATGATCCTCAGATATTTAGTATTAGGGTGATTACAAAATAACAAAAAACAAACGTTTTTAATCTCATGGTTATAAGAGGCTACAGCTATTCTGATCGTGAACATTCTTCTCTTTTAATATTAACGCTTTGATTGAGCGTTTAAATATCGCTCTGTGAGTAGCCGTTGTGACTTTGTCAGTGTTCACCCGTGTAATCCCACATTTTCTCAGTATGTGAGTACATAATTGTTGCTCTTTGGATAGACCCATTGCACAAACCACATGTGTTTTTATTTATTTGTTTGGAGGGGGGTGATGAAAGTATGTGTCTTATTCTTGGCCATAGTGGACTGGTAGTGACCGGTTGGAAACTAAAAACTGAAAGCATACATCAGCTGATAAATTCAAATTCTCAAAAAAAATGCGTTTTTATTTGCTTTTACAGCACCTACAAAACCACAGCACACACACACACACACACTCATATAGCACCTACAGCACACACATACACACACACACATACACACACACTCACATAGCACCTACAGATCCACAACATATACACGCACACACACCCACACACAAGCATGCACACACACACACACACGCACACACAGAGCACCTACAGATCCACAGCATATACACACACACACACCCACACACAAGCACGCACACACACACACACACACACACGCACACACAGAGCACCTATAGATCCACAGCATATACACGCACACACACCCACACACACACACACACAGAGCACCTACAGATCCACAGCATATACACGCACACACACCCACACACACGCACGCACACACACACACACACACACACACACACACATCCAGCCACACAATGAATCAGCCACAGTGACCACTGCGATGTTTACACCTCCTTTGAGTATGATATCAATGTATCAGTACAGTCTTATTATATATTCATAACAGACTCTTTTAAGATTATATGTACCAAATATGGTAGTTGTGTCTGTACTATAATATTTTTTATTTATTTCCTTTTGTAGAGCTCTGATACAGGCATCTTTTTTTCTGAGACTCAAGCACAAAATACATGGCTCTGGTTACGTGACCTTTTACAAGACCGACATGAAACTATTCATATGAAATCAAGACAGCATATACTTTCATTCAGAGTTTGCCTTTCCATGACGAGCCCATCAACAACTCTTCTTGAGCTTTACAAACAAAACAAAAAAAATTTAAGTCACAGTAGTGACCTGTGGGAATAAGTGGGTCAAATCCTTCAGATCTGCACTTTTGGCTTAATTCAAAATGTGTGTCTATTTCTGTATACTTTCAATATATATTGATACTAAAAGACATTCAGTTATACAGAATAGTGTTTCAGAGGAATGAGTAAGCAGCACAGTTGCCAATTCGTAGTTATATAGAACATCCCTATGCAAAGCCACACTCTATGGTGTAACAGTTTACGTTTATGTAGCAGAATTGAGTAGTACCATGTTACTCTTAAATGATCCATGACTGCCACCACCTGGGCATCTTTTCAACTACAAAACTGATGACCCTGATTCTTGGAATCTCTTGCTCTAGTTCTCTCTCATTCTCTGCATAATAGCACCAACAGCAAAACCAGTATTGATATGTGTGGTTCACAGTTGACCTTTGTACTAGTTGTTAAAACAGACAGTGTCTGTAATAATCCCCCTACCAGTAGTTACCCCTTTGAATATTAATCATGCAGATTAGTAAACAGCTCATGTGGGAAGATCCATTTTAAAGGACCTTGATATGATTTTTTGGTCATGTGTTTCAGACATGAGACTGCATCAGTGTTAGTTATACACCCTGCTGTTCCTACAGGTGACTCCGTGTTCAGCTGTGCATACAGCTAAGAAACCACACTTCTCAAGGAGACTAAACATTAGAGTTAAATTACAAAAGTGAAATATGGTATGTCTGTGTGTGCATGTGTGTGTGTGTAAAAATAAGTCTCTCTTGTTCTTTATTTGGACATCTGAAGTTGTGTCGTGATGGACACTGAGTTTATTGGATCTGGACAATAACAAGTACCTTTTCAACTCTACATTTTTACACTAATTCGAAAAGGAAGAAACAGCCACTGGAAGAGAATAAAAGTGAAATTTTAAGTTAAATCTCAAAACACATTATTTTTTTCTCTCTCGCCAGGTGACCCTGGAGGACCCTGATGCGAGTGACCTTTGCTCTTTACGATTTTGAAAAACTTTAAACCATTTCAAGGTTGGGAACCAAGAAAGAGGTCACAAAAAGTTAACCTCAGAGGACCACTCCGCGTACCACTGTGGTTCACCAACATAGGGGGGTTCAAAACGTCAACACAGCCAGTAAACAAACTCTGCAGTATGCAATGCCAGTCAAAATGCTAAACTGCACTTGTCTCAGCATTAAAGAAAAAGACCATCTGCTAATATTCAGTTTTATTGTCATTTAACAAACAAACAAAAAAACTGCCCCTTTTAAAAACTGATTAAAGCTTGAAGTTATGGATAGTTAGGACCTCTACATTTTTATGTCCAGTTCTTAGGGGATGTTACTACTGCCCCTAAAGACATCCATCAAAAGAAGGATCTATAAGTAAATCTAACAGACCAGTTTTAAATACAAAAATGTCTCAGCTGGCACAGTTCTATCCGTGTGCAAAGAAAAAAAATTGTTAAACTAGGTTAACATGTGATGCTCGAGGAAACAAAGGAAACTCAGAATGCATCACTGGTTTCTGTAGCATACGCTCTCCTTTGATGAGACAGAAGCAAAGTAACTTTCTCACAATGTTAGAAGTATGTATACCTTTGCCATGGTTAGAACAGTTTCATCAACACACACATTTCCTGAGCATTGCTGAATTTTCCATAACTGTCCCCATATGACAAAGGACATGAAAATGTTTAGCAGTGGATCCCTTTTTGTTTTAACACTAAAATTTTCTTTTATTAATTTGATATAACTGTCATCTCATATAGTTTGTCCAGATAAAGACACACTTCTCTCAGGCGTAGACATTAATATAGCCATATAAAGCATTACAGGAAATCTGAACAGACCTGTTCTGATTAACTACATATATAAATCTAAGTGTTAGTGTAGCGCATAAATCATGACTTGCTAGTGCTGATGTGACAGTTTTGCTTCGGTAACAGCAAACTCAAAAAGAATTTATGTATGTAATTGTCAAGGTAGTGGTTTGAGCTTTGAGTTAAAACATACTACTTTCTCCTAACATGAACATAAATGCTCATCCACATAGTCTGCTATGTGAATGAGTCTGCTTGGTTGTTTGATTATTGGGTGAAAACTATAGTAGACTTATTTTTAATCGGTAAATCAATCATAAGTACTTTATTATTAAAAAAAGAAACAAAAAAACCCGCATCTGCAAATAATTGTGTCTGCTAACTGTAAAAATGTTTTAACACACAAGAAAAGTGATTGTTAGACATTAGTTATAAAGCTAACACTTAAGGGGGAAAAAAACAACAAAAACAAAACATTTTTGTCAGCGGCGAATGGTGCAGCGGTACCACGCATAGTGAAACCACTCATACAAGTCCGTCAGCACTTTAACAACCACACAACGCAGTCTTAATGTTTTCTCCTTCTTCTTCTTCTTCTTTTTTGAGTGTAATTTAAGAGCTTAGAAAGGTAAACTTGTCCAACAGAAAAAACGTTCTGATAATGTACCACTGAATAACATGTTATGGATAACAGGACGTATGTACTGGTCATTTGTATGGATTTTATGGATTTTAATCAATCCCTTGATCAGCTGAAACAGGCGCGTTAGTACAAGAAAGCACTTACAATAGAGAGAACTATGGTGGTCCAGGAGCAAGACTAAGAAAACAATTGACTGCAGCTAAGAACTGAAGTTATAAATAATGTTTGCTGTCAAAACAAACTGTGTTTACAGAATGCAAGTAACAACAGTAGCTTAATACTTCAGAGCCTGCTGTTACCAACATAAATTAAACGGTATAAAAAGCTATACTTTTACAATGTTTGTCTATAACGAGTGCAATATGGAATATGAATACATGCAGACCTAAAACGGACACGTCGGCTACTTTACGCCATAATTTCAGATTTACTCGTCCCATTGTCCCGACGAGGTCCTCTGGTGAAGCTAGCCACTTCAGACATGTTAGACGTGATTATCTCCTCACCTTCACCAGGAGCACAGCAGGGTAACCTTCTGAGGTACCGCATCACTTTATGTCGGAACTCGCTGGACGCAAGATAGTACAGAAAAGGGTCGACGCAACAGTTTAAGCTATTAACTCCCAACGTTATTTTATAATACTCATATACGCTCTTACCCCTAGCACGATACAACATGTGAATGAGTTGTAAAACGATGTTGGGAAGATAACAGATAAGAAAACACACGGCTCCTATTAGTACTACAGCCTGTGTCCGTTTGTGTGACCGTCGAGTGCTGGCATCCACAGTCTTTCTGAGGGCTAAAGCAACAGCTAAATAGCACCAGATAAGCACCGCTAATGGCAACACATAGACCAGCAACAACAAGACGCCAAAGTACAGATACCCCACCCACGGTGCTGGGAAAAGTTTGCGGGGTAGAACGTCAAAACAAGTACTAATTTTGAGTTCTGGAATAAAAAGGACAAGGTTGTGGTGAAGCCACTGTGCATTCATAGCAAAGACAAGGACCCATATCAACACGCATATAAGGATGGCTTTGTGGGCGCTTCGTCGGCGATTTTTCATCATCATAGGATGTACTACACCACAGTAACGCTCCACTGCAATCGCACACGTTGTGAGAATAGAGCATTTCAAGTTGCAGTAAAAGGCAAAAGTGGAGACTCCACAAGCAACGGAACCAAAGTGCCAATCGTTTCCCCATAGATGGTAGGCCACCTGAAAAATGAATGCACACAAATATTAATCATAGTAATGTTGATTCACATATTCATATTCACAGATAATGATGTTCCATATTTTAAATTGTAGTTTCCTGAACTTCATTATTTCCGAACCTCATGACATACCTGAAGAGGGAGAGATATACTGTACAGTAAGTCTGCAAGACACAGGTTGAGGGAGAAGATTACAGTAGGCGTTTTGCGCTTAGCGAGGCCCAGCAGGACGCAGAAGGAGATCAAGTTACACGGTGTGCTCACAACAAACACTATTAAGTAGATGATCGGCAGCGCCACTGTCGTAACAGGACTGATCAGCATTGCCAGAGTAGCGTTGTCCAGAGATGTGGCAACATCAGAGGTGTTCATGGTGACCTTGTTGTAGAATGATGGAAGCAATTAACAGAAAAAAGGAGTGCGGAGAGAATGAGATATGTTATAATTTTGATCATGATTAGAGGTCCTCGGTCAGTTATTTGTATCATGCTACAAATTATGTTCTTATGTTACAATCTCTTTTAAGCTCACTGAATGTTGGAACCACATTAAGAAGTAAGAGAAACCCAGATTGAGCAAGTAATAAAACACTGCAGCAGACAAGGCAAAATCTCCTTAAAATGTATATATGTTTACGTTATGATGCGACACCCCCGTTAAGTTGTTTCATTAAGATGGGAAAGTAAAATCTGCTTTGCAAGAAACAAAGCTTTGCACATAGTGCACAAAACGAAGCACACAAATCAGAGGTTGCGTTTTGATTTTTCCAGTTTCAGTATGAGCTGCATGTCTGTGATTTACAGCACATTGTATGTCACAACATACAGTGTGAATCATTTATACTGAAGAACATGTACTGAAAAGTCCTCCGAATACTTGCAAGGGAACCGTGGAGGTGAGTAATTTGTTCTGCCTGTTTGCCAAAACATTTCCAAATAAAGCTGTTAGCAAGTTTATACAAAATTGTTCCAAAAGATGCAACCAACCGCATGTTAACGATGGAAAAAAAAAAGAAGTTTGTTTGGCAACCTAAAACAAACAAACAAACAAACAAACTATGGTTTCATCTTATTTGATGGAATTTAAAATAATAATCTGTGTGATTCTGCTTTTGCTGTCACTTTAATGTAAAATTACATTTGTTGAGAAGTGAAACTGATGTCCCCTATGGCCTCTGATTTCCCCTCTCTCATCATGGGGAACTTCCAGTTTTCACTTCAAATCAACAGCGTGGCCAAGACACAACGAGAAGGTCACAAATAAGTCACTTGGTTAATTTAAAAGGCATTTGAAAAATTGAACTTGTTCATTTTGGAAACATCAGTAGTTTTGTAATTCCACCTAAAGGACATTCAGCTAATCTAAGACACAATGAATGTCAGTTAAAAGTCATTAGTTTTGTGTTTCACGGAAAAGACGGACAACAGAATGAAACAACCCACATAATTTCACTTTCACTTAGCTCTGGTTCTAACTCCTAGATATTGTTCCATGTGGTCTAATAAATTCATTACCAAGAAAATGTTACATCTTGAAAACTGTGTCAAGATACACAAACCCAGTAATGTTCAAAGAATGTCCAAAAAAAGACACCACAAGGACTGTGATGCTCAGTCACTAAGAAGTCACCTCCCTGTTCTAATGTCATAACTGGACCATACTGTGACCAAAACATATTAGTGAACTGACACAACACTTAATCCAAGATTTAATACAACAGCAACTACAATTACGATAACATTATAATTGACAACATCTCTGGACGGACTGATATTGTACAGAGACTGTCGTCACTTCATTAAAAAAAAAAAATCCATTAAAAAGCAACAACGTTCAAACTTCACACTTCAAAGTATAAAACCTTCAGAAAGGAAAAGTACAAGGACAGTGAAAAAGAAAACGTCTCACCTTTGAACAGACCTTAAACAGACATTAAAAGTGTAGTCAAGAGGCGTTTTTGTAACATCCACGTGCTACGTGCTTTAGTCCTTTAGACTGGCAAACTGTTTACTAATTTCTTCCACTTGTGTGGTGAGCCCAACTTACACACCCATTTCAGCTATACCAGCTGACTTCCTTCCTCTGTTTGCTATGATGGTACGATCAAGAGCATACTTAAAACCCTGAAATACACATTTGATGAAATCAGTAAATCTGACATTTCTCCTGTAATTCTGAGCCAGGACGTTTCTCCCGTTTCAGCCCAAAGACAGGTGTATGGCGTCGTCTCAAAGAAAATCATTACGGAACACTACCCCCCCCCCCCCCCCCCCCCCCCCCTTTAGCAACAATGGTGTAGGTAGAGGTAATATCCAGTTTGCCACATCTTCCTAGAATGCCTCAACAGGCTTATGAGAATTTAGAGGACAAATAATGTGTATTATTACAAAACTAATACAACAAATGTACATTTTTCATGGTTTTATCAAGAATATAAACAGATACAAGTACACAGTGTCAATAACACAATAGCAGCAGTGAAGAAAACAAATGTACTATAAACA
Source organism: Chanos chanos (assembly GCF_902362185.1). NCBI lineage: Eukaryota > Metazoa > Chordata > Actinopteri > Gonorynchiformes > Chanidae > Chanos > Chanos chanos. The sequence continues at coordinate 13,098,856 of NC_044501.1, forward strand.
ACATTTCATTACATTTTCATAAATCAGTCATGTTATTCTGTTTTTCTTCTTTTTATCATCAGACAACGTGTAACTTGGTATGATATGGTCAGTTTATTAGGGTGACTTCAAACCTAATACAACTCATTTGCACATCATATGTCATAAAAAGAAAAGAAATATGGTTAAAACTATAAATTAATGGTGCTGAACACCGTAAAAAAAAACCTTTGTCAACGTTTAAATATTAACTGAAGGACAAAGGACAGACATTTATTAAGTCACTTGTGGCAAGTGAATTTCTCACAGGACAAAATATTTCTTACTGCTCGCAGGAAGATGTGAAACCCAAGATGAAAAACGCAGGAAATCATGTGTCAATGTGGTACATCTTTGCTCTTCCCTACCATATTGTCGTGCCTCCACGATAGCGGAAAGAATCAGTGGGATCAAGAAAAATCAACAAGTCGAAAAGTCTTGAAACTGTCTGTGCACAAAGGTTCTTATTTTGATCCCTTTCCTTTGCTCAATTTCATTTCGTAACTTTATTTCAAGTTCTTAACCTCCTCATACATCTACTTCAGGATCTACATCAGCCTCGGCCTCACCTCCAGGTTTGGAGATACAGTGGTTGAGGTGGCGTCGGATGCCTCGTAAGAAGTTGCTCTGAAAGACACAGAAAGGACACTTATATAGGCCCTGTTTATGGTGCAGGCCCACGTGGTTGAGAAGAATGGTCTCCAACAGGAAGGCCTTGCCACACTCTTGGCAGCTGTGCGGTTTGGGTACATTGTGTTTTTTGCTAATGTGATAGAGCATAAAACCCTTGACCTTGTTTCGCCAGTTGCAAAACTTGCAATAAAAACGGCCGCCCATGCGGCGAATGTATTTATAAATGACTTTGTCCTCCTCCTCTGTCTGGCTGTTGCGCTTGCTGTCATAGGCTCCCAGGTCCTCATCATCTTCAACATCCTCATCTTCCTCTTCTTCAGCCTCCTCACTGTCAGAGGCTGAACTTCTCTTCCTCTTCAGAGAACCGCCAGAGAGGTTGGAGTCTTCATTGGCACTCTGTTCCTCCGGTGATTCCTTTTCATCTTTCTCAGATCTAAAGAGGTCCACCACAGCAGGAATTTGGTCTTTGGTTTCTCCAGTAATTTCAGATTCGCGCTTGGTGTCAGAGACTGCGTCCTCCTCCATGTCCTCCACTACACGCTCTGCCTCAGGGACGTCTCTGCTTTCATTGCCGTCACTCAGCTCCCCTTTCTCCTCTGTCTCGTCAAAGCCGTTACCACAACCCTGCTCTTGCACGTCGACAGTTTGAGGAACTTTGCTTGAAAAGCAGTGGTTGACCAACAGGTGGTCAAAGACGCGAGTGTAGTCCTTGCTCGTGAAGAAGCAGGTCTTACAGTGAAAGAGCTTAGCTGTACGCTGGTAGAACACAGCTTTGCCAAGAACTCCTATGGGAATGTCGTCACAGTGAAGTGGGTGGTTGGAACCCATGTGGATGTATAAAGTCCCATTGCTCCTGCACTGGTAAAAACAATAAGGACAAACCAGATGGTGGCGACCGTCACCAACATTTAACGTTTGCTTATTGAAGTCTGGCGCGTTGGACTTTGTGGCTCTCATTGGTCCTGCCGCTGCTTTAGTGATTTTGGCTGTTCTGACAATATCCGAAACTTCCTGGAGGAGGCTCTGGAAAAATATTAGGAAAAAAAAATATAGTATGAGTGCATAACTCATGCCAAAATCAATAATAAGAGTCATTTGCCTTAGTTTGTGGATAAATGCACACTGATGACGCAAGGTGAAGTTTACTTCAATCTTAGTAGAGTTTTGTTGCTTCCCACAACTTCCTGTTACGCTGATATATAATTACCATGTGTGTACTTCAGTAAAATGAGAACACATTTTGAAGACATAGCTACCGCATATGAGGAGACAGTTCAGCAAATTGTAAAGCAATGTACAGATTAAATTGAACACCCAGTGTATGAATTTCTCTTGGGCCCTTCTTTCTCGACTTTTGAAAATTATTTTTTGTTCCACCAAAAAAAGCTCCAAACAATATGTTAAAAATGAACCAACCTACCTCTGTAGGCTGGGGTTTAGGAGCAGGTTTACCGTCCGTTTCCATTTTTTGGCATCCCTCACAACCTTCCACCTGAAAAAAACAGGATTTAAAAAAAAACCCTAAATATATAATTGCAGTAAATAATTTGACAACTTGGTCAAGCGTTCATTGAACGATCAAAAGTCCACCAAAAACCCACCCAGTTTCTTATGTGAACTGACATTCCAGGCCAGTAATAGCGTGCAGTGATGGCATCTCTTGTCTTCATAATACCATGATGGCCACCACTCTCATTACAGTGAAACTTCGTAAGAGCAAAAATGATCTCATCTTCACTCTCAAGCACGAGATGTTTCAGTCCTTTGCTGAAGTGATACATTCTTCCATTGCCTGCCCACAAACAAATATGCTGGATGATTAGGTATGTGAAGACTCTTATTTACAGTAAATGACTTCTGTCAAACTGAGCATGGACATCTGGACATCAATTCTTGTGGAAAAAACAAACAAACAAAAAACTCACAACTTACTTTCAATTCTGAAAGTTGGGGCCATTCGCCTGACATTTTGTCTCTGCCATCCTTTGAAGTTGTCTGGGTACGCACCATCTGTTAAGAAATTCCTCATAACCGCAACTCTCTGTAGTGCCTGGTCTATTTCATTCATTTTTGTGTAATCTGGAAATGATGATATCATGTACAAAGGATGCCACTTCATACATTTCACACTTCCTGCCACAATAAGCCATTGTTAAGCAATCATTAGATGTTTGACAATTGTACAAAGAGGTTTCCTGGTATATGGTGGGAAGGAAAATGTCACAAATTAACACAGGCCTTTTCCTGCACATCCCTTATAAAGCAACTTACAGCTTTTTTAAATATATATATCCAAAGCATTTGTAACAGAAAAATGTGAAAGAGGACCAAAGTTGAATTCCTCTGAACTTGTGCGGTTGGCCACCAACGTGCTTGGCTGATGTGTGGATTTGGTATGAGTCGCTACAATTTAGGCAACTGTGTACAACATACCTGTGCAGTCTTCTGACCACAGCTTCAGCGGCTGTCTAGCGTAAAAAGAACAAAACAAAAACAAAAAAAATTCCTAATGCCTTTGATGCCACTTCTACATGCTAACTCATTACTGAAAATTTTGTAAACATGAAACATAAACATATTGTAAAGATGTCAACTCCTGTAGTGCACTAGTGAATGGAATGGTGAGTGAAAAGACAAGAATAAGAATATCCACTTAATTTTCCCTTTACTGTTCAAAAAAAGGATACCAGGGATGACAGTCATACTTTTAGCATCCTTTCATTTTGTGATTGTTAAATAGTGTCATTTGAAAAAAACAAGCCAAAGACCTCTTAAATCTGCGTTAGCGGAGGTGCTACCGAAACGAGGACAAACTGTGAATATAGCACTGCACTCTTAATGTTTTAAATGTTACTGTGTCATTTTGATCTTTTATTTGTTAGCATTGACACCACTGTGAGTGCTTAAAATGCTAATGAGTCATTCTATAATTTGGGGTACAGTTCACATCAACAAAAAGGTACAAAAACAATGTTCTTTCTCAATAGAACAATCAGTGGTTCAAGTTAGTATATCTCTTCAGAGTAACACATCTGCTAGTTGCAAGGCTTAAATATTAACTTTTTTTTTTTTTTAAGGGAAATGATGTTTTCACTCCTCAGTTGTCAACTATGTTACAGACAAACTGCATGTCATTACAGTCATTTGATTAAATCCTGCACATCAAGCAAAATACAATTTTATGGGTTCTTGAGTCTCTTCTGGCATATATACAATGATGTTTTAAAAATAATTTTACGGGCTGATTCTTTTCTTCAGATATACGTGATATGTTCAGCACTGTCATTGAGGACAGGAATATTTTTTATTATAAAACTACCATACAGGTCATTTGATAGTTTTAAGAGATGTCATGCAAAGCTCCAACCTGTCTAGATGTACAGTATACAGGCTATCAGAAGCACCATTTTGGTTCTTTTAAATTTGAAAAAAATGAGGTGAAACACAGTTGACAATGAAAGTCTTTTACAGAGTCTTTTGTGTAGTGCATCTGTTCTTCTTTTTTGTTTGTTGAGCATATATTTCAGTTTTTGAATTTCTCTGTATAACTATGAGTATTATCTCCTGACCTTTTTATTTTGTTCCAGCTTTTTTTGTCTCTCTGAAATAAACAAAAGAAACTAATTTACAGATAATGTACCGTGTGCATAAGAATGGAACACCCTTTTACTTTGTTACACAATTTTCCTGTTGAAAAAGCTGTTTCTGTCTTGCTATCATAAATCTCTACCTTGTTTCCTGAGGCTGATGGACAACTTGGCTGTCTGGACTGTCTGGTGGTGTAGCTAAGTTGTCAAGCCTGCGTGGTCTTTCTCTGCATCTCTGCTGTGCTTTCCTCCAATAGGCTCTCTTGCTTCTTTTTTCTCCCTCACTAATCTCTGCCACTGTTTTCACCTTTCCTTGTGATCTGAGCTTGTGCCATGCCTCTCTCTGCTTCTCCAAATGTGCTGCCCTTCTTGCAGGATCAGCATCCCGACGAGCCCTGTACCTCCGCTGTTTCTCAGCTGCTGACATCTATTTAAAACAATTGGATTTTTTTAAAAAAAAATGTGTTGATGAGGGAGAGAGAAAAAGTGTGCCTGTATGAATAATGTGTGTTGTGACATATGTAGACTGATAATGATAATTAGGTGGTAATGATGACCGATGAATTAGACTACTGGGTAACTTAGTCGACAGGTAACATAGTTGACAGTTTCCCTATTTTGATCCACAATGTTAGGCCTTGCCTGGCTGACCACATGTCATTTTCTTGAACAAGTTAACATCACATTTGAACATATAATTGAATTAAAATCATTTTAAAAATGTAAACCATAACAATGTATGTAACATAGTTGATGGTCAATTAATATACTCATTGCCAATGTGCTCTTATAGATAAAATGCTGAAAAAATGAGAGGACACTCACCACAGTGTGTTTAACATGTCTGCCACAAAGGAAAATAACATCATGTCATGCTGGTCACATGGTATTGAGACAAACCATTTTTGAGATGCAGGGGGGAGTTCAATTAGTAACATAGTTGACAGAACTTTGTGGACATTAATAAATTAAGATATTTAAATGATTTAAATGAGAAACTCAATTTAAAAATTTTTTTTTTTAGTAGTTAGTAGTAGTTTTTCTTTAGTAGTTAGTTGTTATTGACTTAATGGTTTTTATTCGTCATTTTGAAACCAAGACAACCTCAGCTGAAAAATGGACATAGCAAAAACTGTCAAATTAGGAACATCATGACAAATTTCAAGCTAAATGAAGCACTCGGTGCACATAATGTTTGTGTGATATTGTAACATGCTTTCCATTAATAGGTAAAATAGGATATTTTGAAGAAAATAGAATAAATATAATTATCATCAATAGACATGGAATGTACCCCAAATTATAGAATGACTCAAAGACTAATGTGGACACTTGTTTCCGTTGTATTTCAGAGACGCTCTAGAACAAATACTAATCTTAATGCATGTTCAAAATAGAACATTTTCGTTTAGTAGCTCAAATACACTGCAGTTCTCAACGCATTGAAATACTGTGTACTTCAAACGAGTTGTTTTTTCTAAGGATGCGTTGGTTTAGGTGCTCACACTTCCTCAGCAAGTGAATCAAGCCACACGTAAAAACATCGTTATGTAGCGGAACTGGAAGCGCGCGTAGGCACACCAGTCCATTCCGAGTTGATTCACTCGAAATATCACTGTTCTTGAATGCATGCAGAAGTCATGCATGCACAGTCATAACAGCGTAAGTCATTGCATAAGGGTCGTTAGAGACACTGGGATAAAATCACAACTGGACAAATAACTGACTATATTTCTCTCTCGAAGATCGAAAGGGCAAGTCCAAGCACGATAAACACATACACAGTCACATACATAATGGCCGATATTATCGCAACAAAAGAGGGCTTTAGGATAATGGTCGTTTTCTCAAGCTCGCGTTGTATGCAATTACCTCAAGCCACCAGAATGTTTACTATCAGTCATTACAAAAAAGTACTGGGGTTGTCGACTTCATTGTTAGCAAAGTTGGTAAGGGAAACGCGATTTAATTTACACAGTAAGCACGTGAATAGACTGGCGTTGCCCTCGCTGACGGTGCAGTGCGATACTTACCCAGTTTAACGTTACTTTAACTTGCTGATTGACTTAGAATATTTATATTCGCCCAAACATGTTCGAGCATGCTTGGTACTTAAACAAAGGTTATCACCATAAGAACACACACATTTGCCGGTGTTCCTTTGAGGGTTGATCGCAGTCCCATCTGTAGACCGTTCGCCGCCTATCGTCTTGGAGTACGAAGTGAGCCTCCCTGTTAAATTTTGCTTTGGCAGCCCCCCTTTTTCCTCTCCCAAGATCACGCTGCCCAAAAGAAACATGTAAACATAAATATATTGTCACTTAACCACTTCACCTGCAGCAAAATAGACGTCGCCAGCCACTAACTGTAACCATACAAAAACTTTCATCATTGATTTCACAGTAGCAACTTATCTGAGTGTAGTTACCCAGTAATTAATACATATCAATGACTTACTAATGATGGTTATTATAAAGTGTTACCCTTGGACTTATTACATATTACACCTATCAAGTAAAAGTGATGCCTATTTCACTGTTCATTGTACAGATACAGCTCCTTTACCTTTCTTGACTTAAATATATCCGTATGATCTGTGCTTACACTAACTTGCATTCCACAATAACCTAAACTTCTGTTCTGACCTTGAAGTCCCAGGTTGAGAGCTGACTGGAGATTGTGGTCTGACTGCAGGATCAGGGCTGACTGGAGGGGTGTTTATTCCTTCACGCACCTTTTTCCTGGCATTAGTCCTCTTATGAGCCTCTCTCCACTTTTCTCGCTGGGCACACTGCGCTCTCACGCTGCGGTCTTTTTGCCTCTTCTTCTTCCCTGTCTCTACGTCTTTCCTCCACTTCTCTCTCTCTTTTTCTAGGTACTGCTGTCTCCTCTGTTCGTCAGCGTCGCGCCTGGCACGGTAGCGCCTCTGCTTTTCAGCAGCGCTTGACGGTGTGTCAGAACTCTTTAGAAATCAATTAAATTTTTTTTTTTTTTTTTAAATTCTGTTAACCTATTGAAAATGATCTGAACATGATTTAAACACAGTTGAATTCATTTTGAGTCAATAATCCAGGTAACTGTTGCAACCTTAACATGCTATCTGGTGGCAATAAAAGGGAAAAAAAATAGCAATTTATATTCTGGAAAACACAGCAACGTATTAAAAACATGTAGATTATTCTGAATTATATGTACACATTTCATTTTACCATAGATAATAGATTGTCCCTTCTGAGTGAACTGAAGGAGATGCAACCCTGTTACTGTAGTGCAACCCTGTTACTCTAATTACAGTAACAGTGTTGCAAATCAATGCTAATGTTAGGTTTTTCTCAGAAACAGATGCTAGCTGTGGAATGTAATGTTACTGTCAAGGTCAAGGACAAACTTAGTTACATAAATAAAGAAACAGAACTTTTGAAATTCATTTGGGTTGAGTTGGTTAGTGACACACTCAATCAAGGCTGAAAAGATTGGAAAAGTATGAAAATTAGAAGAGAGGACTTACCTCTGGTCTATTCATGGTGTTAGCAAATGGCTTGATGATGTCATTTCCTCTGTGTCATGTGACTCACTGTTTTTTCTCCTCTTCTGCCAGACTAAATGGGTTTCGGTAACAGGGTTGCATGTATATTGTGGGACACAATTTCAGTGCATAATTACTATTATTTAAAATATGTTGATGATCAAACAAATTGTTTTAACAATTACAAGAGACATATATCAACAAAATCATACCAAAAAAAGTAGATTTGAAACTTATTTTAACTGTTATATTTGATGTGCAAGTTGGTCATCAAGAAGGTGGGACAAGAGAAAAATGCCATTTTAGGTGGTACTCGAGAGCTATTTGGTATTTTAAATAATATTTTTGAACCACTTTTTTCTACAACTATGTTTACATTTTGTCTCAGGACAAGTATAATTTACACAGCAAGTGAATGTTTTAGTATTTTGTGCATTGATTAATTGAAATTTCATGGGTGGGACAGGAAATGTCCTCAACTACATAGCATTCTTCACAAATTTGAGTCCACATTATACAACGGTGAGCGCTAGTCCTAATTTAATGCCACAGAACAAAATAACACAACACCCCCCCTCACAAAAAATGGTTTGAATGACAAATTGTTCAATTTTATTGCTACTAGTTCTAAAAAAAACAACAATAAACAACACTTCGTCAAGAACTTCATCAAAACTTTCTTTAGCGACCTCTTACACCACACAGAAAGGGACTCTCCTCACTGTCCCCAACTTTTATTACACATTAAGATGAACGTTGGTCCAGAATTATGAAGTAAGATATCATTGCCTATACAAATAGCCACTGCAATTTAATGTATTCTCAAATGCAAGGCACCTGAGCTCTCATGAAATAACAATTCCAAATCTCTACAAATACCATCTCAGCAATACTGAGGCAACTTTATACTCTTACTGGTATAGCCCTGTAAGTATTTAAGGATTCAGAGTAATCACAGACTTATCCATCAAAGTTCAGCTACAGTTCTCAACAAAACAGCAATTATATCAGATGTCTAGGTTATGGGAATGGACCTACATGTAAAGCATAAATATATTTGTTTTAATGGGACAAAAATTTGTTCAGGACAATGGTAGACAGTAGAAGTAGAGCTTAAAGAATCCTGAGAGAATCAGACTTTGAAAGGCGATGCTTTTTGCTTCGACATGAGATGGGCAGAGTGGACCGATGTGTCAGACTTAGGTTTGAGGCTCAGCTGGTCAGAGGAGGGTACACCTGAATTAGACATGGAGCTTTGGGTTCCTGGGGGCAGATGTTCAACACTTGGCACATCACACTCTGAGCCGGAGACAGAGGTGGAGCAAGTAACTGGGTCCTGATATGACCATTCGTGGGGATGCATGCTGTTCAGTTTACCTGGTGCACAACCCATCCCTCTATCTATGTTGTTGGGCAACGAATTAGGAAGAGGGAATTGAAACCAAATGCAGAGTCATCAGCCAGTCAAACAGCTGAAACGGTCAGTGAGCTGGATGTCTAGCATGCTGTAAAGGAGAGCCAAAGTAGAAAAGACAAGAAATCATTCAACGTTAGGAGATACATGTGGCCATACACTGTCAGTCGATGAAAATGGTTATTAGCTGAAGATCTGTGAAAGATTTCCTCCTCTTCTCCTCAACTGATGGTTTCTAGAAGTCACAGAAAGAGAGAGAGAAAGAGAGAGAGAGAGTGTGTTTATCTCGTTTTTTTCACATTCACTTAAAAGTACATACAAAGAGAAGCAAAATTAGATGCATACAATTTGGTAGAGCGATCATATATCATATCATTGCGGTTTCTCAAAGACTTTCACCATTTTTACTCCAATGCCATTACAGCATAACAGTGTTACTTGAACACAGCAATAATACCACGACTAGATGTAAGTCACTGTAACCTGATATGCCAGCAGGTGGAAGCAAAGTTTAAACATCAAAAACTATGCAGCTACAATACAGGGTTTTTTTCCCTCCATTTTTTCTGTAAGCAATTCAATGGCTCTTAAGTCAGACCAATGCAAGCTTATGTTTTTACCTTTAGTACTAGCACCACTGGAAATTAATGAGGATGCTAAACTAACCAGAAACAGCTGAAAACTGAACCTCGCATGTTAAGTTCCTGAAAACCAATCTGCATTGACTTGCTGCCTCTATGAGAAAAATGTTGGTTTTTTTTTAATGAAAGAGTCAGTTGATTACAACATTTATAATTCAGCTGCAATAAAGAATATGTGTTGAACTGAAGAGCACCAACAGCAACTTACAAGCACAAATAATATGAAATATAGTGGAATATAGTAAGTTGTTATGAAATAGAAGAAAGTTACTTAGTTCACGGAACAAACTAAGTGACGAAGGAAACCAAATAAGATGTTGTTACAGTGGTGGAACTGTGCTGGGAGTTGATCTTTGATGCTGGATGATGCACCTTCTGACCAGCAGGTGTCAATATCGTGTCATTTGGTACGATACTTGGACTGAGAGGGGCAACATCTGAGCCCACAACCTCCTTCACTGTGAGTCATCCATTTACTTAGAAGCACAGGCCTGTGTGAAAAGGTCAGTATGAGAGCTGCTCCCTGTGTTAATGTATGTGAGCCACTGAGAAGGATATAAGCCTTAGTGGTTGGGTTGCCTTGTCTTTAACGTTACAGTTCAGAGTCCTCGGATACATATCCTCTTATATCTTTAACAACCTCAGAACCAGTGAAGGAAAGTAAAAAGTCAAGGGGCTGGAGCTGTTTTAAGTATAGGTTTCCCTCAAACAGTAGTGCAGCTGACGCATAATTCACAGCAGCTGTGATTCACAGCAGCACTTGACACTTTTTAACTCTGCTTGGATTTGAGGTAAATATTCCAGCCTGATTTCCAAAATATTCAGCAGTTTAAGAAATGGAGTGTTACTGATTTAAGAACTCCCCTTTAATAAGGGTTACAACCGACAGATTTAGAGCGGTTAACAATGAATTCAAATCCATGCTTAAATTTCGACTCACTTTGATTTCATTAAAAAGCAACAAAAGTCTCCTCCAGGTTGGTTGGGGAAAAAAAAAAAAGAAAAAGAAAAAGAAAAAAAGAGGTTTTGAGTATTTTCAGAGAGCTAATGACTTTTTTTTCCAGGTTGCTATTATGGGCACATTGGAAGATGCTGTTGTGATTGTGTTAGTGGTAATGATGAGGTCCTCTGGGTGTACATTGAGTATTGATGGATGATAGCTGTAAAATTCTGGGGAGCAATCAGGACAGCGGTCCACGGTCACGACCAGCCATTCTGTCCCCTGGTTGCCATGGAGGAGACTATTCATTGCTCGTGACTCTAATGAGAAAAATGCAGAGGTGGCCGTGTTTTCCTGAGATTCTGTGTGACCAGAGAAGGCGGGGCTTCTTCTACAAGTTGTGTCAGTGCTGAAAAACAGACCGGCTGTTTATTGTAAATATTAATGCTGAGTTCATAATATTCAAGACAGCGACTGAAAGCCATGTGAAGTGTTAGCAGTCTGGGGGTATGGGGTAAAAGGAAAACCATAAATGTTTGGCAAAGAATCTTCAAATTCAGGATTTTAAAGGCTTTTGTTTCTACAAGCTACTACATGTCCCTGACTGACTTGAGAGAGTAAACACCTTGGTCCCTGGAGGAAATCCATCCCTAATTAGAAACTGAACCAAGAAAAACATTAACAAAAACATGTCCTTGGCCCCTGAGAACCTGAGCTATATAAATGATGAATGTTAGTCAAGAGGGAAGTTCGGCCTTATTAACATATAGGCCGATTTTGACAATTTCCTAACTGTAACTAATCTGTTAATGCAATTTTCTCATACTTTATTTCACTAGATTAATATTTACTAATATTTTATGTTGTTTACATTTTGAAATCCAGCAGGTATATTAGTATTCCGTTTCTGCAGGCTGACCAAGTGAAAACAGCTTTTAAACCTATAGTAAAAGTCACTGCTGTGCCCCACCTCCTGTACACTATGTAGAAGACTCTGTGCCCCACCTCCTGTACACTGTGTAGAAGACTCTGTGGTGGCAAGAAATAGGTCTTTTTTTAGCCATCTGACATTTCAGAAATGTTTGTTTGGAAATTTACTGTCAGCACCATAACTGGCATGGTAAGTTAACACAGATTTCAATGGACTTTGAGTTCACTGAAAAGTGAACACTATAATGAATAGCCAAAACCTAAACATGTAAGTATTAAACAAAACAAAACAAACAAAACAAACAAAACAAAACAAAACAAACAAAACAAAAAAACTGAGATCCTGACAAATGTAATGTCAATGTAAAACTTATAATATAAGCCTATATGCTAAAAAGAGCAAATCTCCTCTTTAAGTCATATTTTTGTATGTTGATATGGGAAATACTTCCTTTCAGAACCCTTGCAAGACGTGAGCAGGGAACTTCAGGAGCAACGGACAGACTGATTTCCCGTTATTGGCTGTTTCAGACTTCATATCCATTCCTTCCATGTTACACACACACAATGCTGACTGTCAATAATGTCTTCCAGTCTCACTGGATTGGCAGGGCTTTTTCTGTGGCAGCCTGGCACACAAATCCCAAAGCAGCACCAGTATGAAAAATAACAGCTTAAAAAGAATACCTCATGTGTCTCTAAACTCTGGGTTTTATATAACTGCTCCTCCCATGGGTCTTAATGCCCAATATGCTTCAGCCTCAGCACAAAAACATTCATTCCAACCATCAGACACGCCGCGTAAAACCGACAGTCTGAAAAACTACAGTCTCAGACTTACATGGACCCTCTTCATCAGATAGTCAGTCAACTTACGAAACCACTTACTTTGGCTGACTGATCCGGAAGAAGCAATAGCATTTTTGGACAGTTCTTCAGATTTTGGGAGTCTTAATCTAATAAAGAAGACAGAAGAGAAGTGGTTATTAAAAAAGCTGAACAATCAATGCTTATACAACAAACCTCTGTGCCTGAACAGAACTAAAGTCTGTGTATTTTCATACGGACATAGTTTTTATGATGCTGTTATGACTGATATCACATGTAATATATGGTGTACATATATGACACGGTATATGTTATGGTGTAAATACACATGACAAAGGTGACATGATTAAGTCTAACATACACACTTTCTCCATGTAGAGGAAGAGAGGCCAGTCTATGGCATGGGAAATAAGAGAGTGCTCAACTGCATAGTGGTTATCTGTTATTTGGATTAAACACACAAACAAAACAAACGGATTTCATTGTGAAATTGGGTGTATGTTCATTCATTAACTGGGGCATGGTAGATAACATTGAAAAACTTTGAAATAGAGAGTTTTTTGGGGTTTTTTTTAAGATTTCCAGGACATGCTACAATAAGCTGTTTCTAAAAGAGCTACTATCTGAGTCAACCGTCTCAAATGGAGAATTAATATATTTTCTTTGACAGTGCTGAGTAGATGAGGTTGTATTTTTCATCATTAGGAACTATTGACCATTCACTTAATTGTCTGTCAATACCTGAAGTAAAACATTTTGCAGGTAAAGCACAATTGCATTAGAGCCATCAAATATTAAAAAGCAAAACTACTGTAGACAAATTTATTCACGTTTCAGTCGACCTAAGCGGTCCCTCTGTCTCGTACAGTTTGTCTTTTTAAAGGACTAATTGGAAAGGCTGGGCTAGCTTGATATGTGAGTGGGCTTCATCTCTTTATTGTATCATGCATTTGTACTCTAACTCATGTGTGGGAGCTCTCCAGGGTCCTCATGGCATTTTGAAAGCATTTACATGGTTGCCATGTGACACGGTCTTTTCAGAATGAATGTTTCTCTAGCGCTGGAGTGGATGATATAATGGCTATTCAATTCAAAAATATTCAAAAACGTACAAAACAATGTGCCATCTGCAATTACAACAGTAATTACTAATCAATTACCTAAATATATCCACAAACAGCATAAAACAATTGGTTTGAAAGAAAAGGGTTGTGTGAATTGACTGTGATTGAAGAAAACTGGCCCACTGGAACTAGAGCCCATGCAATTCTGTACAGTATGCTGTATCAGTGAAATACATAGAGTAGCTATTCCAACAGCTTATTGTGTCTGGATCATGACACCCACCTATAAGACATATATGAAGTCATCTCAAATCATGCTGTCATGCTGTAACCGTAAGTATAAACAGATCTGCCAATCTGTATAACAGGTCTTTGAGGAGGAATCCAAAGCAACTTGGAAGCCAATGATCGGTTTTCTAATGTGTAATGACATCACTTGTGGCTCTCAGAGGAAATATCAATGCTTCTGCTCTTATAAAAAAAACTTTTGGTCATTCATTCCTTTTACTGTCTTTACCCTACTTCTTATTACTAAGCATATTCAATGACAATTTTAGATTCTAAAAAGTAACATTTTACATAGATTTTACATTGATACTACTATGGCAATGCTTCACATAGGCCTTATTATTTTTGACCAGCTGAGTGTCAGAGATTGGAAAGTGTTAAATACATATTCACAATGAGTTTTGTGTCTTTTGTTAATTAAGCGAGACAATAAGTTTTGCTGTGTTGTCTGGTGGTGGCTTTGTAAGGGCACCAGAGGCTGTGGAGTTAATGGCTGGGACTTCCACAGATAATCCTATCTGTCTTGATTAGGATAAACAGCCACTGAACAATGAGGGGGAAAATGATGAACTGTACCATTAACTTGTATGAAAGATTCACACAACCCTCCCTGATGTAATTCTGTATCTGTGTACATGTGGCCTTACAGTGATAAACTGGAGCTACACCCACAGGCATGGGTAGAGATCAGGTTCGAATACAGTGACATATATCATACTAATTGATCAGATGATATCCCTAAGGGGATTCAGACCAATTCAAGCATAAAAGAAACAGATCAATCAGGTTCTCTGATGCGGGATTCCAGTAGGAGGAGCCTAAAGTAAACATGAAAGGGCATGGGAAGACAATACATGATCTTATCAGCTGTTTTGTGTGGAGTTACACAGATATGCGTGGACAATGTAAAACGACACTTCCTTCGCTGGCAGAGTCAGTGAGTGATTTCCGCAGCCCTGAATTCTTATTGTGAAATATTTTTTATCACAATTAAGAAAAAACAGAAAGTATAAGAAAGACAAAGAAGACACTCGTCGTCCCCAACAAACCATTATCATATATTGGTTGTCATTTTGAAAGCATACTCGGTTTCTCTCTGTGTAAAGCTACCCTTTTTACCGCTGACAAAGTCTTCGTCTGTTTCACTGCAAGTTCTGTCTTAACGACCCTTATTTGAAGAATTCATCATGGCAACTTACCAGGGGAGAGGACGTGACTTGGCCTGTTACCTAGCTACGTAGCACATACCAGGTGCAACAGTGCTCTAACCCCTCGTTTGTATTACGTACATACGCCCCGCAGATTGCATCGTATGCCCGGGCGTCACCCTAGTATAGACGGGGATGCTTCATATGCTATTTGTACAATTTTAACTTGTTGCGGGTGGAATGAACGGGTGCAACAAACATGTACTTGTTGATCTGTGCGCACCTTTCAATGTAGTGGAATCTTGTCGGAAGCTTACCTTTGGATTACCGATGCTGCTGCTGCACTGAGCGCAGTAGAAATCTCAGCACCCTTTGAAGTGTTCCAGAATGTCGGCGTGAACCGGAGCGCGGCGACTGGCAACCATCTGGGCTATATAATGCGGTTCGGGTGGAATAGGTGTTGAGCGATGCTGTTTCTAGAATTTCCCAAGAACCCCGAGAGAGACTATATTTTGCCTCGCCAAGCAATATGATGAAGGCATCTCTTTCGTGACGGTGTGCAAACCACGTGTCTACGTAATGGAAAGCCAATCTTTCATTTCAACCCCTCCTCCTACATCTGTTTCAAACGCACAGGTCCAGGGTAACGTTGACACATCTCAACTGGACGCATTACACTTTTGGAGAAGGGCCGATGGCACTACAATATCAAGACCATAAAAAAGGCGAACGAAATCATCCGGAGCCTCATTAGAAGATCAAAACAAAGTTTTAAGGAATACTGTAACCGAGGCTTTCACAGATAGATTGTTTGTTTTACAATTGTTGATGTAAAAAGAAGACGTCGGCTGGTTGTAGATATGTCTCCTGATTAAAAGAAGAAAGTCAACGTGACGCGACTTGATTTGACTATGTGCTTAGTTGGGGCCACCGAAGCGGTCCTTGCATAGGATGCATCCTTCCCTTGGCTTTTGACGCTGTGCAGATCCACCCTCACCACGGACAGACGAACTAATATGCAATGGTTTTCTGTGCAGAAATCCCTCGCATTATACCGTTATCACGCTAATGCTGTGTGTTTGGTGGCCACACACCCACCCCCGTGCGACAAATGCGCTTTAAAGAGAATATTTTGGTTACTGACAACCCGGGGAGGCGGCACTATTGATAACCAGCCGGATAAAAGCCTATCCTTCATCCTAAAGTGTAACGAAATATTTCAACACGAGAACGAAAACGCAGAGGACCCCGGGTATCACATACTATTTTCTATGGTACAAGTGGTAGCCCCGTCCAGGAGAACTGATCCAGTTGGGCTATTATGCAACCGCAAAGATCGCTTCTCTATGAGGGTGTCTAGGCTGCTGGATTGCTCTTCGCCCAAATCAATGTGGTTTCTTTGGAACATTTTCAGCAAAGGATCGCATATGCTGCAGTGTCTTTGTGGCAAGAGTCTTAAGAAAAACAAGAACCCAAGTGGTAAGCCCCCCGTACTGTTTTCCCCCTTTGATGACTGCACTCGTATACACTGCTTATTGTGATGGTGTTAGATCTGCAATCGCATTTGTGCAGCAAGTGAGCGCAGGAGGAGAGGGGGGAATAAGTTATCATCGCAGAGCCGCTGCTGGTGACCAAGCCAAGGCGCAGCAGAAAATGCCAATTATGTTTGACGAAATCACGCAATACGATAGCTGCGTATTAACAAAGCTTACAAGTTTTTGTTGAATAGGTTATCTGGTATTCCATCGTTAGTGGTATCAAGACAGCTGGGAGATTGCGGCGCTTGGTGCTGCATGTTTTTGTATGGTCTCCGCGATTCAGAATTTAAGCGCTAGGTTACTGCAGTAGCACTTCTGCAACACTTAGGGGTTCAATACAGACTGTCTCAGACGGACCACGGTCTAATGGAAAACAAATTAGGACTCATTTTTTCCCACATGATCTTGTATTTACAAACCCACCTTGGAAAAAACCTTTTTGATACAGTTTTTGTGCACCTTGAAACTATAAAATATTCATCGGAGCACATGGGTTCGTCGTATATGCTAGAAGGAAAAGAAACACGTTTTCCTTCATGGACTTTGAGTTTTCCTGAATCACCAGCAAAAAACCCAACCAAACAAACAAACAAATAAAAAAACAAAACCGTGAAATGCTTATGCGCAAAACAGCGTTTGAAGTTACCTGTAATTTTGCACCACAGTATCACATATTTCCCACATCCCAGAGGGCATACTTTGATTGAAAATCTAAAATCACGGAATTAATGTGAAAATATAGGCTATACTGTATACTGTTGACAATCAGTAGCCTCATCTCCCTTCTCGCCAGACAATCTTTAACTTGGTGCAACAGAGACAGAAAGAGAGAGACATGCTGGAGAAAGGACTCAGCTTCCGTACTCGACGTTCATACTGCAGTATAGTAGATCACACAACAACTTAAGTCCAACTGACGCCCGGCAATTGACAGGAGACACTAGTTTGATTTAATATTACCACATCTTCTCTGCCCGAGTTAAAACTATAGAGCAGACTAAACACCCCATGACGCATTTGAATGGACATAGAGTTAAGGGGAACAGATTCGTCGGTATGCTCTACCCGTTTTCTGCAGAAGCTACCCTTTATTGCAATTGTGCTGCAGTGAACCGCCAACTTCCATAAGTTGCCTAGCTCAGTAGAGTTGCAGCGGTAATTTTTCTGTTATCAAGTAATAAATTCCTTTATTCCGAAATTTATGACTCAAAATGCCTACCGATTCAGATCAGAAAATGAGTAGTCAACTTTGATTTGGGGTGTCTTTGAGTATCATAGGGGTTGCAGGTATAATGTAGTGGAGACGCTGAAGTAATCTATTTACAGTCTATTAACGATGCATCTACTGTATTTTAGAACTATGTGGTGAAGTAGTGGTAGGATGTGGGAATAAAGTATGGAAAAGTTAATGTCTTGAACAGAACATTATTATGCAGTCAACTCTGACGTGAGTCCTTTGGGTCAGAGTATCCAAACCTTGGGACCAAGGCTCTGTCCCTGATCTGATTTAACAGACCAAAGGCTTTGCTGATAAATTGATAATCTGAGTCAATGTTAGGCTACACGAAAACTCTCCAGTTTGGAGGGTTTCCAGGACTAGACTTGAGACAGACTGTTATAGGACATACTTTGATAAAGAAAGTTGTACGTTAGAAGCCCTCATCTGACTTCTTGGGAGAAAATAAAAGATTGTCCAGAGTATTTAATGATAACAGGAGCAGAATAATAAAACACTGTATTATTAATGACCATTATAACGTTCTCAGTAACAGAGAATTCTCACTTGCATGACTTATGGTGTTGACTGGCTCTTCTCAATATTTTATCGTTTGCAAACTTTCCAGTTGACAGCACTGACAGTTTAATTGTTGATGTTAAAAGTTCATTGATGGACAAGTCTCAGTGAGTACTGTATGCCAGTGCTCAGTCTGAGCTGTTCTGTTGCATGTCAGTTCAGATTGCACATCTCCTCACAGTGCGAATGCCTCTGTTCAAGTGCTTACACTGATGCTTAACAATGTTTGTAATTGCAAACTGACTTTTTCTCCTACACTATCTTCCTTGTGACACTTGCTAAACGAAGACCACAGAGCGAATTTAGTACCCAGAATGCTCAACATTCAATGATTAAACCATATTACATAGTTTTTAGATTGGGGAAAATGGGTGTATTAGTGTAAATCACAACCCAAAGCAGCTTGGGAGCTTGAATAAAAAAGTACTTGTGACAAGTACACGTGAGACAATGTCCTCTGTCACAGTTTGATCTTAGCAGATTCACTGTGTCTGTTGGAGGTTTGCTGACATGCTTATCTGATGCCTCCAAGAGTCATGTGTCACACAAAGTGTACATTTGGTTCAAAATAGTTGGACATTGTTCAAAAATAGGAACACTGTCTCTGTCAGCATCAGTGCAAATCCAGTCTGCATATCAAACAAAATATGGTCAGTTCTACATAAAAGGAGTACACAGAGTGTCAACACGGCGTGTGTACCTCCAGTGCTATCTCTTGTCTTTTCCTTTGGTCATGTTGCAGACACAAATGATTTCTATCTTTAGCGATTGTTACAGGAGGCTGCAACCTTATGAGGATGGAGTAATGGATTCATTTCATTTGTTGCAATGAGACCCATATGGGCAAGAGACCAACACTTGCCTGGGACTAAAACTTGCACTGTGCTATATGTTGTTTTTGCTCAGAGAGCGTTAATGTCTTATCCTAAGATATTGATATGCTGCCTTTATAAGCAAAAATGAAATCCCATTAGCCCGACACTTTCAGATAACAAAACTGAGTGCAAAATTCAGACAGTATGATTTGAACTCCATCTTTCTATTGATTCCAGAGACCATTAATTTGCTAATTTAGTGGTCAAATACATTTTATTAAAGTGTCTGGTTCTCCTATTCCTATAAGGCTTTCTCAGACATCTCTTGCCTCATGGTTGCCCCAGTTTTGAGTGGTGTTTTGGAATTCCTGAACACCCAGAGGACTGAATTGTTGTTGATTAGAATGAATATGAATAAGTATGACTCAGTTTTGTTGAAGTCTTGATGATTTAGCTGCTGAATCAGGTGGTTGGACCAAAAAAGTGTCCCATCCTAAGGGAGTACAGCACTGGGGCCATTGGCAACTGTAAAAGAACCTATCGGTCTCTGGTCCAGCTGAGGCAAATCATTCTTGCCATCGTCAGCACATCAACAAATCCAACAGGAATCACAGACATTCTTCCTATTTTCATTTACTTCTTGTTATATACTTTAGTATTTCATGGGGCCCCCTTTAGAATAATGACTTGCTAAGAGACAATGACAAAAAAACCATTAATATGGATGTTTTGTCTGTCTTTTCCTGTGAAACCGTACATATAATGCTAAATTGCAGAATGGGGTGAACATTACACACGTATGTGTTTTAATAAAAATTGGACAATTTCCCAAAGCTGTTTTTTTCCCTCTGGCTGTGTCACAAAAGAATGTATGACAGGAAATAAAACAAAACAAGCTGAACTGATGCACTGAAAATCATTGGCAAATACAGCCCAATCAAAGCCCTCCTTTTCAAAAAAGGAAGTTCTCATTGGCTCACAAGCTGAGACAGTTAGTAGCTGTTCAATCAGAGTTGGCTTGTTATGTAGGTCATGAAGTCTCTCTCTCTCTCTCTCTCTCACACACACACACGCGCGCGCGCGCGCACACGCACACACACACACACACACACACTCTCCTTCTGTCTGTCTTTTTTCCCTCTATTTTGAATTTTTCACATATACACATACTTTGGAAGACCTTTCAGTGTTAATAAAAGGCTGCCTTTTTACAATATTAGTGCAGAGCAAGTCAAATAAAAACATCCATTAAGATTCTTACAGACAAAACACAGGTAATGTGTAGGTTACTCCTAAATGTCAGCATAATGGATAGAGTCTTTGAGAAGTCTTAATGTCTAAGAAAAAAACAAAAACAAAAAGCAAAAAAACTGAATGATTATGTGAGTGTAGAGCACCTACCTGTGCTGTGTTTTCATACTGTAAGGATGACAGAGCACAAGACTGATCACTTGACATCTACCTGTGAGTGCTTTCTACAGAATCTCATCTTCAAGGCTCTAAATCTCTGATGGAGAGATTGCATGAGTACAGTGGAGAGGCAGTAGTACCGTGGGCCTCTGTGTGAATGTTCAAACAACCGTATATCTAGTGTCCATGGGAGAATGTAATGAATTCATTGTAGCCATGGGTAGAGAAAAAGTGGGGGGAAAAAAAGAAAGAGAAATGAAGTTTTATAAATTACAGGAAAACAGTGATTACCTTATGCATCTAGACGGACAAAAGCTCATAAACTATTTGAGCATCATTGCGGAACCGCTTGGCAATTGTTATGTTCAGTTCCAATGTTCTGTTTCATTTATTAAATATTGGTGTTGTCTTAAAAATGGAGTTACAGTGTAATAACAAAGACTTATTGCGCTACCAGGGTGAGCAGAATACATTGTTATGTTCTAAAATCTGTAAGTTGCAGAGGACATATTTACCTGAACTTTACAAACACACTAGTATGAATTTCCAATGGTATCAAATGCTACAAGAGATTATCTGTGATCATATTAAGGGGTGTGATATTGTCGCTTTGTACGCCACTGTAATGAATAGCCACTGATACTTTGATCTTTATATGACTCCTGTCTTTGGTCTGTAAGAAACAGTTGGGCAATGAGGCCTCTTTGATGAGATGGAGATTACAGTAGATTTACAGATCAGAGTATATCCAAGAACTAGTCCCTAAAAATGAAAAGAAAAGTGTTTTTTTCCCCCCCTACCAAATCCTTAAGTGAAGGCAGTCATTTTAAAATAATGGACAAGTCATGTCAACGGGAATGGTCTCTAAGGAAATCTAAATCTTCTCTCATAATGGTGCTGGCCTAAGAGAGGAACTAAAACTTGTGGTCTCCTGGCAAGAAAACTGACGTAATTCCTGCTAGGCTTCATAGTAACATTTTCAAAACCACTAGATCAATTTTTCTGTCAAGACTGGGCTTTTAGCATATGATATTAACATCTCCTATGAAACCCTAAACTAATGTCAGTACAGTAAGGAGTGGACTTTGTCAATATGAACACCTCTGTGGGTTCCAATACAAATCTCTTTAACCTTCTACAATGAAGTGAGCTGTTATATGACCCTTTGGTGGATCGACATATGTAATTGTTAGGATAGAAATATTGCTGTGAATGGAGACTTTTTCTATCTCTTGTTTTTTTTTTTTTTTCATCTTTTCACAAACGCCTCATAGTCGAGAAAGCTAACTGATAACAGATTGGTGGTATTTCAGAGAAAACAAGTTTTCTGTTAGAGTGTATTGGTCCAGTATGTCAATCACAGGAAACTGTTGGTCTTCAAAGCTGAATTTTTTCAAATCTGTATATGGACTTTCTGAAATACTGTATCCACTGTGTCCCCACAACAGCCACCACATAATCATTGTTAAACTGCTGTCTTTATTGATTAGTAGCCCATACAATGAATGTAACCTCTTCAAAAACACATCTGCCTGAAATGAGGTAGTGTTATATAAAAATGTAGGGCTGGTGTTGGTACTATGCAGCCACAACATCTGTTTACCTGATATTGAGGTCTCTTTATAGCGGCGCGCTCTAACTCTTCAACATGCAGGTTGTACTGTGCATCTGTTTAGGATGGCATCAGTTGCAGAAGTTAGCCATGTAAACCAGAAGAGGTCTGTATTACAGCCCATGCTTTTAGGGGAAAGTGGTACAAACTGAATGGTTTATTGACTGCCATTAAATCCAAATAAAAGCTGTAATCAGTTTACTAGCATGCAGAGCGGCAAAGGTCGGCATTATGTATAATCATATGCAGGCTTAAATTAGCATGTAGGCCCAGTAACGTGCCGTGAAAATGACCTGGGATAGAGATGTCCACAAAAGCAGCAGAAAACCACAGTGGACTTTGACCAGGTTACGGACGCTTTTCGTGGAACGAAAAGCGCCCACGCAGGGCATTTGTGACACTTCATGGATGTGTGTTGTTTTCTGCTTTAGCAGAAGATCAGTAAACTGTGCTGAAGAAGTGAATGAAAAGTACTCCAGGAGAACAGTTCTAAAGCGACAGTCCTCATTTTAATACATTTTTTGTGACTTGCAACATACCTTCAGTTTGACAGGGACAGTTCTAAGATGCATAATGGTCATGACAACCTACCTCTTTCACCGTCTCCTGAAAAACGCACCACTCATCAACGTGTGGACGAACATCAATATTTGACGTATTTTGGGGGGTAAACGTCAGTATTTGACATGGTTGTAATTCCACCTTCTGTTCGATGGAGAACTATCCTTTTGTGCCTCTCATGTTCATTTTCAAGATGACCTTGCAGATACTGTTTCTGCCAAAAATGCTACAAAGCAGAGCTACAAACAAAATTACGTGGGGGGCGGGGAAGTTTCACGTGGTTGGGCTTAGGATACTAGTCAGTCTTAGGTTTTTTTTTTTCCCCCATAAATGTCAACATTCAGTGTCTTTTTCATGAGATCATGTTTGTAAACCCAGTACTGTGGTGTGTTCTGTATATTTATCTTAGCATTTCTTCTTATCTGCATCGAAAAGAGCTATAATCTTATGAGTTTCTGGGGCATCCGGTAAGGCTTCTGTTCCTGGTATAAGTGCTTAAGAGATATGTCTGAAGAAGATCTGATGCAACTGAATGATTGATCATCTCCCAACACTTCTCATTGCATTGTTTCCTTGTTTCCTTCTTGGCTACAAATCCAGATACGACTGGTGTGACGTGTACTGTGGCGTCAATATGATTTTTTTCCTTGGCTTTGTTTTGGTTCTTTCAGTCAAATGAAAGGTTTACTGTAATAAAGAATAACATAGCAAAGAACTATGGAGACAGGGAAAAAAGAGCACTCAGTGAGTGTTCACGCAAAAACGTGGATTTGTCCTCAGTCTTGTGTTTAGAAATGGTTATTTGTTGAATAGAAACTAGCCATTACTATGGAACCTACCAGGCTTTTCTCTGTGTCCTTGTTGTGAATTCCAGTGTTATATTATGCAAGATTATCATACTGGAAAGAAAACATAAGCAGAGATAGAGGGGGAAAAAAACCCCGATTTTTGCTGACTTTGTGCTTTAGCCTGTTAGGCTGTTATGGCAGTGTGTTGGTGTGCTGGTCTATGAGGATTTTAGTGTTGGGAAGATTGCGTGCACACATACTCCAAGTTTCATTTACCTCTTTTCATCTATTCTGGCTTTACAGGCATCTTCATGCAAAGAATTTTCTTGCTTTTCAGTTCCTTGAGTCAACTGAGGGTGTTTATTTCAGCTAAACTGACAAATGTATAATTGGGAAAAGTGTCATGTCTTATATGCCCATAAATAATCTTCACCTCTATATTTAAATTTTGTTAGCGTAGAACACCAATATCACACATCCAGAACTTCAGATAAAAGTCTTATTCAGCCTAGGACCAACAAAATGGATTGAAATTCTTGTTGTTTTTTTTTTACTGTTTTAGGTCGGTTCCATTCTTGTTCATATAATTGCAACTGTGTACTGTAATTACAAGACCGACATGAGTTGAGTGGATTTGAATTTCTGAGAATTTTATGTTAGTAAAATCAATCCATCATTTGAAATAGCCTGACACTCCAGCTTACTCACCTGCATTCAGTAACTAGGGGCATGCCTGTCAGGTGACACAGCTATCTGAAGGAGTTATGTTATCTTATTGCTCCATGCCAAAGGTAGGACCAATACAGCATTACTTAACATCTTTATTTGTACTGTAATTTGTATTGTGCGGTTGCAAAATATTTGGAAAAAAAGAAAGAAAGAAAAAGATTTTGTAGCTATCAGCAAATGACGTAACCTAAACTGCATTGATTGATAATGCAATGTTACGTTGGCCTTTCTGAAAGCTGTAATGTTTTGTAGATGCATTATTATCATTATATATATATACATATATATATATATATATATATGTGTGTGTGTGTGTGTGTGTGTGTGTGTGTGTGTGTGTGTGTTAAAAAAAAAAACATTTTTCCTAAAGGTTAAGTACCACTCAACCCTGTGATAAACACTTAATAATCGTGATTGATTGAAAGTTTGATTGAGTTAATGGTTTAATCACTGTCACTTAATTTGGAGAGTCCATTAAACAAGTGCTTGCAATCAGAATTTACAGACATGGATACAAAGAGAAGAGAGCACATACTCAATACAACTGTCAAGAACATGGCTTTTCTCTCTCTCTCTCTCTCTCTCTCTCCCTCTCTCTCTCTTTTTTTTTTTAAAAGGTTCTTCTCTCCCGTGTATTGCTAGTCATCTTAAAGGCACATGCACACTGCCAGAGCTAAGTATCAGTCATCTATAGAAAATCAGTTAAAATTCAGTTCATGAATTGTAAATATGCCATGAAAGAGGGAAGGAGTGATTTAGAGTTGATGGATTGAATTTCAGCCCATTCATTGAAATGACTGAATTGACCACAACTCCATACAGTAGTGCCCCCCAGCTTGGTTTTCCATGGCACATGGCATAGCAGGTTTTTTTTTTTTTTGGGGGGGGGGGGGATGGAGTATTGATCATGTGACTGATGACTTTATAGAGCTGTATTGCACTGCTTGCTGTTTCAGTATGAGAGGCCCAAAGAGTGGGCCAAGCGTCACCACAGACACAGTTAATATGTGTGACTGAGGTGGTTGTAATTCATAGTGGTATAGTGCACCTTGTGTTAATATGTGTGACTGAGGCAGTTGTAATTCATAGTGGTATAGTGCACCTTGTGTTAATATGTGTGACTGAGGCAGTTGTAATTCATAGTGGTATAGTGCACCTTGTGTTAATATGTGTGACTGAGGCAGTTGTAATTCATAGTGGTATAGTGCACCTTGTGTTAATATGTGTGACTGAGGCAGTTGTAATTCATAGTGGTATAGTGCACCTTGTGTTAATATGTGTGACTGAGGTGGTTGTAATTCATAGTGGTATAGTGCACCTTGTGTTAATATGTGTGACTGAGGTGGTTGTAATTCATAGTGGTATAGTGCACCTTATGTTAATATGTGCAACGGAGGCAGTTGTAATTCATAGTGGTATAGTGCACCTTGTGTTAATATGTGTGACTGAGGCAGTTGTGATTCATAGTGGTATAGTGCACCTTGTGTTAATATGTGTGACTGAGGCAGTTGTGATTCATAGTGGTATAGTGCACCTTGTGTTAATATGTGTGACTGAGGCAGTTGTAATTCATAGTGGTATAGTGCACCTTGTGCTCAGGCTCTACGTCAGCAAAGTGTCAGTGATCAGGGTACTGTGAAATTCACTTACATCTCCACCTCTCAAACTTTCAAAAACATGGTTTAGTTTAGTACCTGTCCTTGAATAAGTTGCAATTTGTGCTGGAATACTGGACCTCTAACAGCAAGGGTCAACAAATAAGGGGACACAGTAAACTGTATTTTAGCCAAACAGTTTTGAAAACATGTTAGTGCTTTGCATACAAAAATCTAAAGTTACACTGATAAAGAACCAAACTCTGAATGTTAACCAAAACTGTAACCCCAAGTCTGAAAACCAAGCCCAATGTTAAAACTCTTTGCACAAACACAGCAGAATGGTGTTTACTATGATTGTATTGTGCACTGTAGCTCAGTTTACTTGGTCTTATTCAGGAATACTGTAATTAATGATAAGACTCGGCTTGCATTTAATTGACAAAATCGGTGTTTTCTTGTTGATCACAATTCCTCGTTGATTTCCCCTCTCTGTACAGTGTGGAGGGGGCAGGCGTCGTGGAGACGCAAATAATTTGGCGTATAGGAGGATTTTTTTTTTTTACTGTTAAAGCTCATTTTCTCAGAGGCAGTATCAACTATTTATCTTTGTAAAAACAGACTATTTTTCCCTTTTTCTTCTCTTTTCTCTCCGACACCCTATTCTCTTTGTCCCCTTTTTGGTGCATTCATCCCTTTCTCTCTGCAGTCAGCACATGATCCAGTCTTTTCTCTGCAATATAACCCCCCTCCTGTGGTGAAAACTACACAAACAATTTGCAGCATGGCCTATATTTCTGATTTTGCTAATTGTAGGCTCTTGTCTCATACTGGAAATACTGTGTAGCAGTATGCTCTGCTGTTTACCTTAAATGTAAATGTCTGTAGTCTCTGATATTTTATAGCCTTTAAAGAAAAACAGAACCACTTTAGAAATGATGGAGGTGTGGAACTCATTGGTAATCAGGTACCGCAAATGATCAGGGCAAGCCATATCAATATCACAGCCAAGTCAGGTACATATTCATTCCGCTGCCTAACAACAGACACAAAAATGCTTTGACTGACAGGCAGTAGGCAGATGTTTTCTTCTTTTTTTTTTCTTTTTTTTTTTAGTGAAATTAGTTTGGTTGTAAAATTCATTTTATAGCAATCTATTTTGAATAACTATTAGACCTAGAGATGTTCCATGTGAATTTGCTCAGTCAAAAGAAAAAAAAAAGAAAAGAAAAGAAAAGCTGTCCATATGCTCTGATACTAAGACATATTAGTGTGCGAGTGGCGAAAGGCCTTCATTTAGCTATCTCCACCTGAATGCCTTTGAGTAAGAACTTCAAAGGCCCACTCAATCGCAAGTCCCGCTGACAGACGATAGGGTCTGTCTGATGGCCGTAGCAATCAGAAGTGTTGGCTGAGTCAGAGCCTCCCCTGATTAAAATAATATTTAAGGATTTTTTTTGTGTGTGTGTGTATGTGTGTGTGTGTGTCTTAGGAGCTATCCAACAGCTTGAATTTTGCCTGTTCCCAAACCTTGCCGTCTCTCTAATTAACACCATGGAGATTTGGCTCATGTAGGGCATTTTCTTTTTTTTTTTTTCTTTCTTTTTTTTTTTTTTTTTTTACATGTTGTGTAAAAGCAAACTCAAGAGTGTTCTCAGCCTATGACGGAATGGATGTGTTATTAATTTCAGAAATGTACAGTAAATCTCTTGAAAGTTTAAAGAAGCTAACACTATGCGACTGGTAAATTAACATGTTTTTTTTTTTAAAAAACCCAAATCGTTATGCAGTCAACAGTAATGTTAAAGAGCAGTGATGTTATTGGAAAGAAACCCCACAAATTGAGATCGTACGTTCTCACAATCCATTTTCTGGTTTATTCTAGAATACGCAATAGTGCATGCCAGAAAACAAAAATAAGCAAAATGACACATGAAGATATATGTCTATATGCAGACGACGTCGAGTTTATGAGACTTTATTTCTATGCTCTGGTCACTGTACCCTTGGGTATAACATAAGGTGAAATGAACTAAATGATGCTAATGATGCTCAGAAATCATCTGAATTATCTCTCATTGGTGGGTGAGACATTCCCAAGCTTTCATCAAAGTGCCATGGGCTCAAAGAATACCACAAACAGACAATATAATAAACAAGAATAGCTAGGTGACTGAACTTACATTTTCCAAAAGCGTCAAAACTTTCCTTCGTATCACTGAAGTAAGTTGTCTTTTAAGTTACTTACAATAAATCCAAGGTCAACTTTTTAAAAATGTTTCGGCTTGAAAGAAACATGACCATGCTTGAACTTGAAGACACGGTCCTTGTGAAATCAGAACTTTCCCTATGAAGAATAGCTAAGTGATAGAAAAGGTTTATTAATAGCTGTCATGTGGGAGGGTGTAGGAGGGTTTGTGAGGATTCAAAGAGAGTGTGGGGACCAAGATCGCCATGGTGAAGGAGAAATTAAAGAGGTCCCTCATGGATATAGACAGGGTAGTCAGAATAATAGAAAGGCAAATTCGCTCTGCCTTTGGAAAGGAGGACCCAGGTAAGAAAGACAATTGTACCTTTACTGGAAAGTTCTTGTGCAGTTCTTGAACCTTCAGTTGGTCGGTCGGTTTTAAGGTTAAATAAAGAACAGGTATGTGGAAATCTGAAGCACGTTCAGAAAACCAGTTTTCTTTTCAGTTTTCAAGTTCAAGAACTTGAAATCACTTTAATGCATAATGACATGATACATTTTTGTTTCGCTATCTGCTATCATAGCCTAAAGTGATCGACAACAACTTCTTTTTGGAAACTTCTCGTGAAGAAATCACAGCCAAACACAATTTATCAGAGTTAATACTTGACCTCTTTTCCTCCTAATATTTATTATTCCTTGTAATTTAATTATGAAAAATGAAATATTATAAAAAATGCTTATGAAAAGCTTATAAAAGTGATTTTTTTCATCACGTATTTATGTCTGAGCTCGATTTGTTATCAAACATTACCAAATTTATGGAGAAATGTACCTCAGAACTTCTACAGAAGCTTATATGCTTATGCCTAAAACTTCTGTACATTAACAAACAAGATCCAAATAGCTTTACTGGATGTTTGTATTTTATTCTCATGAAATACTAGTGGTTATTAAACATATCGCTTTCTCTCATGCTGAAATACTCATCAGTCAGTTTGTCAATAGAGCAGGTTTAAACAAACAAATAAACAAACACAGTCTTAGGTATTCGCCAGAGATTATTGACTGTGGCTTTTTCGAATACAATGTTTTAGGTCAGTAAACATAGATTACTAAGTAACAAAGTATCAAAGAAACAGATATAGACTCTTACACGTTTAAATACCAGTGATGCATATTTGTTGAACGTATCTGTAATTTTCTGTTTATACATTAGTAAACTAAAAAAAAAAAATGCTATCATTTTAACAGTATACATTACACACACACACACACACACACACACACACAGCCAGGCTCCACTGGTCCTCACACTAGAGACACATCTTCTGGTACTCTGTGACTCCATGTCTCTCACACACCTACTTATTCTGGCTCAGTCTGACCTGAGCCATCCCTGTTCCCTGCGATAAGCGGGGCGTCAAGCTTTAGCCTCTCCTTGTCAGCCGAGCCCCCCTCCTTTGAAGTGCGTGTCGCTGAGTTTGGGGCCGTAAGGTGTCTGAGAAATCCACAGCTCCACCTGTCAGGGCGGAGGACAGCTGTGGAGGGGGTAAAAATAAACCGTGACCCTTAAGCTTCTGCCACCACCTCCACCGTCAAAGAGGTGAGGTGAAGTCGCGTATTCTCCTGTCCCTCCTCAATAGCTGGATTGTCTCTAATGGCCCTGGTTGTAGGACATATCTGCCATGTGTTTAAGCTGAAGTTTAACTTAATCTCTTTATGCTCTGTGTCATTCCATCACATTGTGGGTGATGGACAGAAATATGTAGATCTAAAGCGTGAGGAGGGATTGTGAATGGAAATCTTGGCAATGATCGGGTGACCATGTAGCACAACGTAGCCAGTCCATTGACTGTTATTACTACTACTAATAATTAGTAGTGCTATTATCAATATTTGTATTAGTGTTATTTTGTCGTTGAAAGTTGTTATGACTTTGAAGCCTTTTTTTAAATAATGAGGAAACTAGAGTTGCAAGACACTGCTTAACAGCTAAACTTGTGATTTGTTAATGGATTCCTGAAATGGCTTCTCTTAAATTCGCAGGAGGATCTTTTTGCTGGAGAAAAGTGTCAGGCTGTGTGTGTGTGTGTGTGTGTGTGTGGTGGGATTAACAATTAATAGTTCATGTAACTGATTTAACCTCTTCTTCAGAGAGTCCCCTCTCCTTTTGGAATAAAAGTTTCTCTCTCACTCACTCAGTCTTGTATCTGTTTTGTTAACACTTTAGGATTTTGTAACAAACGTCAGGTGCCAGAACAAAATGATTTTCCACCTCTGTGTAAGGATTACATTGCAAAGGCCTCAAGGCAAAATGTCACAAAGGACAAAGCTTTGCAACCATCAAAGAATTACTCATCCTATCTAAAATGTAAAAACCAAGCTCTATTAATCAACCCCATCCACCTGAAACGATAACTTCTCCTCATACCACCTCATTATATCAGAAGCAATATTTGATCAGGGAAATGTGTACTCTCTTCTGCATTGGTATTACTTATAACTATAAATTACTAACTATTTGGCAACGCATCTAAATATTTACAGCTGTTGTGTACCATCAGTATTTTTGGCTACGCTGTTCTGCCCTGTTCGTGTTGTAATGAATGTGGAATTATTTATGTGGTAAGCCATTAACAACACATACTGGAGTTTTCTGCAGTGTATTCTGAGATTATAAGGCACTGTTTGAGTTAGTATATAAAATTTTGATTACCGCTCATATTCTTTATAGCTCAAGGGAGTTGTTACTAATCTGCATTGGCATGACTGCTGCATCAGAGTTAAACTCTGATTAGAACATGCCACAGGGGACCACGTTACTGCTCCAAAGTGATTGCTCAAAAACAGTGGTTCTGGAGTATTCTCTAGATATGTGTGTTTTTTATTAATCCTTCTGTGTTTAATCTATACAAGCAAAATTAACTCTGAAAAATATGTTCTTTTTTTTTTTAGTTATTTTTCCTTTGTCCTGGAAAGACACTATTCAGCTTAATCTGCTCCCATAGAAATCAGACTTAAAATGGAAGTTGGATGGAATAGGACTCAGGATAGCTTTCTTTGGTAAAATTAGTATGTATTATGAATATCAGGAATTAGGTGCTGTTTTCGTGTGTGTGTGAACGCGCGTGCGTGTGTTTTGTGTGTTTGTTTGTGTGTTTGCGTGTATGTGTGTGTGTGTGTGTGTGTATGTTGTGTTGTGTTATGTGTGTGAGCATATGTGTTGGACAGTGTGCTCTGAAGAGGAGCATGCATACACATGTTTGTGAATTTTACACTCTAATCCTACTCATCAGGCATTTGCTCGTCAGTATTTTGGTCTCTCAGTATGGCATTATACTTAATCCTCTACAGAAGCTTTTCGCCGACTTCACTGTACCCATCACTTGAGCTGTTCTCTAGTCTCTTTGAATCTTTTTTTTTTTTTTAATGGAATTTCATCTGCATAATTTGTCCCACCAGCTGATTGTTGTGGATTTTTGGGGACAGCAACTCTGTAGTCTGTTTTCCATTAGATTTTGGGTAAAGACTACTTACGTCATTCAAGAGAATAAAAAGGGATTTGATAAGTTCTTCAAAGAGCTCGGAGATTTGAAGATTTAAAAAACATGGTCATGATTTAATAAAAATGTATTCATCTTTTTGAGGCGGATTTTGTCTTTTGTGGCTTTTTGGAGGTGGTTACGTAGGTGGTGGGGAGGGTATATATTGTAGCATAGCCAAAAGGTGACCTGAGTTGAAATCGCACAATGTGGTATTACATCTTTTGCCTTCGTGCCATTGTAAAAGCGCGAAGAGGTAAGTATGTCAAGTCCACAGCATGAAGTGTACACCGTGAAGAGTAGGTGAGAGTAGATTCAATGAATGGGGGCGTACAGCAGTGCCATTTGGGAAGCCACTATGCTATTTACAGTTAGAGTAACATGTCTTGAGGACATTAAACAGATACACCGAAGGTCACTGATGCTGAAAATAGCGTGTCCGTCCCTGTGGCAGGTGGACTTGTGCTGGACTATACCTGATTCTTTCAGGCCATGGCAGAAAAGCTTTGTAATAGTGGTAACACAGAAGAAAGAGGAAAGTGGCTCTCGACAAAGACTTTTTAGAAGAAGTAGTCATTTTCATAATGAATTGGTGTTCACTGCTGAATAGCTGTTACAGGAAGTAAGGTTTAAGACTCGATTTCTTCAGACATCTTCACTTTAAACTCACTATTTACCTATTTGCCTATTTAGTTTTTACTCATTATTTGCTTTTTTGGCTTTAATGCTCATTCAAGACGACCTGTCTCCAGTGCTTGCAGTTTTATTTGTTCAATATATGATTAAGTTGTTATTATATCTTGTTAAACTGCACTGTCATGGGAGAATTAGTGGGTGAATAACTGAGTTACTCACTGTCATGCAAACGCAAGGTAGCAATTTGCATCCATACAGCGCTGATAATAACTGCTTTATTATGACAGTTATTTCAGTGGTGTAGTTATTAGGATAGCTATTAGGGGCAGTGTATTAACAGGGACCAGGAA
This sequence comes from Chanos chanos, assembly GCF_902362185.1. Lineage (NCBI taxonomy): Eukaryota > Metazoa > Chordata > Actinopteri > Gonorynchiformes > Chanidae > Chanos > Chanos chanos. The sequence goes on from NC_044501.1 coordinate 13,131,435, forward strand.
TATAGAAAGCAGTGTCTGGCATGTCATAATATAAAAGGTTTGAAAGGCTCTTGGTTGGATGTTGAAACTGTACGATAAGCTAGACTGCATGCACCCCCCCCCCCCTCACCCCACCCCCATCCACCCACCCTCCTGCATTAAGCTGAAAAACCTTCAGGTGAGCCAGGTTTTCCAGACAGCAGATTTTCATCCCAGGTGCCAGCTTGTCTTCCTCCCCTATCGCTCCATACACCCTTGTGCTATCGCTTTTCCCTGCCGTGGCAAAGTTCCCCCCTCCCTTCTTTCCCAAGGGGCTGATTTAACTGGCCCCAAAAGTAAGGGCTCAGTAAAACTTGATCCTACATCACAGCAGAGTGCTGTACTTTTTGGGAAGCTAAGTACCTGTTGCTCTGTGGAAAGGACCTTCGGATGCCCTTTTAGGAGCTGTCATAGCTCCTCTCTGGGTTAAAAAAAAAAAATGCAGATCTAACCTGGAACTTTCATCAAAGACACATGAAAAACATCTCATTTCCAATATATGTGTGTAAAGGCAGTGACGAAAGAAATCATTCTTTTCTGGGTTTTTTTTCCCTTTCTTTCTTCTTCCTCTCCTTCTTTTTTCTTTCTTTTTTTTTTTTTTTTACGTCACCTCACACCTTTACTAAAGCCTGGTTATGAGACCGTGCAAAAGCAGGCTGAGTGGAGCGAGGGCCTGGCTGGCGATCAGTGGAACTGAGGATCAATGTTTGTTGGCCGCAGGCAGTGGTACAGGCCGTGGTACAGGCTGCCTCAGCAGAGCGGTAATAGAATAAGCATTGACAGTCTGGCTGCATCTTTGGCCCGGCGCCAGAGAGCACTGTATTGGTGACAGGAGGAAAAAAATAAAATGAAAAAAAAAAACATGAAAATGATTAAATTACTGCCATTGCTAAAACCAGGCAGGATAGGTGTAGCTAATGTTTGGCAAGTTTGGGTTTTAAGAGCCTTTTTGTTAAGATGTTTTTTTTTTTTTTAATGTACTTTTTAAAGAACCTTTTTAGCAGTAAGATTTCCTGTCAGTAATTCAAGATGTTCTTTTATAACTATCATGGTAATTGGCAAGTCAATTCTCCTTTTTGAAGCTGAATTTTATATTCGTGGCATACTATATTTGATGGCGTGTTTGGTTAAGAGCAGAATCTGAGAGATTAGATTCGATTTTTTTTTTTTTTTGGGAATTAAACTGGATTTGTTTGACTAACCGGAATGTCAAGAGCCTTGCTTAGACCCTTTAACAGTTTCTTTCCTTCTTTCTTTCTTTCTCTCTTTCTCTCTTTCTTTCTTTCTTTCTCTCTTTCTTTCTTTCTTTCTTTCTTTCTTAATTTTTTTTAATATGGATCAACCCCTAATATAAATACCAAAAAAAGGAAAGAAAAAAAAAACGAAAAATCCCCAGCTACAATAGAATGTAATTGGTCTATCTGTTTGTCAGAGCTTTTCTCATTAATGTGATATAGACCAGGGCTGCGCTGCTTGCCCTTTCACAAATGATCAGATATGTATGCTTTTGCCCCAGCCAAGCCTTGCTCACACAACAGTTCATTTAGCTCATTAAGGTTCTGATGGACATCTGAAAGGCAGGGTCGGGCAAATTACCGTATATTAATGTCCAGCCTAAAATCTGCAGCAGCGGGCCAGTCCGGGAGAAGGGTCATCTGGCCTCAACGCGCATTCGTTAGCCGGCCTTGGCGCGCATTAGCAGCTTTTCCTTTCATGGGCTAACGCAAAAAAGGTTAAGAGGTACGATTAGTGTGCATTAGTGGCAGTGGGAGATCAGAAGTGACTTGTACATTATTCTAGAATGTTTTCGGAGTAGTAAACTGCTTCCTTGCTATTTTCTGTCCACTGGACTATCTTCAAATAGCGCCGTTCAACATGCATGGGCTAATCCAATGGGGACAAATTTACCCCCCCCCCCCCCCCCCCATGTGATTATGGGAATGCCAGCCTTGGCCTTTGTCAACCTAATTAAAGATTTCTTCACCAAGTGCTTTCTAATGTTTCCACAAAGGTGCTTCCACTCCACCATCCATTACAAATGTTCCCAACAGGGCCTTTATTATACCTGAAACCTTTTTCCGAATGAGTGGATGTCACAGAGCACGTGGTGGGTGTGAATGGAAAGCCGAACATTAGTGGCGGATCCCAGCCCCTTCGAGATGCCGGAGGGAGGATGAGGGATCGCGGCCGTAGAAACGTCCCAAAGGGCTTTTGTGGGGGCAGGGGTGATTTACGCAGTTCTGTGATGTATATGACTGATGGCAACCTCTATGAGGTGATATTTATGACCAGCAGTAATGGTGAGCTACGGCTCCTGCTCAGACAACGAAGTCTGCCCTCTCTGTCTATTACCAGAGCACGAGGACCCTTATAGCTAATCATCATTGTTCGGAGCCTTGGTTGCGTGTAGCTGGCAAGATTTACATGTTTTGAAAGCTGTTTGCTGAACCAGTTTGATGGATACTTTTATGTGCTTTTTGAGCGAGGAAAAAAAAAAAAAAACCTCCATGAGCCGCCAGCGAAATAATGGTAACATTTTCGAGCAGTAGTCTTCATCTTCTCTATATAGACACTGGATGTTTCACTGCTGAAGTGCTATCAGTTTTAACAACTCTCAGTGACTCAAGAATCTGAACCTCTCATCGCCGCTGTAGTGTCGAGCACTTGAAACTTCCGCATCGCAGCGAACGAAATGAGCTATGCGCCAGTTCAAAAAGAGAATGTGGATGTGCCGCGAGCATCGAACAACTTTTGGTCAAGCCAAGGTTAAATGAAAGACGCCGTGCCAACGGAGACAGCAAATTTGAACGGATTCACGTATAAAAATGGCGCCATGTGACCCAACACTTGCTGCAGTAATAGTCAGCACCCACTTACTATAGATGGTTTTAAAGTTCTACTCAGGGGTTCACAGTTTTTCCTGTTCCTCTTTCTTTCTTCCTTCTCTCTATATCTCTTTTAAAACTGGGGCCCTCTGTCTCTCTGTCTCCCCTGAGCTTGGATGACACACTTGCAGACTGACTGCAGAACTGCTGATATTTGTTCCTATCCAAAAAAAAAAAACAAAAAAAACAAAACCCGTAAACTTAGACAAAGAAACAGAGAAACATAAAGAAGTGTGGTCTAATCAAAGATATGTGTGCAGACGCTCTGTGTGTGTGTGTGTGTGTGTGTGTGTGTGTGTGTGTACCATTCATACATCTCCCATGTGTTTGCAATATTAACTATTCAGCTAGTTGTGATGCCTAGGAATGAACCAGTGAAATATTTATCTTCAGGCAACTATGGAATGTTGCATTTCATTTATTCATAAGACACAGGTTAAGAAGAAGCTCTATACTTCATTATATGCGCGTGTGGACGCAGTGAGGCTTTCTGTAGCTTTGAAGTTCTGACTTTCAAAAATGTGCAACTTGCCCCCACCAACAGTTCACATTCTCTCTTTCTTTCTCTCTCTCTCTCTCTCTCTCTCTCTCTCTCTCTCTCTCCCTCTCTCTCTCTCTCTCTCACTCTCACTCACTCACTCAATCTCTATCCTCAATTTCACACATACACACTCACCCACACACGCACAAACACAAAACACATTGATCCCTTTTGCTTTACTTTGTTTCTTGGTTGACTTTTATTATGTTAGGGAAAACCACAGCCCTGATTCAGGTGGTACTCACAAACTGCACACACCCTTGTCAAGGTTAGTGCCTTGGTAGGCTGACTCATCCTTAGTAAGTTCTCTCCTATGAGAGCAGTTTTTATGTACTCTTTTACCAGAGGCCTATACAAGCTTTTGAATTTTAAATCACAATTACATTATTCAAGTGAAACACTTGTGATTGACCAAGACCTTCTAATTTGGGGGGGGCAAAAAAAAAAAAGAAAAAGCTATTGCAGTGCTGTTTGGGTCAGAGGATGATGTCAACTTGACATGCCTCTCTGTGTGCTGTAAGGATCGTTTCCGTGTGGAAATCATATATGGCATACTGCAGACTACACTTTATACTGTACACAATTCCTGTTTGGCCGATCCAGCCGGGGAGGATCCTGCCCAGTACTGTTGCAAGGTAACGCTTGAACACCCCCCCCCCCCCCCCCCACCCCCCACCTCACCATGCACTGAACTGACATGGGCAAGGAGTCTGTGACTGAGAGTATACTGTGCCCGCTTTAATGGGCAATGAGGAAACTGCTGGATCTCTCTCTCTCTCTCTCTCTCTCTCTCTATCTCTCTCTCTCTCTCTCTCTCTCTCTCTCTCTCTCTCTTTCTCTCCCTCTCCCTCTCTCTCTCTCTCTCTCTTTCTCTCTCTCTCTCTCTCTCTCTCTCTATCTCTCCCTCTCTCCCTCCCTCTCTCTCTCTCTCCCTCTCTCTCTCCCTCTCTCCCTCTTTCTTTTTCTCTCCGTGTGTGCTCTCAATCCTGTTAAATTTGTAATGGGCTAAAACCCCCCTCTTTCCTGGTGCTGAGCCCCATCCTCCTCCTCTCTCTCTCTCTCTCTCTCTCTCTCACACACACACTCACACAGGACCGGAGAAAGATCTGGAGAACTGCGCTTATGTAATGCAGGACCAGAACGGCGCATGTTGCATTAAACACGCACTGACTGTATGTACATATTGATAAGGAACTCTGTAGGACAAAGTGTATATTTTAAAGACAGACAATTTCATCAATTTAAGTGTTTTTTTGTGTGTCTTTTTGTTAATGCCTTTGGTAATTATGAATATTGTATAGCAAGCAGTACACCGCATACATGCTCTTCTCGACTCTATAATGTGTACAATAAAGAGCACGCACTCCTGTTTCCGTGCTGGGAATACATTCTAAAAAGACCATGCTATACGCTGAGAGTACACAAGGTCTCTATGTATATTTTAAACTTTTAACTGTGTATATGTAGGCACACCAACTCATCTGCAGCTGTTATTGTTCAAGCATCACTTTCTTGAGTGTTGACAAGCACTCTCAGCTACATGCTAACAGTGGTCCACCTGTAGGCTAATTCCTTTAAAACCTTAATTAATAATGTGGATGAAATGAATGGCGAGTTTGACTCTCAGCAAATTTTATAACAGAATTAAGTCTGTCAACCACTGCCAGTCAATATGTGTATTACTGTAAACAGCGTAGGTTATAGACTGCGTATGCATAAGCTAGCACTCCATGACACTCTTAGTTTATCAGAATATCCAATAGTCAAACAACACCATTTTTCCCATTAACAATACCATCCCGATACAGAAATAATGTCATATAAGGAGACATATTTTTCTGTTGGAGGCTGAGGGCATGGGCTATTTGACCCACAAAGCCACAGAGTGTTGAAGGCACAGGGACGTGCGGCCATGTTGCTTAGTGGCATTTTCTCTAGGCCTGCCAGGGCTCTACTACATATTTCATCAGCAAGGGGTTGAATTATTCACATGTGTAGCTCTCTCTCTCTCTCTCTCTCTCTCTCTCCCTCTCTCTCCCTCCCTCTCTCTCTCTCTTCTTTTTTAGTGTGGGAAGAGTTTATATTTGAGAGGCTGATTCAGGGCTTTAGAACAAGGAGATGGGACAGTGGGTTTTTTTTTATGGGAAATACATGTATTTGGGCCAGATTTAAAACAATGGCTTTATTGAATGCCATGTTATTTATAGAGGCTTATGTATGATTGGCTTTGGAAACAGACCAGTTTTGTAACCAGCGTAGCTTCTTTGCCATTGGCATTTGTTGTAATGCCTTATTTTGATAGTTGTCGTATAGCTACAAAAAAAAAAAAAAGAATATTTGCTTATAACAAAATATTGCAGATTGGATGGTATGTGAGCTGTGCAAAAAAGTGAGCTTGATGTTTATGAAATGACGTGATGCCTTGCAATGGTTTTATTATTTCAGTTTGTTTTTGTTTTTGTTTCACGGTTCATTCTTGCCCATCTTTCATTGAGCCAGCTAGCCATGTGAGAAACCAGGCTCTCTTCATGTAGCATAAGAGTGTGTTTTATAGCTTTGCTAAATGTCTAGAATGGTTTGGGGAGTGTTGGGTTGAGGGAGGGTTAATAAATGTTTCACGATGGCTATAAATGTTGACCTGTGGTCCATTCAGATTTCCATTAGAGCAATTATTCATTGGTCTGTAAGAATGTGTGGATCTGGGTCTTGTCAAGTTTCACCTGAAGTAGAACACCAACTATACAGACTGGCTTAATGCCCACAGACCTATTCATTAATGCATAGCCCAACAGATGATTGGCTAGATCAAATTAGCTTACTGAGCCCAGTTTGTTCATTTTGGTAGGTTGGGGGTTTTCCCGTGTGGTGATATAATGGCATGTTTTTGGACCGCTCACTTTTTATTGAATGAGAAGCTATCACTCTGGTCAGGCTTGGGTGAGAGATGGTACATCCCAGAATGCACTTTGAATCAGAGGTTTGTGTGTGTGTGTGTAATTTATTACTTAATACTTCCTCTGTTAAATCTGAAAGCCTTTTTGAGGTGTTTTGAAGTTCTAGGTTTACGTTCATGCACCATTTCTCTAATCGTTATGGCCAGAAAGTAAATGCTCTTTAGTTTGCTCACTTTTAAGTTTCACCAACACTCTCTTTGTTAATGTAAACTGTGTAAATTTTGTACCCTTCTTGAATTTGCAGGGTACATGCTCCAGAAGACTTTTTGTCAATTATGTTGTGAGCCTTCAATTCTAAAACGTGTTACTTTTCATTCTCTTAATTTTTCATTCTTGATTACAAAAACCCCTTTTCATCTTTTGAAATAGTTTATCCTCAAAGCCAATGAGCCTTAGTGTCTGTTGGTTCATTCAGTGATTTGACTTACCTTTTTTTTTTTTTAGTTGAACAAATGATAAAGAAAAGAAAGGGCTGTGCTAATTAAAAAAAAAACCAAAAAAAAAACCCCCACACATCATCATTTTTGCTCATTGTTCAAGTATTTTTTTGCCTTTAAAATTCAATTTGATCAATACTTATCTTCTTTCCTCTCATATGCTGCCAATGTAGATCTCAGTATATATGTATGTATTGCCTGTATTTATTCTGACCTACAGTTGCCAGGCTTTGCAAAGTAGGCTGCTACCCCAGCACAGCGGCTCTCCATAACTAGGCTGCATGTGGCTGCATTGTCTTTAAAGTAGCAAACTGAGGGCAGTCATAAAACCTGATAGGAGATAGTCAGAGTTAAGGCCCTCAATGTGTCTTCCTGATTAATGGTACAGCAATAGGCACATGGACGGCTCCCATGATACCTCTGCCAAAAACTGTCTATGGGGTAAACATCAGATGATGAATTGCTGAAAAAATGATAGTTTTGTATCAGTTACACGCTGTGATGATATAAGAAACAGTCCGTCCCACCAGTGCTCTAGTTAAGCTATAGAAATCCTCTCTGGTCTAATCTAGTTATGCTATAGAGGCCTCACAGGACTGTAGATCACATGTCTTAGACATGGAGATAATATGCAGCTTTTGAAATCCAACCCCTAGGACATGTGAAAGTGAAAGTAGTAGTTTCTACAAACAAGTAACAATCTTATTTTAAAACTGTATTCTAGAAAGGATTTTAAAAACTGCAAAATCTTCCAAAACAAACCACATGCAGATCCTCATAAAAAGTTATGTTATGTCTCTGTCAAAAAAATGATTTCGGATGCTAAATAAAAAAAAAAAAAAAAAAAATCTGCAAGAGATCATTAGAAACTCGACTCAGTGCTCAAGAAGTACAGTTTTTCTCTCTCTCTCTCTGAGGTAGCTTTACCAGTTCCAGCAAGAGCAAAACTTGCGGCAGTAATATAAAAAACAAAACATTCCAGACTTACTTAGGAGCTTCAGTAAATGTTGTTTTTATCAGAAGCTTTGTTCCAGACTTACTCAGGAGCTTCAGTAAATGTTGTTTTTCTCAGAAGCTTTGTTTCCAGACTTACTCAGGAGCTTCAGTAAATGTTGTTTTTCTCAGAAGCTTTGTTCCAGACTTACTCAGGAGCTTCAGTAAATGTTGTTTTTCTCAGAAGTTTTTTTCCAGACTTACTCAGGAGCTTCAGT